>NC_134992.1:303030-606060 GCF_050947335.1 Megachile rotundata
CCAAAGGCCGCAATCCCAAGGACCGGAATACCAAGGGTCGAGATGCCAAAGGTCGAAATCCCAAAGGCCGAAATCACAAAGGCCGAAATCCCAAAGGCTGAAATTCGAAAGACCGAAATCCCAAAGGCCGAAATCTCAAAGGCCGAAATCCCAAAGGCCGAAATCCCAAATGCCTAAATCCCAAAGAATGAATTCCGAAAAGGCCGAAATCCCAAAGGCCGCAATCCCAAGGACCGGAATACCAAGGGTCGAGATGCCAAAGGTCGAAATCCCAAAGGCCGAAATCCCAAAGGCCGAAATCCCAAAGGCTGAAATTCGAAAGACCGAAATCCCAAAGGCCGAAATCTCAAAGGCCGAAATCCCAAAGGCCGAAATCCCAAATGCCTAAATCCCAAGGGCCGGAATACCAAAGGTCGAGATCCCAAAGGTCGAAATCCCAAAGGCCGAAATCCCAAACGCCGAAATCCCAAAGGCCGAAACCCTAAAGGCTGAAATCCCAAAGGCCGAAATCACAAGTTTCGAAATACCAAAGGCCGAAAACCCAAATGCCGAAATCCTAAAGGTCCAAATCCCAATGGCCGAAATCCAAAGGGCCGAAATCCCAAAGGCGGAAATTGCAAAGGCCGAAATCCCAAAGGCCAAAATCCTAAAGGTCGAAATTCCAAAGGCTGAGATCCCAAAGGCCGAAATCCTAAAGGGCGAAATCCCAAAGGCCGAAGGCTGAAATCCCAAGGGCCGAAATCCCAAGTGCTGAAATCCCAAAGGCCGATATCCCAAAGGCGGAAATTCCAAAGGCCGAAATCCCAAAAGTTGATTTCCCAAATGGCCGAAATCCAAAAGGCCGCTTTCCCAAAGGCGGAAATTCCAAAGGCTGAAATCCCAAAGGATGATTTCCCAAAAGGCCGAACTCCAAAAGGTCGAAATACCAAAGGCCGAAATCCTAAAATGTCTAAAACATGAAGTCTGAAATCCCAAAGGCCGAAATCCCGAAGGCTGAAATTCCAAAGACCGACTTCCCAAAGGCCGAAATCCAAAGGCCGAAATCCCAAATGCCGAAATCCCAAATGTCGAAATCCCAAGGCCGAAATCCCAAAGGATGACTGCCCAAAAGGCCGAAATCCCAAAGCCCGAAATCGCAAAGGCTGAAATCCCAAATGTCGAAATCCCAAAGGCCTAAATCCCAAAGGATGAATTCCCAAAAGGCCGACATCCCAAAGGCCGAAATCCAAACGGCCTATATCCCAAAGCCGGAAATTCCAAAGGTCGAAATCCCAAAGGATGATTTCCCAAAAGGCCGAAATCCGAAAGATCGACATCCCAAAGGCCGAAATCCCAAAGGCCGAAATCCCAAAGGCCGAAATCCCAAGGCCGAAATACCAAAGGATGAATTCCCAAAAGGCCGAAATCCCAAAGACCGAAATCCCAAAGGCCGAAATCCAAAAGGCGGAAATTCCAAAGGCCGAAATCCCAAAGGTCGAAATCCCAAAGACCGAAATCCCAAAGGCCGCAATCCCAAGGACCGGAATACCAAGGGTCGAGATGCCAAAGGTCGAAATCCCAAAGGCCGAAATCACAAAGGCCGAAATCCCAAAGGCTGAAATTCGAAAGACCGAAATCCCAAAGGCCGAAATCTCAAAGGCCGAAATCCCAAAGGCCGAAATCCCAAATGCCTAAATCCCAAAGAATGAATTCCGAAAAGGCCGAAATCCCAAAGGCCGCAATCCCAAGGACCGGAATACCAAGGGTCGAGATGCCAAAGGTCGAAATCCCAAAGGCCGAAATCCCAAAGGCCGAAATCCCAAAGGCTGAAATTCGAAAGACCGAAATCCCAAAGGCCGAAATCTCAAAGGCCGAAATCCCAAAGGCCGAAATCCCAAATGCCTAAATCCCAAGGGCCGGAATACCAAAGGTCGAGATCCCAAAGGTCGAAATCCCAAAGGCCGAAATCCCAAACGCCGAAATCCCAAAGGCTGAAACCCTAAAGGCTGAAATCCCAAAGGCCGAAATCACAAGTTTCGAAATACCAAAGGCCGAAAACCCAAATGCCGAAATCCTAAAGGTCCAAATCCCAATGGCCGAAATCCAAAGGGCCGAAATCCCAAAGGCGGAAATTGCAAAGGCCGAAATCCCAAAGGCCAAAATCCTAAAGGTCGAAATTCCAAAGGCCGAGATCCCAAAGGCCGAAATCCTAAAGGTCGAAATTCCAAAGGCCGAAATCCCAAAGGCCGAAATCCCAAATGTCGAAATCCCAAGGCCGACATCCCAAAAGCCGAAATCCAAAGGGCCGAAATCCCAAAGGCTGAAATTCCAAAAGACCGACATCCCAAAGGCCGAAATCCTAAAGGCCGAAATTCCAAAGGCCGAAATCCCTATGGCTGAAATCCCAAGGGCCGAAATCCCAAAGGCCGAAATCCCAAATGTCGAAATCCCAAGGGATGAATTCCCAAAAGGCCGTAATCCCAATGGTCGCAATCCCAAAGCCCGAAATCCCAAGGGCCGATATCCTAATGGCGGAAATTCCTAAGGCCGAAATCCCAAACGCCGAAATCCCAAATGTCGAAATCCCAAGGCCGAAATACCAAAGGATGAACTCAAAAAAGGCCGAAATCCCAAAGGCCGAAATACCAATGGATGAATTCCCAAAAGGCCGAAATCCCAAAGGATGAAATCCCAACGGCTGAAATCCCAAAGGCCGAAAGCCCAAAGGCCGGAATCCCAAGGGTCGAAATCCCAAAGGTCGAAATCCCAAAGGCCGAAATCCCAAAGGCCGAAATCCCAAAGGCCGAAATCCCAAATGTCGAAATCCCAAGGCCGAAATCCCAAAGGCCGAAATCCAAAGGGCCTAAATCCCAAAGGCTGAAATTCCAAAGACCGACATCCCAAAGGCCGAAATACCAAAGGCTTAAATTCCAAAGACCGACTTCCCAAAGGTCGAAATCCCAGAGGCCGATATCCCAAAGGCAGAAATCCCAAAGGCCGAAATCCAAAGGGCCGAAATCCCAAACGTCGAAATCCCAAAGGCCGAAATCCAAAGAGCCGAAATCCCAAAGGCTGGAATTCCAAAGGCCGAAATCTCAAACGTCGAAATCCCAAAGGCCGAAATCCCAAGGGCCAATATCCTAATGGCGGAAATTCCTAAGGCCGAAATCCCAAACGTCGAAATCCCAAATGTCGAAATCCCAAGGCCCAAATACCAAAGGATGAACTCCCAAAAGGCCGAAATCCCAAGGCCGAAATACCAAAGGATGAATTCCCAAAAGGCCGAAATCCCAAAGGTCGAAATCCCAAAGGATGAAATGCCAAAGGCCGAAATCTCGAAGGCCGAAATCCCAAAGGCCGAAATCCCAAAGGCCGAAATCCCAAAGGCCGAAATCCCAAACGCTGAAATTCCAAAGACCGATATCCCAAAGGCCGAAATCACAAGGGCGAAATCCCGAAGGCCGAAATCCCAAATGTCGAAATCCCAAGGCCGAAATCCCAAAGACCGAAATCCCAATGGCTGAAATTCCAAAGACCGACATCCCAAAGGCCGAAATCTCAAAGGCCGAAATCCAAATGGCTGAAATCCCAAAGTCCGAAATCCAAAGGGCCGAAATCCCAAAGGCTGAAATTCCAAAGGCCGAAATCTCAAAGTCCGAAATCCCAAGGCCTGAAATCCCAACGACCGAAATCCAAAGACCCGAAATCCCAAAGGCTGAAATTCCAAAGACCGACATCCCAAAGGTCGAAATCCCAAAGGCCTAAATCCCAAAGGATGAATTCCCAAAAGGCCGAAATCCCAAAGGCTGAAATCCAAAGGGCCGGTATCCTAATGGCGGAAATTCCAAAGGCCGAAATCCCAAATGCCGATATCCCAAAGGCCGAAATCGCAAAGGCCGATATCCCAAAGGCGGAAATTCCAAAGGCCGAAATCCCAAAAGTTGATTTCCCAAAAGGCCGAAATTCTAATGGTCGAAATCCCAAAGGATGATTTCCCATAAGGCCGAACTCCAAAAGGTCGACATACCAAAGGCCGGAATCCCAAAGGTCGAAATGCCAAAGGTCGAAATCCCAAAGGCCGAAATCTCAAACGCCGAAATCCCAAAGGCTGGAAATCCCAAAGGCCGAAATCCAAAGAGCCGAAATCCCAAAGGCTGAAATTCCCAAGGCCGAAATCCCAAAGTCCGAAATCCAAAACGTCAAAATCTCAAAGGCCGAAATCCCAAAGGCCCAAATCCCAAAGGCCGATATCCCAAAGGCGGAAATTCCAAAGGCCGAAATCCCAAAGGCCGAAATCCCAAGGGCCGATATCCTAATGGCGGAATTTCCTAAGGCCGAAATCCCCAACGCCGAAATCCGAAATGTCGAAATCCCAAGGCCGAAATACCAAAGGATGAACTCCCAAAAGGCCGAAATCCCAAAGGTCGAAATCCCAAAGGCCGAAATCCCAAAGGCCGAAATCCCAAGGCCGAAATACCAAAGGATAAATTCCCAAAAGGCCGAAATCCCAAAGGTCGAAATCCCAAAGGATGAAATGCCAAAGGCCGAAATCCCAATGGCCGAAATCGCAAAGGCCGAAATCCCAAGTTCCGAAATCCGAATGGTCGAAATCCCAAAGGCCTAAATCCCAAAGGATGAATTCCCAAAAGGCCGAAATCCCAAAGACCGAAATCCAAAAGGCGGAAATTCCAAAGGCCGAAATCCCAAAGGTCGAAATCCCAAAGAACGAAATCCCAAAGGCCGCTATCCCAAGGGCCGGAATACCAAAGGTCGAGATCCCAAAGATCGAAATCCCAAAGGCCGAAATCCCAAAGGCTGAAATTCGAAAGACCGAAATCCCAAAGGCCGAAATCTCAAAGGCCGAAATCCCAAAGGCCGAAATCCCAAATGCCTAAATCCCAAAGAATGAATTCCGAAAAGGCCGAAATCCCAAGGCCGAAATCCCAAGGGATGAAGTCCCAAAAGTCCGTAATCCCAAAGGTCGAAGTCCGAAAGGCCGAAATCCCAAGGGTCGATATCCTAATGGCGGAAATCCCAAAGGCCGAAATCCCAAGGCCGAAATACCAATGGATGAATTCCCAAAAGGCCGAAATCCCAAAGGATGAAATCCCAAAGGCCGAAATCCCAAAGGCCGAAATCCCAAAGGCCCTAATCCCAAAGGCCGCAATCCCAATGGCCGGAATCCCAAGGGTCGAAATCCCAAAGGTCGAAATCCCAAAGGCCGAAATCCCAAAGGCCGAAATCCAAAAGGCTGAAATCCCAAATGTCGAAATCCCAAGGCCGAAATCCCAAAGGCCGAAATCCAAAGGGCCTAAATCCCAAAGGCTGAAATTCCAAAGACCGACATCCCAAAGGCCGAAATACCAAAGGCTGAAATTCCAAAGACCGACTTCCCAAAGGTCGAAATCCCAGAGGCCGATATCCCAAAGGCAGAAATCCCAAAGGCCGAAATCCAAAGGGCCGAAATCCCAAACGTCGAAATCCCAAAGGCCGAAATCCAAAGGGCCGAAATCCCAAAGGCTGGAATTCCAAAGGCCGAAATCTCAAAGGTCGAAATCCCAAAGGCCGAAATCCCAAGGGCCAATATCTTAATGGCGGAAATTCCTAAGGCCGAAATCCCAAACGCCGAAATCCCAAATGTCGAAATCCCAAGGCCCAAATACCAAAGGATGAACTCCCAAAAGGCCGATATCCCAAGGCCGAAATGCCAAAGGATGAATTCCCAAAAGGCCGAAATCCCAAAGGTCGAAATCCCAAAGGATGAAATGCCAAAGGCCGAAATCCCAAGGCCTGAAATCCCAACGACCGAAATCCAAAGACCCGAAATCCCAAAGGCTGAAATTCCAAAGACCGACATCCCAAAGGCCGAAATCCCAAAGGCCGAAATCCCAATGGCTGAAATCCCAAAGTCCGAAATCCAAAGGGCCGAAATCCCAAAGGCTGAAATTCCAAAGGCCGAAATCTCAAAGGCCGAAATCCCAAAGGCCGAAATTCCAAAGGCCGAAATCCCAAAGGCCCAAATCCCAAGGGCCGAAATCCCAAAGGTTGAAATCCCAAAGGCCGGAAACTCAAAGGCCGAAATCCCAAGGGCCGAAATCGCAAAGGCCGAAATCCAAAGGGCCGAAATCCAAAGGGCCGAAATCCCAAACGCTGAAATTCCAATGACCGATATCCCAAAGGCCGAAATCCCAAGGCCGAAATACCAATGGATGAATTCCCAAAAGGCCGAAATCCCAAAGGATGAAATCCCAAAGGCCGAAATCCCAAAGGCCGAAATCCAAAGGGCCAAAATCACAAAGGCTGAAATTCCAAAGGCCGAAATCACAAAGGCCGAAATCCCAAAGACTGAAATCCCAAAGGCCGAAATCCAAAGGGCCGAAATCCCAAAGGTTGAAATTCCAAAGATCGACATACTAAAGGCCGATATCCCAAAGGCCGAAATCCCGAAGGCCGAAATCCCTAAGGCCGAAATCCCAAATGTCGAAATCCCAAGAACCAAATCCCGAACGACGAATTCCCAAAAGGCGAAAATCCCAAGGGCCCAAATCCCAAGAGCCGAAATCCCAAAGGCCGAAATCCCAAAGGTCCAAATCCCAACGGTCGAAATCCCAAAGGCCGATATCCCAAGGGCCCATATCCCAATGGCCGAAATCCCAAAGGTCGAAATCCCAAAGGCCGAAATCCCAAAGGCCGAAATCCCAAAGGCCGAAATCCCAAAGGCCGAAATCCCAAAGGCCGAAATCCCAAAGCCCGAAATCACAAAGGCCGATATCCTGAAGGCGGAAATACCAAACGACGAAATCCCAAAGGCCAAAATCCCAAAGGCCGAAATCACAAAGGTCGAAATCCCAAAGGCCGAAATCCCAAAGGCTCAAATTCCAAGGGCCGAAATCCCAAAGGCCCAAATCCCAAGGGCCGAAATTCCAAAGGCCGAAATCCCAAACGAAAGAATCGCAAAGGCCGAAATCCCAAGGCCGAAATACTAAAGGATGACTTCCCAAAGGTCGAAATCCCAAACGCCGAAATCCCAAAGCCCGATATCCCAAAGGCCGAAATCCCAAAGGGCGAAATCCCGAAGGTCGAAACCCCAAAGGCCGAAATCGCAAAGGCCGAAATCCCAAAGGCTGAAATCCCAAAGGCTGAAATCTCAAGGGCCGAAATCCCAAAGGTCGAAATTTCAAAGGCCGAATTCCCAAATGTCGAAATCCCAAGGCCGAAATCCCAAAGGCCGAAATCCAAAGGGCCGAAATTCCATAGGCCGACATCCCAAGAGCCGAAATCCCAAAGGCCGAAATACCAAAGGCCGGAATCCAATGGGCCGAAATCCCAAAGGCTGAAATTGCAAAGAACGACATCCCAAGAGCCGAAATCCCAAAGGCCGAAATACCGAAAGCCGAAATCCCAAAGATCGAAATCCCAAAGGCCGAAATCTCAAAGGCCGAAATCCCAAAGACCGAAAAACCAAAGGCCGAAATCCAAAGGGCCGAAATCCCAAAGGCTGAAATTCCAAAGACCGACATCCCAAAGGCCGAAATCTCAAAGGCCGAAATCCCAAAGACTGAAATCCCAAAGTCCGAATTCCAAAGGGCCGAAACCCCAAAGGCTGCAATTCCAAAGTCCGAAATCTCAAAGGCCGAAATCCCAAAAGCTGTAATCCCAAAGATCGAAATCCAAAGAGCCGAAATCCCAAAGGCTGAAATTCCAAAGACCGATATCCCAAAGGCCGAAATCCCAAGGCCGAAATCCCATAGACCGACATCCCAAAGCCCGACATCCCAAAGGCCCAAATCCCAAGGGCCGAAATCGCAAAGGTCGAAATTCCAAAGAACGATATCCCGAAGGCGGAAATTCCAAAGGCCGAAATCTCAAAGGATGATTTAACAAATGGCCGAGATCCGAAATGTCGAAAACCCAAAGGCCGAAATCCCAAAGGCCGAAATAACAAAGGCCGAAATCCCAAAGGCTGAAATTCCAAAGACCGACATCGCAAGAGCCGAAATCCCAAAGACCGAAAAACCAAAGGCCGAAATCCAAAGGGCCGAAATCCCAAATGCTGAAATTCCAAAGACCGACATCCCAAAGGCCGAAATCTCAAAGGCTGAAATCACAAAGACCGAAATCACAAAGGCCGATATCCTAAAGGCGGAAATTCCAAAGGCCGAAATCTCAAATTCCGAAATCCCAAAGGCCGAAATCCCAAAGGCCGAAATCCAAGGGGTCGAAATCCCAAAGGCTGAAATTCCAAAGACCGACATCCCAAAAGCCGAAATCCCAAAGGCCGAAATCCCAATAGCCGAAATCCCAAAGGCCGAAATCCCAAAAGCCGAAATCACAAAGGCCGATATCCTAAAGGCGGAAATTCCAATGGCCGAAATCCCAAAGGCCGATATCCCAAAGGCTGAAATTCCAATGGCCGAAATCTCAAAGGCCGAAATCCCAAAGGCTGAAATTCCAAATGCCGAAATCCCAAAGGCCGAAATCCCAAATTGTCAAATCCCGAAGGCCGAAATCCCAAAGGCCGAAATCCCAAGGCCCAAATACCAAAGCATGAATTCCCAAAAGGCCGAAATCCCAAAGCCCGAAATCCCAAAGGCGGAAATCCCAAAGGTCGATATCCTAAAGGCGGAAATTCCAAAGGCCGAAATCCCAAACGAAAGAATCCCAAAGGCCGAAATACCAAAGGATGACTTCCCAAAGGTCGAAATCCCAAAGGATGAAATCCAAAAGGCCGAAATCCCAAAGGCCGCAATTCCAAAGACCGCAATCCAAGGGCCAGAATCCCAAGGGTCGAAATCCCACAGGTCGAAATCCTAAAGGCCGAAATCCCAATGGCCGAAATCCGAAGGCCGAAATACCAAAGGATGACTTCCCAAATATCGAAATCCCAAAGGATGAAATCCCAAGGCCGAAATCCCAGAGGCCGAAATCCCAAAGGCTGAAATTCCAAAGACCGACATCCCAAAGGCCGAAATCTCAAAGACCGAAATCTCAAAGGCAGAAAACCCAAAGTCCGAAATCCAAAGGGCCGAAATCCCAAAGGCTGAAATTCCAAAGGCCGACATCCCAAAGGCCGAAATCCCAAAGGCCGAAATCCCAAAGGCCGAAATCCCAAAGGCCGAAATCCCTAAGGCCGAAATCCCAAATGTAGAAATCCCAAGACCGATATCCCGAACGATGAATTCCCAAAAGGCCGTAATCACAAAGGTCGAAATCCCAAAGGCCGGAATCCCAAGGGCCGATATCCTAATGGCGGAAATTCCAAAGGCCGAAATCCCAAACGCCGATATCCCAAATGTCGAAATCCCAAGGCCGAAATACCAAAGCATGAACTACCAAATGGCCGAAATCCCAAAGTTCGAAATCCCAAAGGCCGAAATCCCAAGGGCCGAAATCCCAAGGCCGAAATCAGAAAGGCCGAAATCCCAAACGCCGAAATCCCAAACGCCGAAATCCCAAATTTCGAAATCCCAAGGCCGAAATACCGAAGCATGAACTACCAAATGGTCGAAATCCCAAAGGCCGAAATCCAAAGGGGCGAAATCCCAAAGGCCGAAATCCAAAGGGGCGAAATCCCAAAGGCTGAAATTCCAAAGATCGACATCCCAAAGGCCGAAATCCCAAAGGCTCAAATCCCAAGGGCCGAAATCCCAACGGCCGAAATTCCAAAGGCCGAATTCCCAAATGTCGAAATCCCAAGGCCGAAATCCCAAAGGCCGAAATCCAAAGGGCCGAAATCCCAAACGCCGAAATCCCAAAGGCCGAAATCCCAAAGGCCGAAATAACAAAGGCCGAAATCCTAGGGGCCGAAATCAAAAAGGCTGAAATTCCAAAGACCGACATCCCAAGAGCCGAAATCCCAAAGACCGAAAAACCAAAGGCCGAAATACAAAGGGCCGAAATCCCAAAGGCTGAAATTCCAAAGACCGACATCGCAAAAGCCGAAATCTCAAAGGCCGAAATCCCAAAGGCCGAAAACCCAAGGCCGAAATACCAAAGGATGACTTCCCAAAGGTCGAAATCCCAAAGGATGAAATCCCAAAGGCCGAAATCCCAAGGCCCAAATACCAAAGCATGAATTCCCAAAAGGCCGAAATCCCAAAGCCCGAAATCCCAAAGGCGGAAATTCCAAAGGCCGAAATCCCAAACGAAAGAATCCCAAAGGCCGAAATACCAAAGGATGACTTCCCAAAGGTCGAAATCCCAAGGGCCGAAATCCCAAGGCCGAAATCAGAAAGGCCGAAATCCCAAACGCCGAAATCCCAAACGCCGAAATCCCAAATTTCGAAATCCCAAGGCCGAAATACCGAAGCATGAACTACCAAATGGTCGAAATCCCAAAGGCCGAAATCCCAAAGGCCGAAATCCCAAGGTCCGAAATCCCAAAGGCTGAAATTCCAAAGGCCGAAATCTCAAAGGCCGAAATCCCAAAGGTTGAAATCCCAAAGGCCGAAATCCAAAGGGCCTAAATCCCAAATGTTGAAATCCCAAAGGCCGAAATCCAAAGTGGCGAAATCCCAAAGGCTGAAATTCCAAAGATCGACATCCCAAAGGCCGAAATCCCAAAGGCCGAAATCCCAAAGACCGAAATCACAAACGCCGATATCCTAAAGGCGGAAATTCCAAAGGCCGAAATCTCAAATACCGAAATCCCAAAGGGCGAAATCCCAAAGGCCGAAATCCAAGGGGTCGAAATCCCAAAGGCTGAAATTCCAAAGACCGACATCCCAAAAGCAGAAATCCCAAAGGCCGAAATCCCAATAGCCGAAATCCCAAAGGCCGAAATCCCAAAAGCCGAAATCACAAAGGCCGATATCCTAAAGGCGGAAATTCCAAAGGCCGAAATCCCAAAGACCGAAATCCCAAAGGCCGAAATCCCAAAGGCCGATGTCCCAAAGGCGGAAATTCGAAAGGCCGAAATCCCAAACGATGATTTCCCAGAAGGCCGAAATCCGAAAGGACGAAATCCCAAAAGCCGAAATCACAAAGGCCGAAATCCAAGGGGCCGAAATCCCAAAGGCTGAAATTCCAAAGACCGACATCCCAAAAGCCGAAATCCCAAAGGCCGAAATACCAAAGGCCGAAATCCCAATAGCCGAAATCCGAAAGGCCGAAATCCCAAAAGCCGAAATCACAAAGGCCGATATCCTAAAGGCGGAAATTCCAAAGGCCGAAATCCCAAAGACCGAAATCCCAAAGGCCGAAATCCCAAAGGCCGAAATCCCAAAGGCCGAAATCCAAGGGGTCGAAATCCCAAAGGCTGAAATTCCAAAGACCGAAATCCCAATAGCCGAAATCCGAAAGCCCGAAATCCCAAAAGCCGAAATCACAAAGGCCGATATCCTAAAGGCGGAAATTCCAAAGGCCGAAATCCCAAAGGCCGAAATACCAAACGCCGAAATCCCAAAGGCTGAAATTCCAAAGACCGAAATCCCAATAGCCGAAATCCGAAAGGCCGAAATCCCAAAAGCCGAAATCACAAAGGCCGATATCCTAAAGGCTGAAATTCCAAAGGCCGAAATCTCAAAGGCCGAAATCCCAAAGGCCGAAATTCCAAAGGCCGAAATCCCAAAGGCCCAAATCCCAAGGGCCGAAATCCCAAAGGTTGAAATCCCAAAGGCCGGAAACTCAAAGGCCGAAATCCCAAGGGCCGAAATCGCAAAGGCCGAAATCCAAAGGGCCGAAATCCAAAGGGCCGAAATCCCAAACGCTGAAATTCCAATGACCGATATCCCAAAGGCCGAAATCCCAAGGCCGAAATACCAATGGATGAATTCCCAAAAGGCCGAAATCCCAAAGGATGAAATCCCAAAGGCCGAAATCCCAAAGGCCGAAATCCAAAGGGCCAAAATCACAAAGGCTGAAATTCCAAAGGCCGAAATCACAAAGGCCGAAATCCCAAAGACTGAAATCCCAAAGGCCGAAATCCAAAGGGCCGAAATCCCAAAGGTTGAAATTCCAAAGATCGACATACTAAAGGCCGATATCCCAAAGGCCGAAATCCCGAAGGCCGAAATCCCTAAGGCCGAAATCCCAAATGTCGAAATCCCAAGAACCAAATCCCGAACGACGAATTCCCAAAAGGCGAAAATCCCAAGGGCCCAAATCCCAAGAGCCGAAATCCCAAAGGCCGAAATCCCAAAGGTCCAAATCCCAACGGTCGAAATCCCAAAGGCCGATATCCCAAGGGCCCATATCCCAATGGCCGAAATCCCAAAGGTCGAAATCCCAAAGGCCGAAATCCCAAAGGCCGAAATCCCAAAGGCCGAAATCCCAAAGGCCGAAATCCCAAAGGCCGAAATCCCAAAGGCCGAAATCCCAAAGCCCGAAATCACAAAGGCCGATATCCTGAAGGCGGAAATACCAAACGACGAAATCCCAAAGGCCAAAATCCCAAAGGCCGAAATCACAAAGGTCGAAATCCCAAAGGCCGAAATCCCAAAGGCTCAAATTCCAAGGGCCGAAATCCCAAAGGCCCAAATCCCAAGGGCCGAAATTCCAAAGGCCGAAATCCCAAACGAAAGAATCGCAAAGGCCGAAATCCCAAGGCCGAAATACTAAAGGATGACTTCCCAAAGGTCGAAATCCCAAACGCCGAAATCCCAAAGCCCGATATCCCAAAGGCCGAAATCCCAAAGGGCGAAATCCCGAAGGTCGAAACCCCAAAGGCCGAAATCGCAAAGGCCGAAATCCCAAAGGCTGAAATCCCAAAGGCTGAAATCTCAAGGGCCGAAATCCCAAAGGTCGAAATTTCAAAGGCCGAATTCCCAAATGTCGAAATCCCAAGGCCGAAATCCCAAAGGCCGAAATCCAAAGGGCCGAAATTCCATAGGCCGACATCCCAAGAGCCGAAATCCCAAAGGCCGAAATACCAAAGGCCGGAATCCAATGGGCCGAAATCCCAAAGGCTGAAATTGCAAAGAACGACATCCCAAGAGCCGAAATCCCAAAGGCCGAAATACCGAAAGCCGAAATCCCAAAGATCGAAATCCCAAAGGCCGAAATCTCAAAGGCCGAAATCCCAAAGACCGAAAAACCAAAGGCCGAAATCCAAAGGGCCGAAATCCCAAAGGCTGAAATTCCAAAGACCGACATCCCAAAGGCCGAAATCTCAAAGGCCGAAATCCCAAAGACTGAAATCCCAAAGTCCGAATTCCAAAGGGCCGAAACCCCAAAGGCTGCAATTCCAAAGTCCGAAATCTCAAAGGCCGAAA
This sequence comes from Megachile rotundata, assembly GCF_050947335.1. Taxonomy (NCBI): domain Eukaryota; kingdom Metazoa; phylum Arthropoda; class Insecta; order Hymenoptera; family Megachilidae; genus Megachile; species Megachile rotundata. The sequence goes on from NC_134992.1 coordinate 316,221, forward strand.
TCCCAAAAGCTGTAATCCCAAAGATCGAAATCCAAAGAGCCGAAATCCCAAAGGCTGAAATTCCAAAGACCGATATCCCAAAGGCCGAAATCCCAAGGCCGAAATCCCATAGACCGACATCCCAAAGCCCGACATCCCAAAGGCCCAAATCCCAAGGGCCGAAATCGCAAAGGTCGAAATTCCAAAGAACGATATCCCGAAGGCGGAAATTCCAAAGGCCGAAATCTCAAAGGATGATTTAACAAATTGCCGAGATCCGAAATGTCGAAAACCCAAAGGCCGAAATCCCAAAGGCCGAAATAACAAAGGCCGAAATCCCAAAGGCTGAAATTCCAAAGACCGACATCGCAAGAGCCGAAATCCCAAAGACCGAAAAACCAAAGGCCGAAATCCAAAGGGCCGAAATCCCAAATGCTGAAATTCCAAAGACCGACATCCCAAAGGCCGAAATCTCAAAGGCTGAAATCACAAAGACCGAAATCACAAAGGCCGATATCCTAAAGGCGGAAATTCCAAAGGCCGAAATCTCAAATTCCGAAATCCCAAAGGCCGAAATCCCAAAGGCCGAAATCCAAGGGGTCGAAATCCCAAAGGCTGAAATTCCAAAGACCGACATCCCAAAAGCCGAAATCCCAAAGGCCGAAATCCCAATAGCCGAAATCCCAAAGGCCGAAATCCCAAAAGCCGAAATCACAAAGGCCGATATCCTAAAGGCGGAAATTCCAATGGCCGAAATCCCAAAGGCCGATATCCCAAAGGCTGAAATTCCAATGGCCGAAATCTCAAAGGCCGAAATCCCAAAGGCTGAAATTCCAAATGCCGAAATCCCAAAGGCCGAAATCCCAAATTGTCAAATCCCGAAGGCCGAAATCCCAAAGGCCGAAATCCCAAGGCCCAAATACCAAAGCATGAATTCCCAAAAGGCCGAAATCCCAAAGCCCGAAATCCCAAAGGCGGAAATCCCAAAGGTCGATATCCTAAAGGCGGAAATTCCAAAGGCCGAAATCCCAAACGAAAGAATCCCAAAGGCCGAAATACCAAAGGATGACTTCCCAAAGGTCGAAATCCCAAAGGATGAAATCCAAAAGGCCGAAATCCCAAAGGCCGCAATTCCAAAGACCGCAATCCAAGGGCCAGAATCCCAAGGGTCGAAATCCCACAGGTCGAAATCCTAAAGGCCGAAATCCCAATGGCCGAAATCCGAAGGCCGAAATACCAAAGGATGACTTCCCAAATATCGAAATCCCAAAGGATGAAATCCCAAGGCCGTAATCCCAGAGGCCGAAATCCCAAAGGCTGAAATTCCAAAGACCGACATCCCAAAGGCCGAAATCTCAAAGACCGAAATCTCAAAGGCAGAAAACCCAAAGTCCGAAATCCAAAGGGCCGAAATCCCAAAGGCTGAAATTCCAAAGGCCGACATCCCAAAGGCCGAAATCCCAAAGGCCGAAATCCCAAAGGCCGAAATCCCAAAGGCCGAAATCCCTAAGGCCGAAATCCCAAATGTAGAAATCCCAAGACCGATATCCCGAACGATGAATTCCCAAAAGGCCGTAATCACAAAGGTCGAAATCCCAAAGGCCGGAATCCCAAGGGCCGATATCCTAATGGCGGAAATTCCAAAGGCCGAAATCCCAAACGCCGATATCCCAAATGTCGAAATCCCAAGGCCGAAATACCAAAGCATGAACTACCAAATGGCCGAAATCCCAAAGTTCGAAATCCCAAAGGCCGAAATCCCAAGGGCCGAAATCCCAAGGCCGAAATCAGAAAGGCCGAAATCCCAAACGCCGAAATCCCAAACGCCGAAATCCCAAATTTCGAAATCCCAAGGCCGAAATACCGAAGCATGAACTACCAAATGGTCGAAATCCCAAAGGCCGAAATCCAAAGGGGCGAAATCCCAAAGGCCGAAATCCAAAGGGGCGAAATCCCAAAGGCTGAAATTCCAAAGATCGACATCCCAAAGGCCGAAATCCCAAAGGCTCAAATCCCAAGGGCCGAAATCCCAACGGCCGAAATTCCAAAGGCCGAATTCCCAAATGTCGAAATCCCAAGGCCGAAATCCCAAAGGCCGAAATCCAAAGGGCCGAAATCCCAAACGCCGAAATCCCAAAGGCCGAAATCCCAAAGGCCGAAATAACAAAGGCCGAAATCCTAGGGGCCGAAATCAAAAAGGCTGAAATTCCAAAGACCGACATCCCAAGAGCCGAAATCCCAAAGACCGAAAAACCAAAGGCCGAAATACAAAGGGCCGAAATCCCAAAGGCTGAAATTCCAAAGACCGACATCGCAAAAGCCGAAATCTCAAAGGCCGAAATCCCAAAGGCCGAAAACCCAAGGCCGAAATACCAAAGGATGACTTCCCAAAGGTCGAAATCCCAAAGGATGAAATCCCAAAGGCCGAAATCCCAAGGCCCAAATACCAAAGCATGAATTCCCAAAAGGCCGAAATCCCAAAGCCCGAAATCCCAAAGGCGGAAATTCCAAAGGCCGAAATCCCAAACGAAAGAATCCCAAAGGCCGAAATACCAAAGGATGACTTCCCAAAGGTCGAAATCCCAAGGGCCGAAATCCCAAGGCCGAAATCAGAAAGGCCGAAATCCCAAACGCCGAAATCCCAAACGCCGAAATCCCAAATTTCGAAATCCCAAGGCCGAAATACCGAAGCATGAACTACCAAATGGTCGAAATCCCAAAGGCCGAAATCCCAAAGGCCGAAATCCCAAGGTCCGAAATCCCAAAGGCTGAAATTCCAAAGGCCGAAATCTCAAAGGCCGAAATCCCAAAGGTTGAAATCCCAAAGGCCGAAATCCAAAGGGCCTAAATCCCAAATGTTGAAATCCCAAAGGCCGAAATCCAAAGTGGCGAAATCCCAAAGGCTGAAATTCCAAAGATCGACATCCCAAAGGCCGAAATCCCAAAGGCCGAAATCCCAAAGACCGAAATCACAAACGCCGATATCCTAAAGGCGGAAATTCCAAAGGCCGAAATCTCAAATACCGAAATCCCAAAGGGCGAAATCCCAAAGGCCGAAATCCAAGGGGTCGAAATCCCAAAGGCTGAAATTCCAAAGACCGACATCCCAAAAGCAGAAATCCCAAAGGCCGAAATCCCAATAGCCGAAATCCCAAAGGCCGAAATCCCAAAAGCCGAAATCACAAAGGCCGATATCCTAAAGGCGGAAATTCCAAAGGCCGAAATCCCAAAGACCGAAATCCCAAAGGCCGAAATCCCAAAGGCCGATGTCCCAAAGGCGGAAATTCGAAAGGCCGAAATCCCAAACGATGATTTCCCAGAAGGCCGAAATCCGAAAGGACGAAATCCCAAAAGCCGAAATCACAAAGGCCGAAATCCAAGGGGCCGAAATCCCAAAGGCTGAAATTCCAAAGACCGACATCCCAAAAGCCGAAATCCCAAAGGCCGAAATACCAAAGGCCGAAATCCCAATAGCCGAAATCCGAAAGGCCGAAATCCCAAAAGCCGAAATCACAAAGGCCGATATCCTAAAGGCGGAAATTCCAAAGGCCGAAATCCCAAAGACCGAAATCCCAAAGGCCGAAATCCCAAAGGCCGAAATCCCAAAGGCCGAAATCCAAGGGGTCGAAATCCCAAAGGCTGAAATTCCAAAGACCGAAATCCCAATAGCCGAAATCCGAAAGCCCGAAATCCCAAAAGCCGAAATCACAAAGGCCGATATCCTAAAGGCGGAAATTCCAAAGGCCGAAATCCCAAAGGCCGAAATACCAAACGCCGAAATCCCAAAGGCTGAAATTCCAAAGACCGAAATCCCAATAGCCGAAATCCGAAAGGCCGAAATCCCAAAAGCCGAAATCACAAAGGCCGATATCCTAAAGGCGGAATTTCCAAAGGCCGAAATCCCAAGGCCGAAATCCCAAAGGCCGAAATCCAAAGGGCCGAAATTCCATAGGCCGACATCCGAAGAGCCGAAATCCCAAAGGCCGAAATACCAAAGGCCGAAATCCAATGGGCCGAAATCCCAAAGGCTGAAATTCCAAAGACCGACATCCCAAGAGCCGAAATCCCAAAGGCCGAAATACCGAAGGCCGAAATCCCAAAGATCGAAATCCCAAAGGCCGAAATCTCAAAGGCCGAAATCCCAAAGACCGAAAAACCAAAGGCCGAAATCCAAAGGGCCGAAATCCCGAAGGCTGAAATTCCAAAGGCCGAAATCTCAAAGGCCGAAATCCCAAAAGCTGAAATCCCCAAGATAGAAATCCAAAGAGCCGAAATCCCAAAGGCTGAAATTCCAAAGACCGATATCCCAAAGGCCGAAATCCCAAGGCCGAAATCCCATAGACCGACATCCCAAAGCCCGAAATCCCAAAGGCCCAAATCCCAAGGGCCGAAATCGCAAAGGTCGAAATTCCAAAGACTGAAATCCCAATGTCCGAATTCCAAAGGGCCGAAATCCCAAAGGCTGAAATTCCAAAGGCCGAAATCTCAAAGGCCGAAATCCCAAAGGCTGAAATCCCTAAGACCGAAATCCAAAGAGCCGAAATCCCAAAGGCTGAAATTCCAAAGATCGACATCCCAAAGGCCGAAATCCCAAAGGCCGAAATCACAATGGCCGATATCCTAAAGGCGGAAATTCCAAAGGACGAAATTCCAAACGCTGAAATCGCAAAGGACGAAATCCCAACGGCCGAGATTCCAAAGGCCGAAATCCCAAAGGCCGAAATCCCAAATGTCAAATCCCAAGGCCGAGACCCCAAAGGATGAATTCCCAAAAGGCCGAAATCCCAAAGGCTGAAATCCCAAAGTCCGAAATCCAAAGGGCCGAAATCCCAAAGGATGAATTGCCAAGAGGTCGAAATCCCAAAGGCCGAAGTCTCAAAGGCCGAAATCCCAAAGGCTGAAATCCCAAAGACCGAAATCCAAAGAGCCGAAATCTCAAAGCCTGAAATTCCAAAGACCGACATCCCAAAGGCCGAAATCCCAAAGGATGATTTCCCAGAAGGCCGAAATCCGAATGGTCGAAATCCCGAAGACCTAACCCCCAAAGGATGAATTCCCAAAAGGCCGAAACCCCGAAGGCCGAAATCGCAAAGGCCGAAATTCCAACGGCCGAAATCTCAATGCCCGAAATCCCAAAGGCTCAAATCCGAAAGTCCGACATCCAAAGGGCCGAAATCCCAAAGGCTGAAATTCCAAAGGCCGAAATCTCAAAGGCCGAAATCCCAAAGGCCGAAATCCCAAAAGCCGAAATCCCAAAGGCCGAACTCCCAAGGGACGAAATCCCAAGGGCTGAAATCCCTAAGATCGAAATCCCAAAGGCCGAAATCTCAAAGACCGAAATCCCAAACGCTGAAATCCCAATGGCCGAAATCCCAAAGGCCGAAATCCCAAAGTCCGAAATCCCAAAGGCCGAAATCCCAAAGGCCGAAATCCCAAAGGATGAATTGCCAAGAGGTCGAAATCCCAAAGGCCGAAGTCTCAAAGGCCGAAATCCCAAAGGCTGAAATCCCAAAGTCCAAAATCCAATGGGCCGAAATCCCATAGGCAAGAATTCCAAAGGCCTCAATCTCAAAGACCGAAGTCCCAAAGGCTGAAATTCCAAGGACCGACATCCCAAAGGCCGAAATCCCCAAGGCCGAAATCCCAAAGGCCGAAATCCCAAAAGCCGAAATCACAAAGGCCGTTATCCTAAAGGCGGAAACCCCAAAGGATGATTTCCCAAAAGGCCGAAATCCGAATGGTCGAAATCCCAAAGGCCTAAACCCCAAAGGATGAATTCCCAAAAGGCCGAAATTCAAGGGCCCATATCTCAAGGGCCGAAATCCCAAGGGGCGAAATTCCAATGGTCGAAATCCCAAAGGCCGAAATCTCAAATGCCGAAATCCCAAGGCCGAAATCTCAAACACCGAAATCCAAAGGGCCGAAATACCAAAGGCTGAAATTCCAAAGACCACCATCCCAAAGGCCGAAATCCCAAATTCCGAAATCTCAAAGGCCTAAACCCCAAAGGATGAATTCCCAAGAGGCCGAAATCCCAAATGCCGAAACCCCAAAGCGCGAAATCCCAAAGGCCGATATCCTAAAGGCGGAAATTCCAAAGGCCTAATCCGAAAGACCGACATCCCAAAGGCCGAAATGCAAAGGCCGAAATCCCAAAGGCCGAAATCACAAAGGCCGAAATCTCATAGGCCGAAATCCCAAAGGCCGAAATCCAAGGGGCCGAAATCCCAAAGGCTGAAATTCCAACGACCGACATCCCAAGAGCCGAAATCCCCAAGATCGAAATACCAAAGGCCGAAATCCCAATGGCTGAAATCCCAAAGGCCGAAATCCCAAAGGCCGAAACCACAAAGGCCGATATTCTAAAGGCGGAAATCCCAAACGCCGAAATCCCATAGGCCGAAATAACAAAGGCCGAAATCCCAAAGGTCGAAGTCCCAAAGGCCGAATTCCCAAATGTCAAAATCCCAAGGCCGAAATCCCAAAGGCCGAAATCCCAAATGTCGAAATCCCAAGACCGAAATCCCGAAGGATGAATTCCCAAAAGGCCGAAATCCCAAGGCCTGAAATCCCAAGAGCCGAAATCCCAAAGGCCGAAATCTCGAAAGTCCAAATCCCAACGGTCGAAATCCCAAAGGCCGATATCCCAAGGGCCGACATCCCAAGGGCCGAAAATCCAATGGTCGAAATCCCAAAGGCCGAATTCTCAAAGGAAGAAATCCCAATGGCTGAAATCCCAAAGGCCGAAATTCCAAAGGTCGAAATTCCAAAGGCAGAAATCCCAAAGGCCGACATCCAAAATGTCGAAATCCCAATGCCGAAATCTCAAACGCCGAAATCCAAAGGGCCGAAATACGAAAGGCTGAAATTCCAAAGACCGACATGCCAAAGGCCGAAATCTCAAACGCCGAAATCCCAAAGACCGACATTGCAAAGGCCGAAATCCGGAGGCCGAAATCACAATGGACGATATCCTAAAGGCGGAAATTCGAAATTCCGAAATCCCAAAGACCGAAACCCCAAAGGCCGAAATCCCAAAGGCCGATATCCCTAAGGCGGAAATTCCAAAGGCCGAAATCCCAAAGGATGATTTCCCAGAAGGCCGAAAACCAAAAGGTTGAAATCCCAAAGGCCGAAACCCCAAGGGCCGAAATCCCAAAGGCCGAAATCCCAAAGGTCGAAATCCCAAAGGCCGAAATCCCAAGGGCTGAAATCCCAAAGACCGAAATCCAAAGAGCCGAAATCCCATAGGCTGAAATTCCAAAGACCGACATCCCAGAGGCCGAAATCCCAAAGGCCGAAATCCCAAATGTCGAAATCCCAAGACCGAAATCCCGAAGGATGAATTCCCAAAAGGCCGAAATCCCAAGGCCCGAAATCCCAAGAGCCGAAATCCCAAAGGCCGAAAGCTCGAAAGTCCAAATCCCAACGGTCGAAATCCCAAAGGCCGATATCCCAAGGGCCGATATCCCAAGGCCCGAAATCCCAAAGGTCGAAACCCCAAAGGCCGAAATCACAAAGACCGAAATCCCAAAGGCCGAAATCCAAGGGGCCGAAATCCCAGAGGCTGAAATTCCAAAGACCGACATCCCCAAAGCCGAAATCCCAAAGGCCGAAATCCCAAAGGCCGAAATCCCAAAGGCCGAAATCACAATGGCCGATATCCTAAAGGCGGAAGTTCCAAAGGACGAAATCCCAAACGTCGAAATCCCAAATGCCGATATCCCAAAGGCCGAAATCCCAAATGCCGAAATCCCAAGACGGAAAATCCAAAGGATGAATTGCCAAAAGGTCGAAATCCCAAAGGCCGAAAACTCAAAGGCCGAAATCCCAAAGGCTGAAATCCCAAAGTCCGAAATCCAAAGGGCCGAAATCCCAAAGGCTGAAATTCCAAAGGCCTCAATCTCAAAGGCCGAAATCCCAAAGGCTGAAATCCCAAAGACCGAAATCCAAAGAGCCGAAATCCCAAAGGCTGAAATTCCAAAGACCGACATCCCAAAGGCCGAAATCCCAAAGGCCGAAATCACAATGGCCGATATCCTAAAGGCGGAAATTCCACAGGACGAAATCCCAAACGCCGAAATCCCAAAGGCCGAAATCCCAAAGACCGAAATCCCTAAGCCCGAAATCCCAAGTGTCGAAATCCCAAGACCGAAATAACGAAGAATGAAATCCCAAAAGGCCTAAATCCCAAAGGCCGAAATCCCAAAGGCCCAAATCCCAAAAGCCGAAATCACAAAGGCCGATATCCTAAAGGCGGAGATCCCAAAGGATGATTTCCCAAAAGGCCGAAATCAGAATGGTCGAAATCCCAAAGGCCTAAACCCCAAAGGCCGAAATCCCAAAGGCCGAAATCGGAAAGGCCGAAATCCAAAAGGCCGATATCCCAAAGGCAGAAATCCCAAAGGCCGAAATCCCAAAGGCCAAAATCCCAAAGGACGATATCCCGAAGTCCGAAATCCCAAAGGCCAAAAATCCCAAAGGCCGATATCCCAAAGGCGGAAATTCCAAAGGCCGAAGTCCCAAAGGATGATTTCCCAAAAGGCCGAAATCCGAAAGGTCGAAATCCCAAAGGCCTAAGTCCCAAGGGCCGAAATCCCAAAGGCCGAAATCCAAAAGGCGGAAATTCCAAAGTCCGACATCCAAAGGGCCGAAATCCCAAAGGCTGAAATTCCAAAGGCCGAAATCCCAAAGGCCGATATCCCAAAGGCCGAAATCCCAAAGGTCGAAATACCAAAGCCCGAAATCCCAAACGCCGAAATCCCAAAGGCTGATATCCCAAGGGCCGAAATCCTAAAGGTCGAAATTCCAAAGGCGAAAATCCCAAAGGCCGAAATCCCAAATGTCGAAATCCCAAGGCGGAAATTCCAAAGGCCGAAATCTGAAACGCCGAAATCCCAAACGTCGAAATCCCAAGGGCCGCAAGCCCAAAGGCTGAAATTCCAAAGGCCGAAATCTCAAAGCCTGAAATTCCAAAGACCGACATCCCAAAGGCCGAAATCCCAAAGGATGATTTCCCAGAAGGCCGAAATCCGAATGGTCGAAATCCCGAAGACCTGACCCCCAAAGGATGAATTCCCAAAAGGCCGAAACCCCGAAGGCCGAAATCGCAAAGGCCGAAATTCCAACGGCCGAAATCTCAATGCCCGAAATCCCAAAGGCTCAAATCCGAAAGTCCGACATCCAAAGGGCCGAAATCCCAAAGGCTGAAATCCCAAAGTCCGAAATCCAAAGGGCCGAAATCCCAAAGGCTGAAATTCCAAAGGCCTCAATCTCAAAGGCCGAAATCCCAAAGGCTGAAATCCCAAAGACCGAAATCCAAAGAGCCGAAATCCCAAAGGCTGAAATTCCAAAGACCGACATCCCAAAGGCCGAAATCCCAAAGGCCGAAATCACAATGGCCGATATCCTAAAGGCGGAAATTCCACAGGACGAAATCCCAAACGCCGAAATCCCAAAGGCCGAAATCCCAAAGACCGAAATCCCTAAGCCCGAAATCCCAAGTGTCGAAATCCCAAGACCGAAATAACGAAGAATGAAATCCCAAAAGGCCTAAATCCCAAAGGCCGAAATCCCAAAGGCCCAAATCCCAAAAGCCGAAATCACAAAGGCCGATATCCTAAAGGCGGAGATCCCAAAGGATGATTTCCCAAAAGGCCGAAATCAGAATGGTCGAAATCCCAAAGGCCTAAACCCCAAAGGCCGAAATCCCAAAGGCCGAAATCGGAAAGGCCGAAATCCAAAAGGCCGATATCCCAAAGGCAGAAATCCCAAAGGCCGAAATCCCAAAGGCCAAAATCCCAAAGGACGATATCCCGAAGTCCGAAATCCCAAAGGCCAAAAATCCCAAAGGCCGATATCCCAAAGGCGGAAATTCCAAAGGCCGAAGTCCCAAAGGATGATTTCCCAAAAGGCCGAAATCCGAAAGGTCGAAATCCCAAAGGCCTAAGTCCCAAGGGCCGAAATCCCAAAGGCCGAAATCCAAAAGGCGGAAATTCCAAAGCCCGACATCCAAAGGGCCGAAATCCCAAAGGCTGAAATTCCAAAGGCCGAAATCCCAAAGGCCGATATCCCAAAGGCCGAAATCCCAAAGGTCGAAATACCAAAGCCCGAAATCCCAAACGCCGAAATCCCAAAGGCTGATATCCCAAGGGCCGAAATCCTAAAGGTCGAAATTCCAAAGGCGAAAATCCCAAAGGCCGAAATCCCAAATGTCGAAATCCCAAGGCGGAAATTCCAAAGGCCGAAATCTGAAACGCCGAAATCCCAAACGTCGAAATCCCAAGGGCCGCAAGCCCAAAGGCTGAAATTCCAAAGGCCGAAATCTCAAAGGCCGAAATCCCAAAGGCCGAGATCCCAAAGACCGAAATCCCAAATGTCGAAATCCCAAAGGCCGAAATCCAAAGGGCCGAAATCCCAAAGGCGGAGATTCCAAAGGCCGAAATCCCAAAGGCCGATATCCTAAAGGTCGAAATTCCAAAGGCCGAAATCCCAAAGGCCGAAATCCAAAATGTCGAAATCCCAAGACCGAAATCCCGAAGGCCGAAATCCCAAAGGCTGAAATTCCGAAAGACCGACATCCCAAAGGCCGAAATCCTAAAGGCCGAAATCCAAATGGTCGAAATCACAAAGGATGAGTTCCCAAAAGGCCGATATCCCAAAGGCGGAAATTCCAAAGGCCGAAATCCCAAAACATGATTTGCCAAAAGGTCGAAATCCGAAAGATCGAAATCCCAAAGGCCTAAATCCCAAGGTCCGAAATCCCAACGGTAAAAATCCCAAAAGCCGATACCTTAAATGTCGAAAGCCTAAGGCCGAAATCCTAAAACGTTTAAAACATAAAGTCCGAAATCCTAAAGGTCGAAATTCCAAAGGCCGAGATCCCAAAGGCCGAAATCCTGATGGTCGAAATTCCAAAGGCCGAAATCCCAAAGGCCGAAATCCCAAATGTCGAAATCCCAAATGTCGAAATCCCAAAGGCCGAAATCCAAAGGGCCGAAATACCAAAGGATGAAATTCCAAAAGACCGACATCCCAAGGGCCGAAATCCTAAAGGCCGAAATCCCAAAGGCCGAAATCCCAAAGGCCGAAATCCCAAAGGCCGAAATCCCAAGGGCCGAGATCCCAAAGGTCGAAATTCCAAACGAAGAAATCCCAAAGGCCGAAATCCCAAATGTCGAAATCCCAAAGGCCTAAATCCCAAAGGATGAATTCCAAAAAGGCCGAAATCCAAAATCCCGAAATCCCAAAGACCGAAATCCAAAAGGCCGCAATCCCAAAGGCTGAAATCCCAAAGGCCGATATCCCAAAGGCGGACATTCCAAAGGCCGAAATCCCAAAAGATGATTTCCCAAAAGGCCGTAATCGGAATGGTCGAAATCCCAAAGGCTTAAATCCCAAAGGATGAATTCCCAAAAGGCCGAAATCCCAAAGGCCGAAATCCCAAAGGCTGATATCCCAAGGGCCGATATCCTAATGGCGGAAATTCCAAAGGCCGAAATCCCATAGGCCGAAATCCCAAATGCCGAAATCCCAAAGGCCCAAATCCCAAAGGCCGAAATCCAAGGGACCGAAATCCCAAAGGCTGAAATTCCAAAGACCGACATCCCAAAAGCCGAAATTCCAAAGACTGACATCCCAAGAGCCGAAATCCCAAAGGCCGAAATACCAGAGACCGAAATCCCAATGCCCGAAATCCCCAAGGCCGAAATCCCAAAGGCCGAAATCCCAAAGGCCGAAATCACAATGGCCGATATCCTAAAGGCGGAAATTCCACAGGACGAAATCCCAAACGCCGAAATCCCAAAGGCCGAAATCCCAAAGACCGAAATCCCTAAGCCCGAAATCCCAAGTGTCGAAATCCCAAGACCGAAATCCCGAAGAAAGAAATCCCAAAAGGCCTAAATCCCAAAGGCCGAAATCCCAAAGGCCGAAATCCCAAAAGCCGAAATCACAAAGGCCGATATCCTAAAGGCGGAGATCCCAAAGGATGATTTCCCAAAAGGCCGAAATCAGAATGGTCGAAATCCCAAAGGCCTAAACCCCAAAGGCCGAAATCCCAAAGGCCGAAATCGGAAAGGCCGAAATCCAAAAGGCCGATATCCCAAAGGCAGAAATCCCAAAGGCCGAAATCCCAAAGGCCAAAATCCCAAAGGACGATATCCCGAAGTCCGAAACCCAAAGGCCAAAAATCCCAAAGGCCAAAAATCCCAAAGGCCGATATCCCAAAGGCGGCAATTCCAAAGGCCGAAGTCCCAAAGGATGATTTCCCAAAAGGCCGAAATCCGAAAGGTCGAAATCCCAAAGGCCTAAGTCCCAAGGGCCGAAATCCCAAAGGCCGAAATCCAAAAGGCGGAAATTCCAAAGTCCGACATCCAAAGGGCCGAAATCCCAAAGGCCGATATCCCAAAGGCCGAAATCCCAAAGGCCGAAATCCCAAAGGCTGAAATCCCGAAGGCCGATATCCCAAAGGCGGACATTCCAAAGGCCGAAATCCCAAAAGATGATTTCCCAAAAGGCCGAAATCCCAAAGGCCGAAATCCCAAAGGCTGATATCCCAAGGGCCGATATCCTAATGGCGGAAATTCCAAAGGCCGAAATCCCATAGGCCGAAATCCCAAATGTCGAAATCCCAAAGGCCCAAATCCCAAAGGCCGAAATCCAAGGGACCGAAATCCCAAAGGCTGAAATTCCAAAGACCGACATCCCAAAAGCCGAAATTCCAAAGACTGACATCCCAAAAGCCGAAATCCCAAAGGCCGAAATACCAGAGACCGAAATCCCAATGCCCGAAATCCCCAAGGCCGAAATCCCAAAGGCCGAAATCCCAAAGGCCGAAATCACAAAGGCCGATATCCTAAAGGCGGAAATTCCAAAGGCCGAAATCTCAAACGCCGAAATCCCAAAGCCCGAAATCCCAAAGGCCGAAATCCCAAAGGCTGATATCCCAAGGGCCGATATCCTAAAGGTCGAAATTCCAAAGGCGGAAATCACAAAGGCCGAAATCCCAAATGTCGAAATCCCAAGGCGGAAATTCCAAAGGCCGAAATCTCAAACACCGAAATCCCAATGGCCGAAATCTCAAGGGCCGAAATCCAAGGGACCGAAATCCCAAAGGCTGAAATTCCAAAAGACCGACTTCCCAAAGGCCGAAATCCCAAATGTCGAAATCCCAAGGCCGAAATCCCAAAGGCCGAAATCCCAAAGACTGAAATTCCAAACGCCGAAATCCACAGGGCCGAAATCCCAAAGTTTGAAATTCGAAAGATCGAAATACCGAAGGCCGAAATCCCAAAGGCTGAAATCCCAAGGGCCGAAATCCCAAAGGTCGAAATTCCAAAGGCCGAAATCCCAAACGTCGAAATCCCAAGCCGAAATCCCAAAGGATGATTTACCAAAAGGCCGAAATCCGAATGGTCGAAATCCCAAAGGCCTAAATCCCAAAGGATGAATTCCCAAAATGGCGAAATCCCAAAAGGCCGAAATCCTAAAGGCCGATATCACAAAGGCGGAAATTCCAAAGGCCGAAATCCCAAACGCCGAAACCCTAAAGGCCGAAATCCCAAAGGCCGAAATCACAAATTTCGAAATCCCAAAGGCTTAAATCCCAAATGCCGCAATCCTAAAGGTCCAAATCCCAATGGCCGAAATCCAAAGGGCCGAAATCCCATAGGCGGAAATTCCAAAGGCCGAAATCCCAAAGGCCGAAATCCTAAAGGTCGAAATTCCAAAGGTCGAAATCCCAAAAGTTGATTTCCCAAACGGCCGAAATCCAAAAGGCCGATTTCCCAAAGGCGGAAATTGCAAAGGCTGAAATCCCAAAGGATGTTTTCCCAAAAGGCCGAACACCAAAACGTCGAAATACCAAAGGCCGAAATCCTAAAACGTTTAAAACATGAAGTCTGAAATCCCAAAGGCCGAAATCCCAAAGGCTTAAATTCCAAAGACCGACTTCCCAAAGGCCGAAATTCCAAAGGCCGAAATCCCAAATGCCGAAATCCCAAATGTCGAAATCCCAAGGCCGAAATCCCAAAGGATGATTTGCCAAAAGGCCGAAATCCGAATGGTCGAAATCCCAAAGGCCTAAATCCCAAAAGGCCGAAATCCCAAAGGCCGAAATCCAAAAGGCCGATATCCCAAAGCCGGAAATTCCAAAGGTCGAAATCCCAAAGGATGATTTCGCAAAAGGCCGAAATCCGACAGATCGACATCCCAAAGGCCGAAATCCCAAAGGCCGAAATCCCAATGGACGAAATCCAAAGGGCCGAAATCCCATAGGCGGAAATTCCAAAGGCCCAAATCCCAAAGGCCGAAATACTAAAGGTCGAAATTCCAAAGGCCGAGATCCCAAAGGCCGAAATCCTAAAGGTCGAAATTCCAAAGGCCGAAATCCCAAATGTCGAAATCCCAAGGCCGAAATCCCAAAGGCCGAAATCAAAAGGGCCGAAATCCCAAAGGCTGAAATTCCAAAAGACCGACATCCCAAAGGCCGAAATCCTAAAGGGCGAAATCCCAAAGGCCGAAGGCTGAAATCCCAAGGGCCGAAATCCCAAGTGCTGAAATCCCAAAGGCCGATATCCCAAAGGCGGAAATTCCAAAGGCCGAAATCCCAAAAGTTGATTTCCCAAATGGCCGAAATCCAAAAGGCCGCTTTCCCAAAGGCGGAAATTCCAAAGGCTGAAATCCCAAAGGATGATTTCCCAAAAGGCCGAACTCCAAAAGGTCGAAATACCAAAGGCCGAAATCCTAAAATGTCTAAAACATGAAGTCTGAAATCCCAAAGGCCGAAATCCCAAAGGCTGAAATTCCAAAGACCGACTTCCCAAAGGCCGAAATCCAAAGGCCGAAATCCCAAATGCCGAAATCCCAAATGTCGAAATCCCAAGGCCGAAATCCCAAAGGATGACTGCCCAAAAGGCCGAAATCCCAAAGCCCGAAATCGCAAAGGCTGAAATCCCAAATGTCGAAATCCCAAAGGCCTAAATCCCAAAGGATGAATTCCCAAAAGGCCGACATCCCAAAGGCCGAAATCCAAACGGCCTATATCCCAAAGCCGGAAATTCCAAAGGTCGAAATCCCAAAGGATGATTTCCCAAAAGGCCGAAATCCGAAAGATCGACATCCCAAAGGCCGAAATCCCAAAGGCCGAAATCCCAAAGGCCGAAATCCCAAGGCCGAAATACCAAAGGATGAATTCCCAAAAGGCCGAAATCCCAAAGACCGAAATCCCAAAGGCCGAAATCCAAAAGGCGGAAATTCCAAAGGCCGAAATCCCAAAGGTCGAAATCCCAAAGACCGAAATCCCAAAGGCCGCAATCCCAAGGACCGGAATACCAAGGGTCGAGATGCCAAAGGTCGAAATCCCAAAGGCCGAAATCACAAAGGCCGAAATCCCAAAGGCTGAAATTCGAAAGACCGAAATCCCAAAGGCCGAAATCTCAAAGGCCGAAATCCCAAAGGCCGAAATCCCAAATGCCTAAATCCCAAAGAATGAATTCCGAAAAGGCCGAAATCCCAAAGGCCGCAATCCCAAGGACCGGAATACCAAGGGTCGAGATGCCAAAGGTCGAAATCCCAAAGGCCGAAATCCCAAAGGCCGAAATCCCAAAGGCTGAAATTCGAAAGACCGAAATCCCAAAGGCCGAAATCTCAAAGGCCGAAATCCCAAAGGCCGAAATCCCAAATGCCTAAATCCCAAGGGCCGGAATACCAAAGGTCGAGATCCCAAAGGTCGAAATCCCAAAGGCCGAAATCCCAAACGCCGAAATCCCAAAGGCCGAAACCCTAAAGGCTGAAATCCCAAAGGCCGAAATCACAAGTTTCGAAATACCAAAGGCCGAAAACCCAAATGCCGAAATCCTAAAGGTCCAAATCCCAATGGCCGAAATCCAAAGGGCCGAAATCCCAAAGGCGGAAATTGCAAAGGCCGAAATCCCAAAGGCCAAAATCCTAAAGGTCGAAATTCCAAAGGCCGAGATCCCAAAGGCCGAAATCCTAAAGGGCGAAATCCCAAAGGCCGAAGGCTGAAATCCCAAGGGCCGAAATCCCAAGTGCTGAAATCCCAAAGGCCGATATCCCAAAGGCGGAAATTCCAAAGGCCGAAATCCCAAAAGTTGATTTCCCAAATGGCCGAAATCCAAAAGGCCGCTTTCCCAAAGGCGGAAATTCCAAAGGCTGAAATCCCAAAGGATGATTTCCCAAAAGGCCGAACTCCAAAAGGTCGAAATACCAAAGGCCGAAATCCTAAAATGTCTAAAACATGAAGTCTGAAATCCCAAAGGCCGAAATCCCAAAGGCTGAAATTCCAAAGACCGACTTCCCAAAGGCCGAAATCCAAAGGCCGAAATCCCAAATGCCGAAATCCCAAATGTCGAAATCCCAAGGCCGAAATCCCAAAGGATGACTGCCCAAAAGGCCGAAATCCCAAAGCCCGAAATCGCAAAGGCTGAAATCCCAAATGTCGAAATCCCAAAGGCCTAAATCCCAAAGGATGAATTCCCAAAAGGCCGACATCCCAAAGGCCGAAATCCAAACGGCCTATATCCCAAAGCCGGAAATTCCAAAGGTCGAAATCCCAAAGGATGATTTCCCAAAAGGCCGAAATCCGAAAGATCGACATCCCAAAGGCCGAAATCCCAAAGGCCGAAATCCCAAAGGCCGAAATCCCAAGGCCGAAATACCAAAGGATGAATTCCCAAAAGGCCGAAATCCCAAAGACCGAAATCCCAAAGGCCGAAATCCAAAAGGCGGAAATTCCAAAGGCCGAAATCCCAAAGGTCGAAATCCCAAAGACCGAAATCCCAAAGGCCGCAATCCCAAGGACCGGAATACCAAGGGTCGAGATGCCAAAGGTCGAAATCCCAAAGGCCGAAATCACAAAGGCCGAAATCCCAAAGGCTGAAATTCGAAAGACCGAAATCCCAAAGGCCGAAATCTCAAAGGCCGAAATCCCAAAGGCCGAAATCCCAAATGCCTAAATCCCAAAGAATGAATTCCGAAAAGGCCGAAATCCCAAAGGCCGCAATCCCAAGGACCGGAATACCAAGGGTCGAGATGCCAAAGGTCGAAATCCCAAAGGCCGAAATCCCAAAGGCCGAAATCCCAAAGGCTGAAATTCGAAAGACCGAAATCCCAAAGGCCGAAATCTCAAAGGCCGAAATCCCAAAGGCCGAAATCCCAAATGCCTAAATCCCAAGGGCCGGAATACCAAAGGTCGAGATCCCAAAGGTCGAAATCCCAAAGGCCGAAATCCCAAACGCCGAAATCCCAAAGGCCGAAACCCTAAAGGCTGAAATCCCAAAGGCCGAAATCACAAGTTTCGAAATACCAAAGGCCGAAAACCCAAATGCCGAAATCCTAAAGGTCCAAATCCCAATGGCCGAAATCCAAAGGGCCGAAATCCCAAAGGCGGAAATTGCAAAGGCCGAAATCCCAAAGGCCAAAATCCTAAAGGTCGAAATTCCAAAGGCCGAGATCCCAAAGGCCGAAATCCTAAAGGTCGAAATTCCAAAGGCCGAAATCCCAAAGGCCGAAATCCCAAATGTCGAAATCCCAAGGCCGACATCCCAAAAGCCGAAATCCAAAGGGCCGAAATCCCAAAGGCTGAAATTCCAAAAGACCGACATCCCAAAGGCCGAAATCCTAAAGGCCGAAATTCCAAAGGCCGAAATCCCTAAGGCTGAAATCCCAAGGGCCGAAATCCCAAAGGCCGAAATCCCAAATGTCGAAATCCCAAGGGATGAATTCCCAAAAGGCCGTAATCCCAATGGTCGCAATCCCAAAGCCCGAAATCCCAAGGGCCGATATCCTAATGGCGGAAATTCCTAAGGCCGAAATCCCAAACGCCGAAATCCCAAATGTCGAAATCCCAAGGCCGAAATACCAAAGGATGAACTCCCAAAAGGCCGAAATCCCAAAGGCCGAAATACCAATGGATGAATTCCCAAAAGGCCGAAATCCCAAAGGATGAAATCCCAACGGCTGAAATCCCAAAGGCCGAAATCCCAAAGGCCGAAATCCCAAATGTCGAAATCCCAAGGCCGAAATCCCAAAGGCTGAAATTCGAAAGGCCGAAATCCCAAATGTCGAAATCCCAAGGCCGACATCCCAAAAGCCGAAATCCAAAGGGCCGAAATCCCAAAGGCTGAAATTCCAAAAGACCGACATCCCAAAGGCCGAAATCCTAAAGGCCGAAATCCCAAAGCATGATTTCCCAAAAGGCCGAACTCCAAAAGGTCGAAATACCAAAGGCCTAAATCCCAAAGGCCGAAATCCTAAAATGTCTAAAACATGAAGTCTGAAATAACAAAGGCCGAAATCCCAAAGGCTGAAATTCCAAAGACCGACTTCCCAAAGGCCGAAATTCCAGAGGCCGAAATCCCAAAGGCCGAAATCCCAAAGACCGATATCCCAAAGGCCGCAATACAAAGGGCCGGAATCCCAAGGGTCGAGATCCCAAATGTCGAAATCCCAATGGCCGAAATTCCAAAGGCCGAAATCCCAAAGGCCGAAATCCCAAATGTCGAAATCCCAAGGAATGAATTCCCAAAAGGCCGTAATCCCAATGGTCGCAATCCCAAAGCCCGAAATCCCAAGGGCCAATATCCTAATGGCGGAAATTCCTAAGGCCGAAATTCCAAACGCCGAAATCTCAAATGTCGAAATCCCAAGGCCGAAATACCAAAGGATGAACTCCCAAAAGGCCGAAATCCCAAAGGCTGAAATTCGAAAGACCGAAATCCCAAAGGCCGAAATCTCAAACGTCGAAATCCCAAAGGCCGAAATCCCAAGGGCCAATATCCTAATGGCGGAAATTCCTAAGGCCGAAATCCCAAACGTCGAAATCCCAAATGTCGAAATCCCAAGGCCCAAATACCAAAGGATGAACTCCCAAAAGGCCGAAATCCCAAGGCCGAAATACCAAAGGATGAATTCCCAAAAGGCCGAAATCCCAAAGGTCGAAATCCCAAAGGATGAAATGCCAAAGGCCGAAATCTCGAAGGCCGAAATCCCAAAGGCCGAAATCCCAAAGGCCGAAATCCCAAAGGCCGAAATCCCAAACGCTGAAATTCCAAAGACCGATATCCCAAAGGCCGAAATCACAAGGGCGAAATCCCGAAGGCCGAAATCCCAAATGTCGAAATCCCAAGGCCGAAATCCCAAAGACCGAAATCCCAATGGCTGAAATTCCAAAGACCGACATCCCAAAGGCCGAAATCTCAAAGGCCGAAATCCAAATGGCTGAAATCCCAAAGTCCGAAATCCAAAGGGCCGAAATCCCAAAGGCTGAAATTCCAAAGGCCGAAATCTCAAAGTCCGAAATCCCAAGGCCTGAAATCCCAACGACCGAAATCCAAAGACCCGAAATCCCAAAGGCTGAAATTCCAAAGACCGACATCCCAAAGGTCGAAATCCCAAAGGCCTAAATCCCAAAGGATGAATTCCCAAAAGGCCGAAATCCCAAAGGCGGAAATCCAAAGGGCCGGTATCCTAATGGCGGAAATTCCAAAGGCCGAAATCCCAAATGCCGATATCCCAAAGGCCGAAATCGCAAAGGCCGATATCCCAAAGGCGGAAATTCCAAAGGCCGAAATCCCAAAAGTTGATTTCCCAAAAGGCCGAAATTCTAATGGTCGAAATCCCAAAGGATGATTTCCCATAAGGCCGAACTCCAAAAGGTCGACATACCAAAGGCCGGAATCCCAAAGGTCGAAATGCCAAAGGTCGAAATCCCAAAGGCCGAAATCTCAAACGCCGAAATCCCAAAGGCTGGAAATCCCAAAGGCCGAAATCCAAAGAGCCGAAATCCCAAAGGCTGAAATTCCCAAGGCCGAAATCCCAAAGGCCGAAATCCCAAAGTCCGAAATCCAAAACGTCAAAATCTCAAAGGCCGAAATCCCAAAGGCCCAAATCCCAAAGGCCGATATCCCAAAGGCGGAAATTCCAAAGGCCGAAATCCCAAAGGCCGAAATCCCAAAGGCCGAAATCCCAAGGGCCGATATCCTAATGGCGGAATTTCCTAAGGCCGAAATCCCAAACGCCGAAATCCGAAATGTCGAAATCCCAAGGCCGAAATACCAAAGGATGAACTCCCAAAAGGCCGAAATCCCAAAGGTCGAAATCCCAAAGGCCGAAATCCCAAAGGCCGAAATCCCAAGGCCGAAATACCAAAGGATAAATTCCCAAAAGGCCGAAATCCCAAAGGTCGAAATCCCAAAGGATGAAATGCCAAAGGCCGAAATCCCAATGGCCGAAATCGCAAAGGCCGAAATCCCAAGTTCCGAAATCCGAATGGTCGAAATCCCAAAGGCCTAAATCCCAAAGGATGAATTCCCAAAAGGCCGAAATCCCAAAGACCGAAATCCAAAAGGCGGAAATTCCAAAGGCCGAAATCCCAAAGGTCGAAATCCCAAAGAACGAAATCCCAAAGGCCGCAATCCCAAGGGCCGGAATACCAAAGGTCGAGATCCCAAAGTTCGAAATCCCAAAGGCCGAAATCCCAAAGGCTGAAATTCGAAAGACCGAAATCCCAAAGGCCGAAATCCCAAATGCCTAAATCCCAAAGAATGAATTCCGAAAAGGCCGAAATCCCAAGGCCGAAATCCCAAGGGATGAAGTCCCAAAAGTCCGTAATCCCAAAGGTCGAAGTCCCAAAGGCCGAAATCCCAAGGGTCGATATCCTAATGGCGGAAATCCCAAAGGCCGAAATCCCAAGGCCGAAATACCAATGGATGAATTCCCAAAAGGCCGAAATCCCAAAGGATGAAATCCCAAAGGCCGAAATCCCAAAGGCCGAAATCCCAAAGGCCCTAATCCCAAAGGCCGCAATCCCAATGGCCGGAATCCCAAGGGTCGAAATCCCAAAGGTCGAAATCCCAAAGGCCGAAATCCCAAAGGCCGAAATCCAAAAGGCTGAAATCCCAAATGTCGAAATCCCAAGGCCGAAATCCCAAAGGCCGAAATCCAAAGGGCCTAAATCCCAAAGGCTGAAATTCCAAAGACCGACATCCCAAAGGCCGAAATACCAAAGGCTGAAATTCCAAAGACCGACTTCCCAAAGGTCGAAATCCCAGAGGCCGATATCCCAAAGGCAGAAATCCCAAAGGCCGAAATCCAAAGGGCCGAAATCCCAAACGTCGAAATCCCAAAGGCCGAAATCCAAAGGGCCGAAATCCCAAAGGCTGGAATTCCAAAGGCCGAAATCTCAAAGGTCGAAATCCCAAAGGCCGAAATCCCAAGGGCCAATATCTTAATGGCGGAAATTCCTAAGGCCGAAATCCCAAACGCCGAAATCCCAAATGTCGAAATCCCAAGGCCCAAATACCAAAGGATGAACTCCCAAAAGGCCGATATCCCAAGGCCGAAATGCCAAAGGATGAATTCCCAAAAGGCCGAAATCCCAAAGGTCGAAATCCCAAAGGATGAAATGCCAAAGGCCGAAATCCCAAGGCCTGAAATCCCAACGACCGAAATCCAAAGACCCGAAATCCCAAAGGCTGAAATTCCAAAGACCGACATCCCAAAGGCCGAAATCCCAAAGGCCGAAATCCCAATGGCTGAAATCCCAAAGTCCGAAATCCAAAGGGCCGAAATCCCAAAGGCTGAAATTCCAAAGGCCGAAATCTCAAAGGCCGAAATCCCAAAGGCCGAAATTCCAAAGGCCGAAATCCCAAAGGCCCAAATCCCAAGGGCCGAAATCCCAAAGGTTGAAATCCCAAAGGCCGGAAACTCAAAGGCCGAAATCCCAAGGGCCGAAATCGCAAAGGCCGAAATCCAAAGGGCCGAAATCCAAAGGGCCGAAATCCCAAACGCTGAAATTCCAATGACCGATATCCCAAAGGCCGAAATCCCAAGGCCGAAATACCAATGGATGAATTCCCAAAAGGCCGAAATCCCAAAGGATGAAATCCCAAAGGCCGAAATCCCAAAGGCCGAAATCCAAAGGGCCAAAATCACAAAGGCTGAAATTCCAAAGGCCGAAATCACAAAGGCCGAAATCCCAAAGACTGAAATCCCAAAGGCCGAAATCCAAAGGGCCGAAATCCCAAAGGTTGAAATTCCAAAGATCGACATACTAAAGGCCGATATCCCAAAGGCCGAAATCCCGAAGGCCGAAATCCCTAAGGCCGAAATCCCAAATGTCGAAATCCCAAGAACCAAATCCCGAACGACGAATTCCCAAAAGGCGAAAATCCCAAGGGCCCAAATCCCAAGAGCCGAAATCCCAAAGGCCGAAATCCCAAAGGTCCAAATCCCAACGGTCGAAATCCCAAAGGCCGATATCCCAAGGGCCCATATCCCAAGGGCCGAAGTCCCAAGTGCCGAAATCCCAAAGGTCGAAATCCCAAAGGCCGAAGTCTCAAAGGCCGAAATCCCAAAGGCCGAAATCGCAAAGGCCGAAATCCAAAGCGCCGAAATCCCAAACGCTGAAATTCCAACGACCAATATCCCAAAGGCCGAAATCACAAGGCCGAAATCCCAAAGGCCGAAATCCAAAGGGCCGAAATCCCAAAGGCTGAAATTCCAAAGACCGACATCCCAAAGGCCGAAATCCCAAAGGCTGAAACTCCAAAGACCGACTTCCCAAACATCGAAATCCCAGAGGCCGATATCCCAAAGGTCGAAATCCCAAAGGCCGAAATCCAAAGGGCCGAAATCCCAAACTTCGGAATCCCAAAGGCCGAAATCCAAAGGGCCGAAATCCCAAAGGCTGAAATTCCAAAGGCTGAAATTTCAAAGGCCGAAATCCCAGAGGCTGAAATCCCAAAGGCCGAAATCCAAAGGGCCGAAATCCCAAAGGTTGAAATTGCAAAGATCGACATACCAAAGGCCGAAATCTCAAAGTCCGATATCCCAAAGGCCGAAATCCCAAGGCCGAAATACCAATGTATGAATTCCCAAAAGGCCGCTATCCCAAAGGATGAAATCCCAAAGGCCGAAATCCCAAAGGCCGAAATCCAAAGGGCCAAAATCCCAAGGGCTGAAATTCTAAAGGCCGAAATCACAAAGGCCGAAATCCCAAAGGCCGAAATCCAATGGGCCGAAATCCCAAAGGTTGAAATTCCAAAGATCGACATACTAAAGGCCGAAATCCCAAAGGCCGAAATCCCAAAGGCCGAAATCCCAAAGACCGAAATCCCAAAGGCTGAAATCCCAAGGGCCGAAATCCCAAAGGTCGAAATTCCAAAAGCCGACATCCCAAAGGCCGAAATCCCAAAGGCCGAAACCCCAAAGGCTGAAATTCCAAAGACCGACTTCCCAAAGGTCGAAACCCCAAAGGTCGAAATCCAAAGGGCCGAAGTCCCAAAGGCTGAAATTCGAAAGGCCGAAATCTCAAAGGCCGAAATCCCAAAGACTGAAATCTCAAAGGCCGAAATCCCAAGGGCCGATATCCTAATGGCGGAATTTCCTAAGGCCGAAATCCCAATCGCCGAAATCCCAAATGTCGAAATCCCAAGGCCGAAATACCAAAGGATGAATTCCCAAAAGGCCGAAATCCCAAAGGCCGAAATCCCAAGGCCGAAATACCAAAGGATAAATTCCCAAAAGTCCGAAATCCCAAAGGTCGAAATCCCAAAGGATGAAATGCCAAAGGCCGAAATCCCAAAGGCCGAAATCCCAAAGACCGAAATCCAAAAGGCGGAAATTCCAAAGGCCGAAATCCCAAAGGTCGAAATCCCAAAGACCGAAATCCCAAAGGCCGCAATCCCAAGGGCCGGAATACCAAAGGTCGAGAACCCAAAGGTCGAAATCCCAAAGGCCGAAATCCCAAAGGCTGAAATTCGAAAGACCGAAATCCCATAGGCCGACATCTCAAAGGCCGAAATACCAAAGGCCGAAATCCCAAAGGCCGAAATCCCAAATGTCGAAATCCCAAGGAATGAATTCCCAAAAGGCCGTAATCCCAATGGTCGCAATCCCAAAGCCCGAAATCCCAAGGGCCAATATCCTAATGGCGGAAATTCCTAAGGCCGAAATTCCAAACGCCGAAATCCCAAATGTCGAAATCCCAAGGCCGAAATACCAAAGGATGAACTCCCAAAAGGCCGAAATCCCAAAGGCCGAAATACCAATGGATGAATTCCCAAAAGGCCGAAATCCCAAAGGCTGAAATTCGAAAGACCGAAATCCCAAAGGCCGAAATCTCAAAGGCCGAAATCCCAAAGAATGAATTCCGAAAAGGCCGAAATCCCAAAGCCGAAATCCCAAGGGATGAAGTCCCAAAAGTCCGTAATCCCAAAGGTCGAAGTCCCAAAGGCCGAAATCCCAAGGGTCGATATCCTAATGGCGGAAATCCCAAAGGCCGAAATCCCAAGGCCGAAATACCAATGGATGAATTCCCAAAAGGCCGAAATCCCAAAGGATGAAATCCCAAAGGCCGAAATCCCAAAGGCCGAAATCCCAAAGGCCCTAATCCCAAAGGCCGCAATCCCAATGGCCGGAATCCCAAGGGTCGAAATCCCAAAGGTCGAAATCCCAAAGGCCGAAATCCCAAAGGCCGAAATCCCAAAGGCCGAAATCCCAAACGTCGAAATCCCAAATGTCGAAATCCCAAGGCCCAAATACCAAAGGATGAACTCCCAAAAGGCCGAAATCCCAAGGCCGAAATACCAAAGGATGAATTCCCAAAAGGCCGAAATCCCAAAGGTCGAAATCCCAAAGGATGAAATGCCAAAGGCCGAAATCTCAAAGGCCGAAATCCCAAAGGCCGAAATCCCAAAGGCCGAAATCCCAAATGCCGAAATCCCAAACGCTGAAATTCCAAAGACCGATATCCCAAAGGCCGAAATCACAAGGGCGAAATCCCGAAGGCCGAAATCCCAAATGTCGAAATCCCAAGGCCGAAATCCCAAGGACCGAAATCCCAATGGCTGAAATTCCAAAGACCGACATCCCAAAGGCCGAAATCTCAAAGGCCGAAATCCAAATGGCTGAAATCCCAAAGTCCGAAATCCAAAGGGCCGAAATCCCAAAGGCTGAAATTCCAAAGGCCGAAATCTCAAAGTCCGAAATCCCAAGGCCTGAAATCCCAACGACCGAAATCCAAAGACCCGAAATCCCAAAGGCTGAAATTCCAAAGACCGACATCCCAAAGGTCGAAATCCCAAAGGCCTAAATCCCAAAGGATGAATTCCCAAAAGGCCGAAATCCCAAAGGCTGAAATCCAAAGGGCCGGTATCCTAATGGCGGAAATTCCAAAGGCCGAAATCCCAAATGCCGATATCCCAAAGGCCGAAATCGCAAAGGCCGATATCCCAAAGGCGGAAATTCCAAAGGCCGAAATCCCAAAAGTTGATTTCCCAAAAGGCCGAAATTCTAATGGTCGAAATCCCAAAGGATGATTTCCCATAAGGCCGAACTCCAAAAGGTCGACATACCAAAGGCCGGAATCCCAAAGGTCGAAATGCCAAAGGTCGAAATCCCAAAGGCCGAAATCTCAAACGCCGAAATCCCAAAGGCTGGAAATCCCAAAGGCCGAAATCCAAAGAGCCGAAATCCCAAAGGCTGAAATTCCCAAGGCCGAAATCCCAAAGGCCGAAATCCCAAAGTCCGAAATCCAAAACGTCAAAATCTCAAAGGCCGAAATCCCAAAGGCCCAAATCCCAAAGGCCGATATCCCAAAGGCGGAAATTCCAAAGGCCGAAATCCCAAAGGCCGAAATCCCAAAGGCCGAAATCCCAAGGGCCGATATCCTAATGGCGGAATTTCCTAAGGCCGAAATCCCAAACGCCGAAATCCGAAATGTCGAAATCCCAAGGCCGAAATACCAAAGGATGAACTCCCAAAAGGCCGAAATCCCAAAGGTCGAAATCCCAAAGGCCGAAATCCCAAAGGCCGAAATCCCAAGGCCGAAATACCAAAGGATAAATTCCCAAAAGGCCGAAATCCCAAAGGTCGAAATCCCAAAGGATGAAATGCCAAAGGCCGAAATCCCAATGGCCGAAATAGCAAAGGCCGAAATCCCAAGTTCCGAAATCCGAATGGTCGAAATCCCAAAGGCCTAAATCCCAAAGGATGAATTCCCAAAAGGCCGAAATCCCAAAGACCGAAATCCAAAAGGCGGAAATTCCAAAGGCCGAAATCCCAAAGGTCGAAATCCCAAAGAACGAAATCCCAAAGGCCGCAATCCCAAGGGCCGGAATACCAAAGGTCGAGATCCCAAAGTTCGAAATCCCAAAGGCCGAAATCCCAAAGGCTGAAATTCGAAAGACCGAAATCCCAAAGGCCGAAATCTCAAAGGCCGAAATCCCAAAGGCCGAAATCCCAAAGGCCGAAATCCCATAGGCCGACATCTCAAAGGCCGAAATACCAAAGGCCGAAATCCCAAAGGCCGAAATCCCAAATGTCGAAATCCCAAGGAATGAATTCCCAAAAGGCCGTAATCCCAATGGTCGCAATCCCAAAGCCCGAAATCCCAAGGGCCAATATCCTAATGGCGGAAATTCCTAAGGCCGAAATTCCAAACGCCGAAATCCCAAATGTCGAAATCCCAAGGCCGAAATACCAAAGGATGAACTCCCAAAAGGCCGAAATCCCAAAGGCCGAAATACCAATGGATGAATTCCCAAAAGGCCGAAATCCCAAAGGCTGAAATTCGAAAGACCGAAATCCCAAAGGCCGAAATCTCAAAGGCCGAAATCCCAAAGAATGAATTCCGAAAAGGCCGAAATCCCAAAGCCGAAATCCCAAGGGATGAAGTCCCAAAAGTCCGTAATCCCAAAGGTCGAAGTCCCAAAGGCCGAAATCCCAAGGGTCGATATCCTAATGGCGGAAATCCCAAAGGCCGAAATCCCAAGGCCGAAATACCAATGGATGAATTCCCAAAAGGCCGAAATCCCAAAGGATGAAATCCCAAAGGCCGAAATCCCAAAGGCCGAAATCCCAAAGGCCCTAATCCCAAAGGCCGCAATCCCAATGGCCGGAATCCCAAGGGTCGAAATCCCAAAGGTCGAAATCCCAAAGGCCGAAATCCCAAAGGCCGAAATCCCAAAGGCCGAAATCCCAAATGTCGAAATCCCAAGGCCGAAATCCCAAAGGCCGAAATCCAAAGGGCCTAAATCCCAAAGGCTGAAATTCCAAAGACCGACATCCCAAAGGCCGAAATACCAAAGGCTGAAATTCCAAAGACCGACTTCCCAAAGGTCGAAATCCCAGAGGCCGATATCCCAAAGGCAGAAATCCCAAAGGCCGAAATCCAAAGGGCCGAAATCCCAAACGTCGAAATCCCAAAGGCCGAAATCCAAAGAGCCGAAATCCCAAAGGCTGGAATTCCAAAGGCCGAAATCTCAAAGGTCGAAATCCCAAAGGCCGAAATCCCAAGGGCCAATATCCTAATGGCGGAAATTCCTAAGGCCGAAATCCCAAACGTCGAAATCCCAAATGTCGAAATCCCAAGGCCCAAATACCAAAGGATGAACTCCCAAAAGGCCGAAATCCCAAGGCCGAAATACCAAAGGATGAATTCCCAAAAGGCCGAAATCCCAAAGGTCGAAATCCCAAAGGATGAAATGCCAAAGGCCGAAATCTCAAAGGCCGAAATCCCAAAGGCCGAAATCCCAAAGGCCGAAATCCCAAATGCCGAAATCCCAAACGCTGAAATTCCAAAGACCGATATCCCAAAGGCCGAAATCACAAGGGCGAAATCCCGAAGGCCGAAATCCCAAATGTCGAAATCCCAAGGCCGAAATCCCAAGGACCGAAATCCCAATGGCTGAAATTCCAAAGACCGACATCCCAAAGGCCGAAATCTCAAAGGCCGAAATCCAAATGGCTGAAATCCCAAAGTCCGAAATCCAAAGGGCCGAAATCCCAAAGGCTGAAATTCCAAAGGCCGAAATCTCAAAGTCCGAAATCCCAAGGCCTGAAATCCCAACGACCGAAATCCAAAGACCCGAAATCCCAAAGGCTGAAATTCCAAAGACCGACATCCCAAAGGTCGAAATCCCAAAGGCCTAAATCCCAAAGGATGAATTCCCAAAAGGCCGAAATCCCAAAGGCTGAAATCCAAAGGGCCGGTATCCTAATGGCGGAAATTCCAAAGGCCGAAATCCCAAATGCCGATATCCCAAAGGCCGAAATCGCAAAGGCCGATATCCCAAAGGCGGAAATTCCAAAGGCCGAAATCCCAAAAGTTGATTTCCCAAAAGGCCGAAATTCTAATGGTCGAAATCCCAAAGGATGATTTCCCATAAGGCCGAACTCCAAAAGGTCGACATACCAAAGGCCGGAATCCCAAAGGTCGAAATGCCAAAGGTCGAAATCCCAAAGGCCGAAATCTCAAACGCCGAAATCCCAAAGGCTGGAAATCCCAAAGGCCGAAATCCAAAGAGCCGAAATCCCAAAGGCTGAAATTCCCAAGGCCGAAATCCCAAAGGCCGAAATCCCAAAGTCCGAAATCCAAAACGTCAAAATCTCAAAGGCCGAAATCCCAAAGGCCCAAATCCCAAAGGCCGATATCCCAAAGGCGGAAATTCCAAAGGCCGAAATCCCAAAGGCCGAAATCCCAAGGGCCGATATCCTAATGGCGGAATTTCCTAAGGCCGAAATCCCAAACGCCGAAATCCGAAATGTCGAAATCCCAAGGCCGAAATACCAAAGGATGAACTCCCAAAAGGCCGAAATCCCAAAGGTCGAAATCCCAAAGGCCGAAATCCCAAAGGCCGAAATCCCAAGGCCGAAATACCAAAGGATAAATTCCCAAAAGGCCGAAATCCCAAAGGTCGAAATCCCAAAGGATGAAATGCCAAAGGCCGAAATCCCAATGGCCGAAATAGCAAAGGCCGAAATCCCAAGTTCCGAAATCCGAATGGTCGAAATCCCAAAGGCCTAAATCCCAAAGGATGAATTCCCAAAAGGCCGAAATCCCAAAGACCGAAATCCAAAAGGCGGAAATTCCAAAGGCCGAAATCCCAAAGGTCGAAATCCCAAAGAACGAAATCCCAAAGGCCGCAATCCCAAGGGCCGGAATACCAAAGGTCGAGATCCCAAAGTTCGAAATCCCAAAGGCCGAAATCCCAAAGGCTGAAATTCGAAAGACCGAAATCCCAAAGGCCGAAATCTCAAAGGCCGAAATCCCAAAGGCCGAAATCCCAAAGGCCGAAATCCCAAATGCCTAAATCCCAAAGAATGAATTCCGAAAAGGCCGAAATCCCAAGGCCGAAATCCCAAGGGATGAAGTCCCAAAAGTCCGTAATCCCAAAGGTCGAAGTCCCAAAGGCCGAAATCCCAAGGGTCGATATCCTAATGGCGGAAATCCCAAAGGCCGAAATCCCAAGGCCGAAATACCAATGGATGAATTCCCAAAAGGCCGAAATCCCAAAGGATGAAATCCCAAAGGCCGAAATCCCAAAGGCCGAAATCCCAAAGGCCCTAATCCCAAAGGCCGCAATCCCAATGGCCGGAATCCCAAGGGTCGAAATCCCAAAGGTCGAAATCCCAAAGGCCGAAATCCCAAAGGCCGAAATCCAAAAGGCTGAAATCCCAAATGTCGAAATCCCAAGGCCGAAATCCCAAAGGCCGAAATCCAAAGGGCCTAAATCCCAAAGGCTGAAATTCCAAAGACCGACATCCCAAAGGCCGAAATACCAAAGGCCGAAATTCCAAAGACCGACTTCCCAAAGGTCGAAATCCCAGACGCCGATATCCCAAAGGCAGAAATCCCAAAGGCCGAAATCCAAAGGGCCGAAATCCCAAACGTCGAAATCCCAAAGGCCGAAATCCAAAGGGCCGAAATCCCAAAGGCTGGAATTCCAAAGGCCGAAATCTCAAAGGTCGAAATCCCAAAGGCCGAAATCCCAAGGGCCAATATCTTAATGGCGGAAATTCCTAAGGCCGAAATCACAAACGCCGAAATCCCAAATGTCGAAATCCCAAGGCCCAAATACCAAAGGATGAACTCCCAAAAGGCCGATATCCCAAGGCCGAAATGCCAAAGGATGAATTCCCAAAAGGCCGAAATCCCAAAGGTCGAAATCCCAAAGGATGAAATGCCAAAGGCCGAAATCCCAAGGCCTGAAATCCCAACGACCGAAATCCAAAGACCCGAAATCCCAAAGGCTGAAATTCCAAAGACCGACATCCCAAAGGCCGAAATCCCAAAGGCCGAAATCCCAATGGCTGAAATCCCAAAGTCCGAAATCCAAAGGGCCGAAATCCCAAAGGCTGAAATTCCAAAGGCCGAAATCTCTAAGGCCGAAATCCCAAAGGCCGAAATCCCAAAGGCCGAAATCCCAAAGGCCCAAATCCCAAGGGCCGAAATCCCAAAGGTTGAAATCCCAAAGGCCGGAAACTCAAAGGCCGAAATCCCAAGGGCCGAAATCGCAAAGGCCGAAATCCAAAGGGCCGAAATCCAAAGGGCCGAAATCCCAAACGCTGAAATTCCAATGACCGATATCCCAAAGGCCGAAATCCCAAGGCCGAAATACCAATGGATGAATTCCCAAAAGGCCGAAATCCCAAAGGATGAAATCCCAAAGGCCGAAATCCCAAAGGCCGAAATCCAAAGGGCCAAAATCACAAAGGCTGAAATTCCAAAGGCCGAAATCACAAAGGCCGAAATCCCAAAGACTGAAATCCCAAAGGCCGAAATCCAAAGGGCCGAAATCCCAAAGGTTGAAATTCCAAAGATCGACATACTAAAGGCCGATATCCCAAAGGCCGAAATCCCGAAGGCCGAAATCCCTAAGGCCGAAATCCCAAATGTCGAAATCCCAAGATCCAAATCCCGAACGACGAATTCCCAAAAGGCGAAAATCCCAAGGGCCCAAATCCCAAGAGCCGAAATCCCAAAGGCCGAAATCCCAAAGGTCCAAATCCCAACGGTCGAAATCCCAAAGGCCGATATCCCAAGGGCCCATATCCCAAGGGCCGAAGTCCCAAGTGCCGAAATCCCAAAGGTCGAAATCCCAAAGGCCGAAGTCTCAAAGGCCGAAATCCCAAAGGCCGAAATCGCAAAGGCCGAAATCCAAAGCGCCGAAATCCCAAACGCTGAAATTCCAACGACCAATATCCCAAAGGCCGAAATCTCAAAGGCCGAAATCCCAATGGCTGAAATCCCAGAGTCCGAAATCCAAAGGGCCGAAATCCCAAAGGCTGAAATTCCAAAGGCCGAAATCTCAAAGTCCGAAATCCCAAGGCCTGAAATCCCAACTACCGAAATCCAAAGACCCGAAATCCCAAAGGCTGAAATCCCAAGGGCCGAAATCCCAAAGGTCGAAATTCCAAAAGCCGACATCCCAAAGGCCGAAATCCCAAAGGCCGAAACCCAAAAGGCTGAAATTCCAAAGACCGACTTCCCAAAGGTCGAAACCCCAAAGGTCGAAATCCAAAGGGCCGAAGTCCCAAAGGCTGAAATTCGAAAGGCCGAAATCTCAAAGGCCGAAATCCCAAAGACTGAAATCTCAAAGGCCGAAATCCCAAGGGCCGATATCCTAATGGCGGAATTTCCTAAGGCCGAAATCCCAATCGCCGAAATCCCAAATGTCGAAATCCCAAGGCCGAAATACCAAAGGATGAATTCCCAAAAGGCCGAAATCCCAAAGGCCGAAATCCCAAAGGCCGAAATCCCAAGGCCGAAATACCAAAGGATAAATTCCCAAAAGTCCGAAATCCCAAAGGTCGAAATCCCAAAGGATGAAATGCCAAAGGCCGAAATCCCAAAGGCCGAAATCCCAAAGACCGAAATCCAAAAGGCGGAAATTCCAAAGGCCGAAATCCCAAAGGTCGAAATCCCAAAGACCGAAATCCCAAAGGCCGCAATCCCAAGGGCCGGAATACCAAAGGTCGAGAACCCAAAGGTCGAAATCCCAAAGGCCGAAATCCCAAAGGCTGAAATTCGAAAGACCGAAATCCCATAGGCCGACATCTCAAAGGCCGAAATACCAAAGGCCGAAATCCCAAATGCCTAAATCCCAAAGGATGAATTCCGAAAAGGCCGAAATCACAAGGCCGAAATACCAAAGTATGAATTCCCAAAAGGCCGAAATCCCAAAGGTCGAAATCCCAAAGGATGGAACGTCAAAGGCCGAAATCCCAAAGGCCGAAATCCAAAAGGCTGAAATCCCAAATGTCGAAATCCCAAGGCCGAAATCCCAAAGGCCGAAATCCAAAGGGCCTAAATCCCAAAGGCTGAAATTCCAAAGACCGACATCACAAAGGCCGAAATACCAAAGGCTGAAATTCCAAAGACCGACTTCCCAAAGGTCGAAAGCCCAGAGGCCGATATCCCAAAGGCAGAAATCCCAAAGGCCGAAATCCAAAGGGCCGAAATCCCAAACGTCGAAATCCCAAAGGCCGAAATCCAAAGGGCCGAAATCCCAAAGGCTGGAATTCCAAAGGCCGAAATCTCAAAGGTCGAAATCCCAAAGGCCGAAATCCCAAGGGCCAATATCTTAATGGCGGAAATTCCTAAGGCCGAAATCCCAAACGCCGAAATCCCAAATGTCGAAATCCCAAGGCCCAAATACCAAAGGATGAACTCCCAAAAGGCCGAAATCCCAAGGCCGAAATACCAAAGGATGAATTCCCAAAAGGCCGAAATCCCAAAGGTCGAAATCCCAAAGGATGAAATGCCAAAGGCCGAAATCCCAAGGGCCGAAATCCCAAAGGTCGAAATCCCAAAGGTCGAAAACTCAAAGGCCGAAATGCCAAAGACCGACATCCCAAAGGCCGAAATCTCAAAGGCCGAAATCCCAATGGCTGAAATCCCAGAGTCCGAAATCCAAAGGGCCGAAATCCCAAAGGCTGAAATTCCAAAGGCCGAAATCTCAAAGTCCGAAATCCCAAGGCCTGAAATCCCAACGACCGAAATCCAAAGACCCGAAATCCCAAAGGCTGAAATTCCAAAGACCGACATCCCAAAGGCCGAAATCCCTAAGGCCGAAATCCCAAAGACCGAAATCCCAAAGGCCGAAATCACAATGGCCGATATCCTAAAGCCGGAAATTCCAAAGGACTAAATCCCAAAGGCCGAAATCCCAAAGGCCGAAATCCCAAAGGCCCAAATCCCAAGGGCCGAAATCCCAAAGGTTGAAATCCCAAAGGCCGGAAACTCAAAGGCCGAAATCCCAAAGGCCGAAATCGCAAAGGCCGAAATCCAAAGGGCCGAAATCCAAAGGGCCGAAATCCCAAACGCTGAAATTCCAATGACCGATATCCCAAAGGCCGAAATCCCAAGGCCGAAATACCAATGGATGAATTCCCAAAAGGCCGAAATCCCAAAGGATGAAATCCCAAAGGCCGAAATCCCAAAGGCCGAAATCCAAAGGGCCAAAATCACAAAGGCTGAAATTCCAAAGGCCGAAATCACAAAGGCCGAAATCCCAAAGACTGAAATCCCAAAGGCCGAAATCCAAAGGGCCGAAATCACAAAGGTTGAAATTCCAAAGATCGACATACTAAAGGCCGAAATCCCAAAGGCCGAAATCCCAAAGG
Source organism: Megachile rotundata (assembly GCF_050947335.1). Classification (NCBI taxonomy): domain Eukaryota; kingdom Metazoa; phylum Arthropoda; class Insecta; order Hymenoptera; family Megachilidae; genus Megachile; species Megachile rotundata. The sequence continues at coordinate 349,629 of NC_134992.1, forward strand.
CCGAAATCCCTAAGGCCGAAATCCCAAATGTCGAAATCCCAAGAACCAAATCCCGAACGACGAATTCCCAAAAGGCGAAAATCCCAAGGGCCCAAATCCCAAGAGCCGAAATTCCAAAGGCCGAAATCCCAAAGGTCCAAATCCCAACGGTCGAAATCCCAAAGGCCGATATCCCAAGGGCCCATATCCCAAGGGCCGAAGTCCCAAGTGCCGAAATCCCAAAGGTCGAAATCCCAAAGGCCGAAGTCTCAAAGGCCGAAATCCCAAAGGCCGAAATCGCAAAGGCCGAAATCCAAAGCGCCGAAATCCCAAACGCTGAAATTCCAACGACCAATATCCCAAAGGCCGAAATCACAAGGCCGAAATCCCAAAGGCCGAAATCCAAAGGGCCGAAATCCCAAAGGCTGAAATTCCAAAGACCGACATCCCAAAGGCCGAAATCCCAAAGGCTGAAACTCCAAAGACCGACTTCCCAAAGATCGAAATCCCAGAGGCCGATATCCCAAAGGTCGAAATCCCAAAGGCCGAAATCCAAAGGGCCGAAATCCCAAACTTCGGAATCCCAAAGGCCGAAATCCAAAGGGCCGAAATCCCAAAGGCTGAAATTCCAAAGGCCGAAATTTCAAAGGCCGAAATCCCAGAGGCTGAAATCCCAAAGGCCGAAATCCAAAGGGCCGAAATCCCAAAGGTTGAAATTCCAAAGATCGACATACTAAAGGCCGAAATCCCAAAGGCCGAAATCCCAAAGGCCGAAATCCCAAAGGCCGAAATCCCAAAGACCGAAATCCCAAAGGCTGAAATCCCAAGGGCCGAAATCCCAAAGGTCGAAATTCCAAAAGCCGACATCCCAAAGGCCGAAATCCCAAAGGATGAAATGCCAAAGGCCGAAATCCCAAAGGCCGAAATCCCAAAGACCGAAATCCAAAAGGCGGAAATTCCAAAGGCCGAAATCCCAAAGGTCGAAATCCCAAAGACCGAAATCCCAAAGGCCGCAATCCCAAGGGCCGGAATACCAAAGGTCGAGAACCCAAAGGTCGAAATCCCAAAGGCCGAAATCCCAAAGGCTGAAATTCGAAAGACCGAAATCCCAAAGGCCGAAATCCCAAAGGCTGAAACTCCAAAGACCGACTTCCCAAAGATCGAAATCCCAGAAGCCGATATCCCAAAGGTCGAAATCCCAAAGGCCGAAATCCAAAGGGCCGAAATCCCAAACTTCGGAATCCCAAAGGCCGAAATCCAAAGGGCCGAAATCCCAAAGGCTGAAATTCCAAAGGCTGAAATTTCAAAGGCCGAAATCCCAGAGGCTGAAATCCCAAAGGCCGAAATCCAAAGGGCCGAAATCCCAAAGGTTGAAATTCCAAAGATCGACATACCAAAGGCCGAAATCTCAAAGTCCGATATCCCAAAGGCCGAAATCCCAAGGCCGAAATACCAATGTATGAATTCCCAAAAGGCCGCAATCCCAAAGGATGAAATCCCAAAGGCCGAAATCCCAAAGGCCGAAATCCAAAGGGCCAAAATCCCAAGGGCTGAAATTCCAAAGGCCGAAATCACAAAGGCCGAAATCCCAAAGGCCGAAATCCAATGGGCCGAAATCCCAAAGGTTGAAATTCCAAAGATCGACATACTAAAGGCCGAAATCCCAAAGGCCGAAATCCCAAAGGCCGAAATCCCAAAGGCCGAAATCCCAAAGACCGAAATCCCAAAGGCTGAAATCCCAAGGGCCGAAATCCCAAAGGTCGAAATTCCAAAAGCCGACATCCCAAAGGCCGAAATCCCAAAGGCCGAAACCCCAAAGGCTGAAATTCCAAAGACCGACTTCCCAAAGGTCGAAACCCCAAAGGTCGAAATCCAAAGGGCCGAAGTCCCAAAGGCTGAAATTCGAAAGGCCGAAATCTCAAAGGCCGAAATCCCAAAGACTGAAATCTCAAAGGCCGAAATCCCAAGGGCCGATATCCTAATGGCGGAATTTCCTAAGGCCGAAATCCCAATCGCCGAAATCCCAAATGTCGAAATCCCAAGGCCGAAATACCAAAGGATGAATTCCCAAAAGGCCGAAATCCCAAAGGCCGAAATCCCAAAGGCCGAAATCCCAAGGCCGAAATACCAAAGGATAAATTCCCAAAAGTCCGAAATCCCAAAGGTCGAAATCCCAAAGGATGAAATGCCAAAGGCCGAAATCCCAAAGGCCGAAATCCCAAAGACCGAAATCCAAAAGGCGGAAATTCCAAAGGCCGAAATCCCAAAGGTCGAAATCCCAAAGACCGAAATCCCAAAGGCCGCAATCCCAAGGGCCGGAATACCAAAGGTCGAGAACCCAAAGGTCGAAATCCCAAAGACCGAAATCCCAAAGGCTGAAATTCGAAAGTCCGAAATCCCAAAGGCCGACATCTCAAAGGCCGAAATACCAAAGGCCGAAATCCCAAATGCCTAAATCCCAAAGGATGAATTCCGAAAAGGCCGAAATCCCAAGGGCCGAAATCACAAGGCCGAAATAACAAAGTATGAATTCCCAAAAGGCCGAAATCCCAAAGGTCGAAATCCCAAAGGATGGAACGTCAAAGGCCGAAATCCCAAAGGCCGAAATCCAAAAGGCTGAAATCCCAAATGTCGAAATCCCAAGGCCGAAATCCCAAAGGCCGAAATCCAAAGGGCCTAAATCCCAAAGGCTGAAATTCCAAAGACCGACATCCCAAAGGCCGAAATACCAAAGGCTGAAATTCCAAAGACCGACTTCCCAAAGGTCGAAATCCCAGAGGCCGATATCCCAAAGGCAGAAATCCCAAAGGCCGAAATCCAAAGGGCCGAAATCCCAAAGGGCCGAAATCCCAAACGTCGAAATCCCAAAGGCCGAAATCCAAAGGGCCGAAATCCCAAAGGCTGGAATTCCAAAGGCCGAAATCTCAAAGGTCGAAATCCCAAAGGCCGAAATCCCAAGGGCCAATATCTTAATGGCGGAAATTCCTAAGGCCGAAATCCCAAACGCCGAAATCCCAAATGTCGAAATCCCAAGGCCCAAATACCAAAGGATGAACTCCCAAAAGGCCGAAATCCCAAGGCCGAAATACCAAAGGATGAATTCCCAAAAGGCCGAAATCCCAAAGGTCGAAATCCCAAAGGATGAAATGCCAAAGGCCGAAATCCCAAGGGCCGAAATCCCAAAGGTCGAAATCCCAAAGGCCGAAAACTCAAAGGCCGAAATGCCAAAGACCGACATCCCAAAGGCCGAAATCTCAAAGGCCGAAATCCCAATGGCTGAAATCCCAGAGTCCGAAATCCAAAGGGCCGAAATCCCAAAGGCTGAAATTCCAAAGGCCGAAATCTCAAAGTCCGAAATCCCAAGGCCTGAAATCCCAACGACCGAAATCCAAAGACCCGAAATCCCAAAGGCTGAAATTCCAAAGACCGACATCCCAAAGGCCGAAATCCCAAAGGCCGAAATCCCAATGGCTGAAATCCCAAAGTCCGAAATCCAAAGGGCCGAAATCCCAAAGGCTGAAATTCCAAAGGCCGAAATCTCAAAGGCCGAAATCCCAAAGGCCGAAATCCCAAAGGCCGAAATCCCAAAGGCCCAAATCCCAAGGGCCGAAATCCCAAAGGTTGAAATCCCAAAGGCCGGAAACTCAAAGGCCGAAATCCCAAGGGCCGAAATCGCAAAGGCCGAAATCCAAAGGGCCGAAATCCAAAGGGCCGAAATCCCAAACGCTGAAATTCCAATGACCGATATCCCAAAGGCCGAAATCCCAAGGCCGAAATACCAATGGATGAATTCCCAAAAGGCCGAAATCCCAAAGGATGAAATCCCAAAGGCCGAAATCCCAAAGGCCGAAATCCAAAGGGCCAAAATCACAAAGGCTGAAATTCCAAAGGCCGAAATCACAAAGGCCGAAATCCCAAAGACTGAAATCCCAAAGGCCGAAATCCAAAGGGCCGAAATCCCAAAGGTTGAAATTCCAAAGATCGACATACTAAAGGCCGATATCCCAAAGGCCGAAATCCCGAAGGCCGAAATCCCTAAGGCCGAAATCCCAAATGTCGAAATCCCAAGAACCAAATCCCGAACGACGAATTCCCAAAAGGCGAAAATCCCAAGGGCCCAAATCCCAAGAGCCGAAATCCCAAAGGCCGAAATCCCAAAGGTCCAAATCCCAACGGTCGAAATCCCAAAGGCCGATATCCCAAGGGCCCATATCCCAAGGGCCGAAGTCCCAAGGCCGAAATACCAATGTATGAATTCCCAAAAGGCCGCTATCCCAAAGGATGAAATCCCAAAGGCCGAAATCCCAAAGGCCGAAATCCAAAGGGCCAAAATCCCAAGGGCTGAAATTCTAAAGGCCGAAATCACAAAGGCCGAAATCCCAAAGGCCGAAATCCAATGGGCCGAAATCCCAAAGGTTGAAATTCCAAAGATCGACATACTAAAGGCCGAAATCCCAAAGGCCGAAATCCCAAAGGCCGAAATCCCAAAGGCCGAAATCCCAAAGACCGAAATCCCAAAGGCTGAAATCCCCAAGGGCCGAAATCCCAAAGGTCGAAATTCCAAAAGCCGACATCCCAAAGGCCGAAATCCCAAAGGCTGAAACTCCAAAGACCGACTTCCCAAAGATCGAAATCCCAGAGGCCGATATCCCAAAGGTCGAAATCCCAAAGGCCGAAATCCAAAGGGCCGAAATCCCAAACTTCGGAATCCCAAAGGCCGAAATCCAAAGGGCCGAAATCCCAAAGGCTGAAATTCCAAAGGCTGAAATTTCAAAGGCCGAAATCCCAGAGGCTGAAATCCCAAAGGCCGAAATCCAAAGGGCCGAAATCCCAAAGGTTGAAATTCCAAAGATCGACATACCAAAGGCCGAAATCTCAAAGTCCGATATCCCAAAGGCCGAAATCCCAAGGCCGAAATACCAATGTATGAATTCCCAAAAGGCCGCTATCCCAAAGGATGAAATCCCAAAGGCCGAAATCCCAAAGGCCGAAATCCAAAGGGCCAAAATCCCAAGGGCTGAAATTCTAAAGGCCGAAATCACAAAGGCCGAAATCCCAAAGGCCGAAATCCAATGGGCCGAAATCCCAAAGGTTGAAATTCCAAAGATCGACATACTAAAGGCCGAAATCCCAAAGGCCGAAATCCCAAAGGCCGAAATCCCAAAGGCCGAAATCCCAAAGACCGAAATCCCAAAGGCTGAAATCCCAAGGGCCGAAATCCCAAAGGTCGAAATTCCAAAAGCCGACATCCCAAAGGCCGAAATCCCAAAGGCCGAAACCCCAAAGGCTGAAATTCCAAAGACCGACTTCCCAAAGGTCGAAACCCCAAAGGTCGAAATCCAAAGGGCCGAAGTCCCAAAGGCTGAAATTCGAAAGGCCGAAATCTCAAAGGCCGAAATCCCAAAGACTGAAATCTCAAAGGCCGAAATCCCAAGGGCCGATATCCTAATGGCGGAATTTCCTAAGGCCGAAATCCCAATCGCCGAAATCCCAAATGTCGAAATCCCAAGGCCGAAATACCAAAGGATGAATTCCCAAAAGGCCGAAATCCCAAAGGCCGAAATCCCAAAGGCCGAAATCCCAAGGCCGAAATACCAAAGGATAAATTCCCAAAAGTCCGAAATCCCAAAGGTCGAAATCCCAAAGGATGAAATGCCAAAGGCCGAAATCCCAAAGGCCGAAATCCCAAAGACCGAAATCCAAAAGGCGGAAATTCCAAAGGCCGAAATCCCAAAGGTCGAAATCCCAAAGACCGAAATCCCAAAGGCCGCAATCCCAAGGGCCGGAATACCAAAGGTCGAGAACCCAAAGGTCGAAATCCCAAAGGCCGAAATCCCAAAAGCTGAAATTCGAAAGACCGAAATCCCATAGGCCGACATCTCAAAGGCCGAAATACCAAAGGCCGAAATCCCAAATGCCTAAATCCCAAAGGATGAATTCCGAAAAGGCCGAAATCACAAGGCCGAAATACCAAAGTATGAATTCCCAAAAGGCCGAAATCCCAAAGGTCGAAATCCCAAAGGATGGAACGTCAAATGCCGAAATCCCAAAGGCCGAAATCCAAAAGGCTGAAATCCCAAATGTCGAAATCCCAAGGCCGAAATCCCAAAGGCCGAAATCCAAAGGGCCTAAATCCCAAAGGCTGAAATTCCAAAGACCGACATCCCAAAGGCCGAAATACCAAAGGCTGAAATTCCAAAGACCGACTTCCCAAAGGTCGAAATCCCAGAGGCCGATATCCCAAAGGCAGAAATCCCAAAGGCCGAAATCCAAAGGGCCGAAATCCCAAACGTCGAAATCCCAAAGGCCGAAATCCAAAGGGCCGAAATCCCAAAGGCTGGAATTCCAAAGGCCGAAATCTCAAAGGTCGAAATCCCAAAGGCCGAAATCCCAAGGGCCAATATCTTAATGGCGGAAATTCCTAAGGCCGAAATCCCAAACGCCGAAATCCCAAATGTCGAAATCCCAAGGCCCAAATACCAAAGGATGATCTCCCAAAAGGCCGAAATCCCAAGGCCGAAATACCAAAGGATGAATTCCCAAAAGGCCGAAATTCCAAAGGTCGAAATCCCAAAGGATGAAATGCCAAAGGCCGAAATCCCAAGGGCCGAAATCCCAAAGGTCGAAATCCCAAAGGCCGAAAACTCAAAGGCCGAAATGCCAAAGACCGACATCCCAAAGGCCGAAATCTCAAAGGCCGAAATCCCAATGGCTGAAATCCCAGAGTCCGAAATCCAAAGGGCCGAAATCCCAAAGGCTGAAATTCCAAAGGCCGAAATCTCAAAGTCCGAAATCCCAAGGCCTGAAATCCCAACGACCGAAATCCAAAGACCCGAAATCCCAAAGGCTGAAATCCCAAGGGCCGAAATCCCAAAGGTCGAAATTCCAAAAGCCGACATCCCAAAGGCCGAAATCCCAAAGGCCGAAACCCCAAAGGCTGAAATTCCAAAGACCGACTTCCCAAAGGTCGAAACCCCAAAGGTCGAAATCCAAAGGGCCGAAGTCCCAAAGGCTGAAATTCGAAAGGCCGAAATCTCAAAGGCCGAAATCCCAAAGACTGAAATCTCAAAGGCCGAAATCCCAAGGGCCGATATCCTAATGGCGGAATTTCCTAAGGCCGAAATCCCAATCGCCGAAATCCCAAATGTCGAAATCCCAAGGCCGAAATACCAAAGGATGAATTCCCAAAAGGCCGAAATCCCAAAGGCCGAAATCCCAAAGGCCGAAATCCCAAGGCCGAAATACCAAAGGATAAATTCCCAAAAGTCCGAAATCCCAAAGGTCGAAATCCCAAAGGATGAAATGCCAAAGGCCGAAATCCCAAAGGCCGAAATCCCAAAGACCGAAATCCAAAAGGCGGAAATTCCAAAGGCCGAAATCCCAAAGGTCGAAATCCCAAAGACCGAAATCCCAAAGGCCGCAATCCCAAGGGCCGGAATACCAAAGGTCGAGAACCCAAAGGTCGAAATCCCAAAGGCCGAAATCCCAAAGGCTGAAATTCGAAAGACCGAAATCCCATAGGCCGACATCTCAAAGGCCGAAATACCAAAGGCCGAAATCCCAAATGCCTAAATCCCAAAGGATGAATTCCGAAAAGGCCGAAATCACAAGGCCGAAATACCAAAGTATGAATTCCCAAAAGGCCGAAATCCCAAAGGTCGAAATCCCAAAGGATGGAACGTCAAAGGCCGAAATCCCAAAGGCCGAAATCCAAAAGGCTGAAATCCCAAATGTCGAAATCCCAAGGCCGAAATCCCAAAGGCCGAAATCCAAAGGGCCTAAATCCCAAAGGCTGAAATTCCAAAGACCGACATCCCAAAGGCCGAAATACCAAAGGCTGAAATTCCAAAGACCGACTTCCCAAAGGTCGAAATCCCAGAGGCCGATATCCCAAAGGCAGAAATCCCAAAGGCCGAAATCCAAAGGGCCGAAATCCCAAACGTCGAAATCCCAAAGGCCGAAATCCAAAGGGCCGAAATCCCAAAGGCTGGAATTCCAAAGGCCGAAATCTCAAAGGTCGAAATCCCAAAGGCCGAAATCCCAAGGGCCAATATCTTAATGGCGGAAATTCCTAAGGCCGAAATCCCAAACGCCGAAATCCCAAATGTCGAAATCCCAAGGCCCAAATACCAAAGGATGAACTCCCAAAAGGCCGAAATCCCAAGGCCGAAATACCAAAGGATGAATTCCCAAAAGGCCGAAATCCCAAAGGTCGAAATCCCAAAGGATGAAATGCCAAAGGCCGAAATCCCAAGGGCCGAAATCCCAAAGGTCGAAATCCCAAAGGTCGAAAACTCAAAGGCCGAAATGCCAAAGACCGACATCCCAAAGGCCGAAATCTCAAAGGCCGAAATCCCAATGGCTGAAATCCCAGAGTCCGAAATCCAAAGGGCCGAAATCCCAAAGGCTGAAATTCCAAAGGCCGAAATCTCAAAGTCCGAAATCCCAAGGCCTGAAATCCCAACGACCGAAATCCAAAGACCCGAAATCCCAAAGGCTGAAATTCCAAAGACCGACATCCCAAAGGCCGAAATCCCTAAGGCCGAAATCCCAAAGACCGAAATCCCAAAGGCCGAAATCACAATGGCCGATATCCTAAAGCCGGAAATTCCAAAGGACTAAATCCCAAAGGCCGAAATCCCCAAGACCGAAATCCCAAAGGCCCAAATCCCAAGGGCCGAAATCCCAAAGGTTGAAATCCCAAAGGCCGGAAACTCAAAGGCCGAAATCCCAAAGGCCGAAATCGCAAAGGCCGAAATCCAAAGGGCCGAAATCCAAAGGGCCGAAATCCCAAACGCTGAAATTCCAATGACCGATATCCCAAAGGCCGAAATCCCAAGGCCGAAATACCAATGGATGAATTCCCAAAAGGCCGAAATCCCAAAGGATGAAATCCCAAAGGCCGAAATCCCAAAGGCCGAAATCCAAAGGGCCAAAATCACAAAGGCTGAAATTCCAAAGGCCGAAATCACAAAGGCCGAAATCCCAAAGACTGAAATCCCAAAGGCCGAAATCCAAAGGGCCGAAATCCCAAAGGTTGAAATTCCAAAGATCGACATACTAAAGGCCGAAATCCCAAAGGCCGAAATCCAATGGGCCGAAATCCCAAAGGTTGAAATTCCAAAGATCGACATACTAAAGGCCGAAATCCCAAAGGCCGAAATCCCAAAGGCCGAAATCCCAAAGGCCGAAATCCCAAAGACCGAAATCCCAAAGGCTGAAATCCCAAGGGCCGAAATCCCAAAGGTCGAAATTCCAAAAGCCGACATCCCAAAGGCCGAAATCCCAAAGGCCGAAACCCCAAAGGCTGAAATTCCAAAGACCGACTTCCCAAAGGTCGAAACCCCAAAGGTCGAAATCCAAAGGGCCGAAGTCCCAAAGGCTGAAATTCGAAAGGCCGAAATCTCAAAGGCCGAAATCCCAAAGACTGAAATCTCAAAGGCCGAAATCCCAAGGGCCGATATCCTAATGGCGGAATTTCCTAAGGCCGAAATCCCAATCGCCGAAATCCCAAATGTCGAAATCCCAAGGCCGAAATACCAAAGGATGAATTCCCAAAAGGCCGAAATCCCAAAGGCCGAAATCCCAAAGGCCGAAATCCCAAGGCCGAAATACCAAAGGATAAATTCCCAAAAGTCCGAAATCCCAAAGGTCGAAATCCCAAAGGATGAAATGCCAAAGGCCGAAATCCCAAAGGCCGAAATCCCAAAGACCGAAATCCAAAAGGCGGAAATTCCAAAGGCCGAAATCCCAAAGGTCGAAATCCCAAAGACCGAAATCCCAAAGGCCGCAATCCCAAGGGCCGGAATACCAAAGGTCGAGAACCCAAAGGTCGAAATCCCAAAGGCCGAAATCCCAAAGGCTGAAATTCGAAAGACCGAAATCCCATAGGCCGACATCTCAAAGGCCGAAATACCAAAGGCCGAAATCCCAAATGCCTAAATCCCAAAGGATGAATTCCGAAAAGACCGAAATCACAAGGCCGAAATACCAAAGTATGAATTCCCAAAAGGCCGAAATCCCAAAGGTCGAAATCCCAAAGGATGGAACGTCAAAGGCCGAAATCCCAAAGGCCGAAATCCAAAAGGCTGAAATCCCAAATGTCGAAATCCCAAGGCCGAAATCCCAAAGGCCGAAATCCCAAGGGCCAATATCTTAATGGCGGAAATTCCTAAGGCCGAAATCCCAAACGCCGAAATCCCAAATGTCGAAATCCCAAGGCCCAAATACCAAAGGATGAACTCCCAAAAGGCCGAAATCCCAAGGCCGAAATACCAAAGGATGAATTCCCAAAAGGCCGAAATCCCAAAGGTCGAAATCCCAAAGGATGAAATGCCAAAGGCCGAAATCCCAAGGGCCGAAATCCCAAAGGTCGAAATCCCAAAGGCCGAAAACTCAAAGGCCGAAATGCCAAAGACCGACATCCCAAAGGCCGAAATCTCAAAGGCCGAAATCCCAATGGCTGAAATCCCAGAGTCCGAAATCCAAAGGGCCGAAATCCCAAAGGCTGAAATTCCAAAGGCCGAAATCTCAAAGTCCGAAATCCCAAGGCCTGAAATCCCAACGACCGAAATCCAAAGACCCGAAATCCCAAAGGCTGAAATCCCAAGGGCCGAAATCCCAAAGGTCGAAATTCCAAAAGCCGACATCCCAAAGGCCGAAATCCCAAAGGCCGAAACCCCAAAGGCTGAAATTCCAAAGACCGACTTCCCAAAGGTCGAAACCCCAAAGGTCGAAATCCAAAGGGCCGAAGTCCCAAAGGCTGAAATTCGAAAGGCCGAAATCTCAAAGGCCGAAATCCCAAAGACTGAAATCCCAAAGACCGAAATCCAAAAGGCGGAAATTCCAAAGGCCGAAATCCCAAAGGTCGAAATCCCAAAGACCGAAATCCCAAAGGCCGCAATCCCAAGGGCCGGAATACCAAAGGTCGAGAACCCAAAGGTCGAAATCCCAAAGGCCGAAATCCCAAAGGCTGAAATTCGAAAGACCGAAATCCCATAGGCCGACATCTCAAAGGCCGAAATACCAAAGGCCGAAATCCCAAATGCCTAAATCCCAAAGGATGAATTCCGAAAAGGCCGAAATCACAAGGCCGAAATACCAAAGTATGAATTCCCAAAAGGCCGAAATCCCAAAGGTCGAAATCCCAAAGGATGGAACGTCAAATGCCGAAATCCCAAAGGCCGAAATCCAAAAGGCTGAAATCCCAAATATCGAAATCCCAAGGCCGAAATCCCAAAGGCCGAAATCCAAAGGGCCTAAATCCCAAAGGCTGAAATTCCAAAGACCGACATCCCAAAGGCCGAAATACCAAAGGCTGAAATTCCAAAGACCGACTTCCCAAAGGTCGAAATCCCAGAGGCCGATATCCCAAAGGCAGAAATCCCAAAGGCCGAAATCCAAAGGGCCGAAATCCCAAACGTCGAAATCCCAAAGGCCGAAATCCAAAGGGCCGAAATCCCAAAGGCTGGAATTCCAAAGGCCGAAATCTCAAAGGTCGAAATCCCAAAGGCCGAAATCCCAAGGGCCAATATCTTAATGGCGGAAATTCCTAAGGCCGAAATCCCAAACGCCGAAATCCCAAGGCCCAAATACCAAAGGATGAACTCCCAAAAGGCCGAAATCCCAAGGCCGAAATACCAAAGGATGAATTCCCAAAAGGCCGAAATCCCAAAGGTCGAAATCCCAAAGGATGAAATGCCAAAGGCCGAAATCCCAAGGGCCGAAATCCCAAAGGTCGAAATCCCAAAGGCCGAAAACTCAAAGGCCGAAATGCCAAAGACCGACATCCCAAAGGCCGAAATCTCAAAGGCCGAAATCCCAATGGCTGAAATCCCAGAGTCCGAAATCCAAAGGGCCGAAATCCCAAAGGCTGAAATTCCAAAGGCCGAAATCTCAAAGTCCGAAATCCCAAGGCCTGAAATCCCAACGACCGAAATCCAAAGACCCGAAATCCCAAAGGCTGAAATCCCAAGGGCCGAAATCCCAAAGGTCGAAATTCCAAAAGCCGACATCCCAAAGGCCGAAATCCCAAAGGCCGAAACCCCAAAGGCTGAAATTCCAAAGACCGACTTCCCAAAGGTCGAAACCCCAAAGGTCGAAATCCAAAGGGCCGAAGTCCCAAAGGCTGAAATTCGAAAGGCCGAAATCTCAAAGGCCGAAATCCCAAAGACTGAAATCTCAAAGGCCGAAATCCCAAGGGCCGATATCCTAATGGCGGAATTTCCTAAGGCCGAAATCCCAATCGCCGAAATCCCAAATGTCGAAATCCCAAGTCCGAAATACCAAAGGATGAATTCCCAAAAGGCCGAAATCCCAAAGGCCGAAATCCCAAAGGCCGAAATCCCAACGCCGAAATACCAAAGGATAAATTCCCAAAAGTCCGAAATCCCAAAGGTCGAAATCCCAAAGGATGAAATGCCAAAGGCCGAAATCCCAAAGGCCGAAATCCCAAAGACCGAAATCCAAAAGGCGGAAATTCCAAAGGCCGAAATCCCAAAGGTCGAAATCCCAAAGACCGAAATCCCAAAGGCCGCAATCCCAAGGGCCGGAATACCAAAGGTCGAGAACCCAAAGGTCGAAATCCCAAAGGCCGAAATCCCAAAGGCTGAAATTCGAAAGACCGAAATCCCATAGGCCGACATCTCAAAGGCCGAAATACCAAAGGCCGAAATCCCAAATGCCTAAATCCCAAAGGATGAATTCCGAAAAGGCCGAAATCACAAGGCCGAAATACCAAAGTATGAATTCCCAAAAGGCCGAAATCCCAAAGGTCGAAATCCCAAAGGATGGAACGTCAAACGCCGAAATCCCAAAGGCCGAAATCCAAAAGGCTGAAATCCCAAATGTCGAAATCCCAAGGCCGAAATCCCAAAGGCCGAAATCCAAAGGGCCTAAATCCCAAAGGCTGAAATTCCAAAGACCGACATCCCAAAGGCCGAAATACCAAAGGCTGAAATTCCAAAGACCGACTTCCCAAAGGTCGAAATCCCAGAGGCCGATATCCCAAAGGCAGAAATCCCAAAGGCCGAAATCCAAAGGGCCGAAATCCCAAACGTCGAAATCCCAAAGGCCGAAATCCAAAGGGCCGAAATCCCAAAGGCTGGAATTCCAAAGGCCGAAATCTCAAAGGTCGAAATCCCAAAGGCCGAAATCCCAAGGGCCAATATCTTAATGGCGGAAATTCCTAAGGCCGAAATCCCAAACGCCGAAATCCCAAATGTCGAAATCCCAAGGCCCAAATACCAAAGGATGAACTCCCAAAAGGCCGAAATCCCAAGGCCGAAATACCAAAGGATGAATTCCCAAAAGGCCGAAATCCCAAAGGTCGAAATCCCAAAGGATGAAATGCCAAAGGCCGAAATCCCAAGGGCCGAAATCCCAAAGGTCGAAATCCCAAAGGTCGAAAACTCAAAGGCCGAAATGCCAAAGACCGACATCCCAAAGGCCGAAATCTCAAAGGCCGAAATCCCAATGGCTGAAATCCCAGAGTCCGAAATCCAAAGGGCCGAAATCCCAAAGGCTGAAATTCCAAAGGCCGAAATCTCGAAGTCCGAAATCCCAAGGCCTGAAATCCCAACGACCGAATCCAAAGACCCGAAATCCCAAAGGCTGAAATTCCAAAGACCGACATCCCAAAGGCCGAAATCCCTAAGGCCGAAATCCCAAAGACCGAAATCCCAAAGGCCGAAATCACAATGGCCGATATCCTAAAGCCGGAAATTCCAAAGGACTAAATCCCAAAGGCCGAAATCCCAAAGGCCGAAATCCCAAAGGCCCAAATCCCAAGGGCCGAAATCCCAAAGGTTGAAATCCCAAAGGCCGGAAATTCAAAGGCCGAAATCCCAAAGGCCGAAATCGCAAAGGCCGAAATCCAAAGGGCCGAAATCCAAAGGGCCGAAATCCCAAACGCTGAAATTCCAATGACCGATATCCCAAAGGCCGAAATCCCAAGGCCGAAATACCAATGGATGAATTCCCAAAAGGCCGAAATCCCAAAGGATGAAATCCCAAAGGCCGAAATCCCAAAGGCCGAAATCCAAAGGGCCAAAATCACAAAGGCTGAAATTCCAAAGGCCGAAATCACAAAGGCCGAAATCCCAAAGACTGAAATCCCAAAGGCCGAAATCCAAAGGGCCGAAATCCCAAAGGTTGAAATTCCAAAGATCGACATACTAAAGGCCGAAATCCCAAAGGCCGAAATCCAATGGGCCGAAATCCCAAAGGTTGAAATTCCAAAGATCGACATACTAAAGGCCGAAATCCAAAAGGCCGAAATCCCAAAGGCCGAAATCCCAAAGGCCGAAATCCCAAAGACCGAAATCCCAAAGGCTGAAATCCCAAGGGCCGAAATCCCAAAGGTCGAAATTCCAAAAGCCGACATCCCAAAGGCCGAAATCCCAAAGGCCGAAACCCCAAAGGCTGAAATTCCAAAGACCGACTTCCCAAAGGTCGAAACCCCAAAGGTCGAAATCCAAAGGGCCGAAGTCCCAAAGGCTGAAATTCGAAAGGCCGAAATCTCAAAGGCCGAAATCCCAAAGACTGAAATCTCAAAGGCCGAAATCCCAAGGGCCGATATCCTAATGGCGGAATTTCCTAAGGCCGAAATCCCAATCGCCGAAATCCCAAATGTCGAAATCCCAAGGCCGAAATACCAAAGGATGAATTCCCAAAAGGCCGAAATCCCAAAGGCCGAAATCCCAAAGGCCGAAATCCCAAGGCCGAAATACCAAAGGATAAATTCCCAAAAGTCCGAAATCCCAAAGGTCGAAATCCCAAAGGATGAAATGCCAAAGGCCGAAATCCCAAAGGCCGAAATCCCAAAGACCGAAATCCAAAAGGCGGAAATTCCAAAGGCCGAAATCCCAAAGGTCGAAATCCCAAAGACCGAAATCCCAAAGGCCGCAATCCCAAGGGCCGGAATACCAAAGGTCGAGAACCCAAAGGTCGAAATCCCAAAGGCCGAAATCCCAAAGGCTGAAATTCGAAAGACCGAAATCCCATAGGCCGACATCTCAAAGGCCGAAATACCAAAGGCCGAAATCCCAAATGCCTAAATCCCAAAGGATGAATTCCGAAAAGGCCGAAATCACAAGGCCGAAATACCAAAGTATGAATTCCCAAAAGGCCGAAATCCCAAAGGTCGAAATCCCAAAGGATGGAACGTCAAAGGCCGAAATCCCAAAGGCCGAAATCCAAAAGGCTGAAATCCCAAATGTCGAAATCCCAAGGCCGAAATCCCAAAGGCCGAAATCCAAAGGGCCTAAATCCCAAAGGCTGAAATTCCAAAGACCGACATCCCAAAGGCCGAAATACCAAAGGCTGAAATTCCAAAGACCGACTTCCCAAAGGTCGAAATCCCAGAGGCCGATATCCCAAAGGCAGAAATCCCAAAGGCCGAAATCCAAAGGGCCGAAATCCCAAACGTCGAAATCCCAAAGGCCGAAATCCAAAGGGCCGAAATCCCAAAGGCTGGAATTCCAAAGGCCGAAACCTCAAAGGTCGAAATCCCAAAGGCCGAAATCCCAAGGGCCAATATCTTAATGGCGGAAATTCCTAAGGCCGAAATCCCAAACGCCGAAATCCCAAATGTCGAAATCCCAAGGCCCAAATACCAAAGGATGAACTCCCAAAAGGCCGAAATCCCAAGGCCGAAATACCAAAGGATGAATTCCCAAAAGGCCGAAATCCCAAAGGTCGAAATCCCAAAGGATGAAATGCCAAAGGCCGAAATCCCAAGGGCCGAAATCCCAAAGGTCGAAATCCCAAAGGCCGAAAACTCAAAGGCCGAAATGCCAAAGACCGACATCCCAAAGGCCGAAATCTCAAAGGCCGAAATCCCAATGGCTGAAATCCCAGAGTCCGAAATACCAATGGATGAATTCCCAAAAGGCCGAAATCCCAAAGGATGAAATCCCAAAGGCCGAAATCCCAAAGGCCGAAATCCCAAAGGCCGAAATCCCAAAGGCTGAAATTCGAAAGACCGAAATCCCATAGGCCGACATCTCAAAGGCCGAAATACCAAAGGCCGAAATCCCAAATGCCTAAATCCCAAAGGATGAATTCCGAAAAGGCCGAAATCACAAGGCCGAAATACCAAAGTATGAATTCCCAAAAGGCCGAAATCCCAAAGGTCGAAATCCCAAAGGATGGAACGTCAAAGGCCGAAATCCCAAAGGCCGAAATCCAAAAGGCTGAAATCCCAAATGTCGAAATCCCAAGGCCGAAATCCCAAAGGCCGAAATCCAAAGGGCCTAAATCCCAAAGGCTGAAATTCCAAAGACCGACATCCCAAAGGCCGAAATACCAAAGGCTGAAATTCCAAAGACCGACTTCCCAAAGGTCGAAATCCCAGAGGCCGATATCCCAAAGGCAGAAATCCCAAAGGCCGAAATCCAAAGGGCCGAAATCCCAAACGTCGAAATCCCAAAGGCCGAAATCCAAAGGGCCGAAATCCCAAAGGCTGGAATTCCAAAGGCCGAAATCTCAAAGGTCGAAATCCCAAAGGCCGAAATCCCAAGGGCCAATATCTTAATGGCGGAAATTCCTAAGGCCGAAATCCCAAACGCCGAAATCCCAAATGTCGAAATCCCAAGGCCCAAATACCAAAGGATGAACTCCCAAAAGGCCGAAATCCCAAGGCCGAAATACCAAAGGATGAATTCCCAAAAGGCCGAAATCCCAAAGGTCGAAATCCCAAAGGATGAAATGCCAAAGGCCGAAATCCCAAGGGCCGAAATCCCAAAGGTCGAAAACTCAAAGGCCGAAATGCCAAAGACCGACATCCCAAAGGCCGAAATCTCAAAGGCCGAAATCCCAATGGCTGAAATCCCAGAGTCCGAAATCCAAAGGGCCGAAATCCCAAAGGCTGAAATTCCAAAGGCCGAAATCTCAAAGTCCGAAATCCCAAGGCCTGAAATCCCAACGACCGAAATCCAAAGACCCGAAATCCCAAAGGCTGAAATTCCAAAGACCGACATCCCAAAGGCCGAAATCCCTAAGGCCGAAATCCCAAAGACCGAAATCCCAAAGGCCGAAATCACAATGGCCGATATCCTAAAGCCGGAAATTCCAAAGGACTAAATCCCAAAGGCCGAAATCCCAAAGGCCGAAATCCCAAAGGCCCAAATCCCAAGGGCCGAAATCCCAAAGGTTGAAATCCCAAAGGCCGGAAATTCAAAGGCCGAAATCCCAAAGGCCGAAATCGCAAAGGCCGAAATCCAAAGGGCCGAAATCCCAAGGGCCGAAATCCCAAACGCTGAAATTCCAATGACCGATATCCCAAAGGCCGAAATCCCAAGGCCGAAATACCAATGGATGAATTCCCAAAAGGCCGAAATCCCAAAGGATGAAATCCCAAAGGCCGAAATCCCAAAGGCCGAAATCCAAAGGGCCAAAATCACAAAGGCTGAAATTCCAAAGGCCGAAATCACAAAGGCCGAAATCCCAAAGACTGAAATCCCAAAGGCCGAAATCCAAAGGGCCGAAATCCCAAAGGTTGAAATTCCAAAGATCGACATACTAAAGGCCGAAATCCCAAAGGCCGAAATCCAATGGGCCGAAATCCCAAAGGTTGAAATTCCAAAGATCGACATACTAAAGGCCGAAATCCCAAAGGCCGAAATCCCAAAGGCCGAAATCCCAAAGGCCGAAATCCCAAAGACCGAAATCCCAAAGGCTGAAATCCCAAGGGCCGAAATCCCAAAGGTCGAAATTCCAAAAGCCGACATCCCAAAGGCCGAAATCCCAAAGGCCGAAACCCCAAAGGCTGAAATTCCAAAGACCGACTTCCCAAAGGTCGAAACCCCAAAGGTCGAAATCCAAAGGGCCGAAGTCCCAAAGGCTGAAATTCGAAAGGCCGAAATCTCAAAGGCCGAAATCCCAAAGACTGAAATCTCAAAGGCCGAAATCCCAAGGGCCGATATCCTAATGGCGGAATTTCCTAAGGCCGAAATCCCAATCGCCGAAATCCCAAATGTCGAAATCCCAAGGCCGAAATACCAAAGGATGAATTCCCAAAAGGCCGAAATCCCAAAGGCCGAAATCCCAAAGGCCGAAATCCCAAGGCCGAAATACCAAAGGATAAATTCCCAAAAGTCCGAAATCCCAAAGGTCGAAATCCCAAAGGATGAAATGCCAAAGGCCGAAATCCCAAAGGCCGAAATCCCAAAGACCGAAATCCAAAAGGCGGAAATTCCAAAGGCCGAAATCCCAAAGGTCGAAATCCCAAAGACCGAAATCCCAAAGGCCGCAATCCCAAGGGCCGGAATACCAAAGGTCGAGAACCCAAAGGTCGAAATCCCAAAGGCCGAAATCCCAAAGGCTGAAATTCGAAAGACCGAAATCCCATAGGCCGACATCTCAAAGGCCGAAATACCAAAGGCCGAAATCCCAAATGCCTAAATCCCAAAGGATGAATTCCGAAAAGGCCGAAATCACAAGGCCGAAATACCAAAGTATGAATTCCCAAAAGGCCGAAATCCCAAAGGTCGAAATCCCAAAGGATGGAACGTCAAAGGCCGAAATCCCAAAGGCCGAAATCCAAAAGGCTGAAATCCCAAATGTCGAAATCCCAAGGCCGAAATCCCAAAGGCCGAAATCCAAAGGGCCTAAATCCCAAAGGCTGAAATTCCAAAGACCGACATCCCAAAGGCCGAAATACCAAAGGCTGAAATTCCAAAGACCGACTTCCCAAAGGTCGAAATCCCAGAGGCCGATATCCCAAAGGCAGAAATCCCAAAGGCCGAAATCCAAAGGGCCGAAATCCCAAACGTCGAAATCCCAAAGGCCGAAATCCAAAGGGCCGAAATCCCAAAGGCTGGAATTCCAAAGGCCGAAATCTCAAAGGTCGAAATCCCAAAGGCCGAAATCCCAAGGGCCAATATCTTAATGGCGGAAATTCCTAAGGCCGAAATCCCAAACGCCGAAATCCCAAATGTCGAAATCCCAAGGCCCAAATACCAAAGGATGAACTCCCAAAAGGCCGAAATCCCAAGGCCGAAATACCAAAGGATGAATTCCCAAAAGGCCGAAATCCCAAAGGTCGAAATCCCAAAGGATGAAATGCCAAAGGCCGAAATCCCAAGGGCCGAAATCCCAAAGGTCGAAATCCCAAAGGCCGAAAACTCAAAGGCCGAAATGCCAAAGACCGACATCCCAAAGGCCGAAATCTCAAAGGCCGAAATCCCAATGGCTGAAATCCCAGAGTCCGAAATCCAAAGGGCCGAAATCCCAAAGGCTGAAATTCCAAAGGCCGAAATCTCAAAGTCCGAAATCCCAAGGCCTGAAATCCCAACGACCGAAATCCAAAGACCCGAAATCCCAAAGGCTGAAATTCCAAAGACCGACATCCCAAAGGCCGAAATCCCAAAGGCCGAAATCCCAAAGACCGAAATCCCAAAGGCCGAAATCACAATGGCCGATATCCTAAAGCCGGAAATTCCAAAGGACTAAATCCCAAAGGCCGAAATCCCAAAGGCCGAAATCCCAAAGGCCCAAATCCCAAGGGCCGAAATCCCAAAGGTTGAAATCCCAAAGGCCGGAAACTCAAAGGCCGAAATCCCAAAGGCCGAAATCGCAAAGGCCGAAATCCAAAGGGCCGAAATCCAAAGGGCCGAAATCCCAAACGCTGAAATTCCAATGACCGATATCCCAAAGGCCGAAATCCCAAGGCCGAAATACCAATGGATGAATTCCCAAAAGGCCGAAATCCCAAAGGATGAAATCCCAAAGGCCGAAATCCCAAAGGCCGAAATCCAAAGGGCCAAAATCACAAAGGCTGAAATTCCAAAGGCCGAAATCACAAAGGCCGAAATCCCAAAGACTGAAATCCCAAAGGCCGAAATCCAAAGGGCCGAAATCCCAAAGGTTGAAATTCCAAAGATCGACATACTAAAGGCCGAAATCCCAAAGGCCGAAATCCCAAAGGCCGAAATCCCTAAGGCCGAAATCCCAAATGTCGAAATCCCAAGAACCAAATCCCGAACGACGAATTCCCAAAAGGCGAAAATCCCAAGGGCCCAAATCCCAAGAGCCGAAATCCCAAAGGCCGAAATCCCAAAGGTCCAAATCCCAACGGTCGAAATCCCAAAGGCCGATATCCCAAGGGCCCATATCCCAAGGGCCGAAGTCCCAAGTGCCGAAATCCCAAAGGTCGAAATCCCAAAGGCCGAAGTCTCAAAGGCCGAAATCCCAAAGGCCGAAATCGCAAAGGCCGAAATCCAAAGCGCCGAAATCCCAAACGCTGAAATTCCAACGACCAATATCCCAAAGGCCGAAATCACAAGGCCGAAATCCCAAAGGCCGAAATCCAAAGGGCCGAAAACCCAAAGGCTGAAATTCCAAAGACCGACATCCCAAAGGCCGAAATCCCAAAGGCTGAAACTCCAAAGACCGACTTCCCAAAGATCGAAATCCCAGAGGCCGATATCCCAAAGGTCGAAATCCCAAAGGCCGAAATCCAAAGGGCCGAAATCCCAAACTTCGGAATCCCAAAGGCCGAAATCCAAAGGGCCGAAATCCCAAAGGCTGAAATTCCAAAGGCCGAAATTTCAAAGGCCGAAATCCCAGAGGCTGAAATCCCAAAGGCCGAAATCCAAAGGGCCGAAATCCCAAAGGTTGAAATTCCAAAGATCGACATACTAAAGGCCGAAATCCCAAAGGCCGAAATCCCAAAGGCTGAAATCCCAAGGGCCGAAATCCCAAAGGTCGAAATTCCAAAAGCCGACATCCCAAAGGCCGAAATCTCAAAGTCCGATATCCCAAAGGCCGAAATCCCAAGGCCGAAATACCAATGTATGAATTCCCAAAAGGCCGCAATCCCAAAGGATGAAATCCCAAAGGCCGAAATCCCAAAGGTCGAATTCCAAAGGGCCAAAATCCCAAGGGCTGAAATTCCAAAGGCCGAAATCACAAAGGCCGAAATCCCAAAGGCCGAAATCCAATGGGCCGAAATCCCAAAGGTTGAAATTCCAAAGATCGACATACTAAAGGCCGAAATCCCAAAGGCCGAAATCCCAAAGGCCGAAATCCCAAAGGCCGAAATCCCAAAGACCGAAATCCCAAAGGCTGAAATCCCAAGGGCCGAAATCCCAAAGGTCGAAATTCCAAAAGCCGACATCCCAAAGGCCGAAATCCCAAAGGCCGAAACCCCAAAGGCTGAAATTCCAAAGACCGACTTCCCAAATGTCGAAATCCCAAGGCCGAAATACCAAAGGATGAATTCCCAAAAGGCCGAAATCCCAAAAGCCGAAATCCCAAAGGCCGAAATCCCAAGGCCGAAATACCAAAGGATAAATTCCCAAAAGTCCGAAATCCCAAAGGTCGAAATCCCAAAGGATGAAATGCCAAAGGCCGAAATCCCAAAGGCCGAAATCCCAAAGACCGAAATCCAAAAGGCGGAAATTCCAAAGGCCGAAATCCCAAAGGTCGAAATCCCAAAGACCGAAATCCCAAAGGCCGCAATCCCAAGGGCCGGAATACCAAAGGCCGAAATCCCTAAGGCCGAAATCCCAAAGACCGAAATCCCAAAGGCCGAAATCACAATGGCCGATATCCTAAAGCCGGAAATTCCAAAGGACTAAATCCCAAAGGCCGAAATCCCAAAGGCCGAAATCCCAAAGGCCCAAATCCCAAGGGCCGAAATCCCAAAGGTTGAAATCCCAAAGGCCGGAAATTCAAAGGCCGAAATCCCAAAGGCCGAAATCGCAAAGGCCGAAATCCAAAGGGCCGAAATCCAAGGGGCCGAAATCCCAAACGCTGAAATTCCAATGACCGATATCCCAAAGGCCGAAATCCCAAGGCCGAAATACCAATGGATGAATTCCCAAAAGGCCGAAATCCCAAAGGATGAAATCCCAAAGGCCGAAATCCCAAAGGCCGAAATCCAAAGGGCCAAAATCACAAAGGCTGAAATTCCAAAGGCCGAAATCACAAAGGCCGAAATCCCAAAGACTGAAATCCCAAAGGCCGAAATCCAAAGGGCCGAAATCCCAAAGGTTGAAATTCCAAAGATCGACATACTAAAGGCCGAAATCCCAAAGGCCGAAATCCAATGGGCCGAAATCCCAAAGGTTGAAATTCCAAAGATCGACATACTAAAGGCCGAAATCCAAAAGGCCGAAATCCCAAAGGCCGAAATCCCAAAGGCCGAAATCCCAAAGACCGAAATCCCAAAGGCTGAAATCCCAAGGGCCGAAATCCCAAAGGTCGAAATTCCAAAAGCCGACATCCCAAAGGCCGAAATCCCAAAGGCCGAAACCCCAAAGGCTGAAATTCCAAAGACCGACTTCCCAAAGGTCGAAACCCCAAAGGTCGAAATCCAAAGGGCCGAAGTCCCAAAGGCTGAAATTCGAAAGGCCGAAATCTCAAAGGCCGAAATCCCAAAGACTGAAATCTCAAAGGCCGAAATCCCAAGGGCCGATATCCTAATGGCGGAATTTCCTAAGGCCGAAATCCCAATCGCCGAAATCCCAAATGTCGAAATCCCAAGGCCGAAATACCAAAGGATGAATTCCCAAAAGGCCGAAATCCCAAAGGCCGAAATCCCAAAGGCCGAAATCCCAAGGCCGAAATACCAAAGGATAAATTCCCAAAAGTCCGAAATCCCAAAGGTCGAAATCCCAAAGGATGAAATGCCAAAGGCCGAAATCCCAAAGGCCGAAATCCCAAAGACCGAAATCCAAAAGGCGGAAATTCCAAAGGCCGAAATCCCAAAGGTCGAAATCCCAAAGACCGAAATCCCAAAGGCCGCAATCCCAAGGGCCGGAATACCAAAGGTCGAGAACCCAAAGGTCGAAATCCCAAAGGCCGAAATCCCAAAGGCTGAAATTCGAAAGACCGAAATCCCATAGGCCGACATCTCAAAGGCCGAAATACCAAAGGCCGAAATCCCAAATGCCTAAATCCCAAAGGATGAATTCCGAAAAGGCCGAAATCACAAGGCCGAAATCCCAAAGGATGAATTCCGAAAAGGCCGAAATCACAAGGCCGAAATACCAAAGTATGAATTCCCAAAAGGCCGAAATCCCAAAGGTCGAAATCCCAAAGGATGGAACGTCAAAGGCCGAAATCCCAAAGGCCGAAATCCAAAAGGCTGAAATCCCAAATGTCGAAATCCCAAGGCCGAAATCCCAAAGGCCGAAATCCAAAGGGCCTAAATCCCAAAGGCTGAAATTCCAAAGACCGACATCCCAAAGGCCGAAATACCAAAGGCTGAAATTCCAAAGACCGACTTCCCAAAGGTCGAAATCCCAGAGGCCGATAACCCAAAGGCAGAAATCCCAAAGGCCGAAATCCAAAGGGCCGAAATCCCAAACGTCGAAATCCCAAAGGCCGAAATCCAAAGGGCCGAAATCCCAAAGGCTGGAATTCCAAAGGCCGAAACCTCAAAGGTCGAAATCCCAAAGGCCGAAATCCCAAGGGCCAATATCTTAATGGCGGAAATTCCTAAGGCCGAAATCCCAAACGCCGAAATCCCAAATGTCGAAATCCCAAGGCCCAAATACCAAAGGATGAACTCCCAAAAGGCCGAAATCCCAAGGCCGAAATACCAAAGGATGAATTCCCAAAAGGCCGAAATCCCAAAGGTCGAAATCCCAAAGGATGAAATGCCAAAGGCCGAAATCCCAAGGGCCGAAATCCCAAAGGTCGAAATCCCAAAGGCCGAAAACTCAAAGGCCGAAATGCCAAAGACCGACATCCCAAAGGCCGAAATCTCAAAGGCCGAAATCCCAATGGCTGAAATCCCAGAGTCCGAAATACCAATGGATGAATTCCCAAAAGGCCGAAATCCCAAAGGATGAAATCCCAAAGGCCGAAATCCCAAAGGCCGAAATCCCAAAGGCCGAAATCCCAAAGGCTGAAATTCGAAAGACCGAAATCCCATAGGCCGACATCTCAAAGGCCGAAATACCAAAGGCCGAAATCCCAAATGCCTAAATCCCAAAGGATGAATTCCGAAAAGGCCGAAATCACAAGGCCGAAATACCAAAGTATGAATTCCCAAAAGGCCGAAATCCCAAAGGTCGAAATCCCAAAGGATGGAACGTCAAAGGCCGAAATCCCAAAGGCCGAAATCCAAAAGGCTGAAATCCCAAATGTCGAAATCCCAAGGCCGAAATACCAAAGGCCGAAATCCAAAGGGCCTAAATCCCAAAGGCTGAAATTCCAAAGACCGACATCCCAAAGGCCGAAATACCAAAGGCTGAAATTCCAAAGACCGACTTCCCAAAGGTCGAAATCCCAGAGGCCGATATCCCAAAGGCAGAAATCCCAAAGGCCGAAATCCAAAGGGCCGAAATCCCAAACGTCGAAATCCCAAAGGCCGAAATCCAAAGGGCCGAAATCCCAAAGGCTGGAATTCCAAAGGCCGAAATCTCAAAGGTCGAAATCCCAAAGGCCGAAATCCCAAGGGCCAATATCTTAATGGCGGAAATTCCTAAGGCCGAAATCCCAAACGCCGAAATCCCAAATGTCGAAATCCCAAGGCCCAAATACCAAAGGATGAACTCCCAAAAGGCCGAAATCCCAAGGCCGAAATACCAAAGGATGAATTCCCAAAAGGCCGAAATCCCAAAGGTCGAAATCCCAAAGGATGAAATGCCAAAGGCCGAAATCCCAAGGGCCGAAATCCCAAAGGTCGAAATCCCAAAGGCCGAAAACTCAAAGGCCGAAATGCCAAAGACCGACATCCCAAAGGCCGAAATCTCAAAGGCCGAAATCCCAATGGCTGAAATCCCAGAGTCCGAAATCCAAAGGGCCGAAATCCCAAAGGCTGAAATTCCAAAGGCCGAAATCTCAAAGTCCGAAATCCCAAGGCCTGAAATCCCAACGACCGAAATCCAAAGACCCGAAATCCCAAAGGCTGAAATCCCAAGGGCCGAAATCCCAAAGGTCGAAATTCCAAAAGCCGACATCCCAAAGGCCGAAATCCCAAAGGCCGAAACCCCAAAGGCTGAAATTCCAAAGACCGACTTCCCAAAGGTCGAAACCCCAAAGGTCGAAATCCAAAGGGCCGAAGTCCCAAAGGCTGAAATTCGAAAGGCCGAAATCTCAAAGGCCGAAATCCCAAAGACTGAAATCTCAAAGGCCGAAATCCCAAGGGCCGATATCCTAATGGCGGAATTTCCTAAGGCCGAAATCCCAATCGCCGAAATCCCAAATGTCGAAATCCCAAGGCCGAAATACCAAAGGATGAATTCCCAAAAGGCCGAAATCCCAAAGGCCGAAATCCCAAAGGCCGAAATCCCAAGGCCGAAATACCAAAGGATAAATTCCCAAAAGTCCGAAATCCCAAAGGTCGAAATCCCAAAGGATGAAATGCCAAAGGCCGAAATCCCAAAGGCCGAAATCCCAAAGACCGAAATCCAAAAGGCAGAAATTCCAAAGGCCGAAATCCCAAAGGTCGAAATCCCAAAGACCGAAATCCCAAAGGCCGCAATCCCAAGGGCCGGAATACCAAAGGTCGAGAACCCAAAGGTCGAAATCCCAAAGGCCGAAATCCCAAAGGCTGAAATTCGAAAGACCGAAATCCCATAGGCCGACATCTCAAAGGCCGAAATACCAAAGGCCGAAATCCCAAATGCCTAAATCCCAAAGGATGAATTCCGAAAAGGCCGAAATCACAAGGCCGAAATACCAAAGTATGAATTCCCAAAAGGCCGAAATCCCAAAGGTCGAAATCCCAAAGGATGGAACGTCAAAGGCCGAAATCCCAAAGGCCGAAATCCAAAAGGCTGAAATCCCAAATGTCGAAATCCCAAGGCCGAAATCCCAAAGGCCGAAATCCAAAGGGCCTAAATCCCAAAGGCTGAAATTCCAAAGACCGACATCCCAAAGGCCGAAATACCAAAGGCTGAAATTCCAAAGACCGACTTCCCAAAGGTCGAAATCCCAGAGGCCGATATCCCAAAGGCAGAAATCCCAAAGGCCGAAATCCAAAGGGCCGAAATCCCAAACGTCGAAATCCCAAAGGCCGAAATCCAAAGGGCCGAAATCCCAAAGGCTGGAATTCCAAAGGCCGAAATCTCAAACTTCGAAATCCCAAAGGCCGAAATCCCAAGGGCCAATATCTTAATGGCGGAAATTCCTAAGGCCGAAATCCCAAACGCCGAAATCCCAAATGTCGAAATCCCAAGGCCCAAATACCAAAGGATGAACTCCCAAAAGGCCGAAATCCCAAGGCCGAAATACCAAAGGATGAATTCCCAAAAGGCCGAAATCCCAAAGGTCGAAATCCCAAAGGATGAAATGCCAAAGGCCGAAATCCCAAGGGCCGAAATCCCAAAGGTCGAAAACTCAAAGGCCGAAATGCCAAAGACCGACATCCCAAAGGCCGAAATCTCAAAGGCCGAAATCCCAATGGCTGAAATCCCAGAGTCCGAAATCCAAAGGGCCGAAATCCCAAAGGCTGAAATTCCAAAGGCCGAAATCTCAAAGTCCGAAATCCCAAGGCCTGAAATTCCAACGACCGAAATCCAAAGACCCGAAATCCCAAAGGCTGAAATCCCAAGGGCCGAAATCCCAAAGGTCGAAATTCCAAAAGCCGACATCCCAAAGGCCGAAATCCCAAAGGCCGAAACCCCAAAGGCTGAAATTCCAAAGACCGACTTCCCAAAGGTCGAAACCCCAAAGGTCGAAATCCAAAGGGCCGAAGTCCCAAAGGCTGAAATTCGAAAGGCCGAAATCTCAAAGGCCGAAATCCCAAAGACTGAAATCTCAAAGGCCGAAATCCCAAGGGCCGATATCCTAATGGCGGAATTTCCTAAGGCCGAAATCCCAATCGCCGAAATCCCAAATGTCGAAATCCCAAGGCCGAAATACCAAAGGATGAATTCCCAAAAGGCCGAAATCCCAAAGGCCGAAATCCCAAAGGCCGAAATCCCAAGGCCGAAATACCAAAGGATAAATTCCCAAAAGTCCGAAATCCCAAAGGTCGAAATCCCAAAGGATGAAATGCCAAAGGCCGAAATCCCAAAGGCCGAAATCCCAAAGACCGAAATCCAAAAGGCGGAAATTCCAAAGGCCGAAATCCCAAAGGTCGAAATCCCAAAGACCGAAATCCCAAAGGCCGCAATCCCAAGGGCCGGAATACCAAAGGTCGAGAACCCAAAGGTCGAAATCCCAAAGGCCGAAATCCCAAAGGCTGAAATTCGAAAGACCGAAATCCCATAGGCCGACATCTCAAAGGCCGAAATACCAAAGGCCGAAATCCCAAATGCCTAAATCCCAAAGGATGAATTCCGAAAAGGCCGAAATCACAAGGCCGAAATACCAAAGTATGAATTCCCAAAAGGCCGAAATCCCAAAGGTCGAAATCCCAAAGGATGGAACGTCAAAGGCCGAAATCCCAAAGGCCGAAATCCAAAAGGCTGAAATCCCAAATGTCGAAATCCCAAGGCCGAAATCCCAAAGGCCGAAATCCAAAGGGCCTAAATCCCAAAGGCTGAAATTCCAAAGACCGACATCCCAAAGGCCGAAATACCAAAGGCTGAAATTCCAAAGACCGACTTCCCAAAGGTCGAAATCCCAGAGGCCGATATCCCAAAGGAAGAAATCCCAAAGGCCGAAATCCAAAGGGCCGAAATCCCAAAGGCTGGAATTCCAAAGGCCGAAATCTCAAAGGTCGAAATCCCAAAGGCCGAAATCCCAAGGGCCAATATCTTAATGGCGGAAATTCCTAAGGCCGAAATCCCAAACGCCGAAATCCCAAATGTCGAAATCCCAAGGCCCAAATACCAAAGGATGAACTCCCAAAAGGCCGAAATCCCAAGGCCGAAATACCAAAGGATGAATTCCCAAAAGGCCGAAATCCCAAAGGTCGAAATCCCAAAGGATGAAATGCCAAAGGCCGAAATCCCAAGGGCCGAAATCCCAAAGGTCGAAAACTCAAAGGCCGAAATGCCAAAGACCGACATCCCAAAGGCCGAAATCTCAAAGGCCGAAATCCCAATGGCTGAAATCCCAGAGTCCGAAATCCAAAGGGCCGAAATCCCAAAGGCTGAAATTCCAAAGGCCGAAATCTCAAAGTCCGAAATCCCAAGGCCTGAAATCCCAACGACCGAAATCCAAAGACCCGAAATCCCAAAGGCTGAAATTCCAAAGACCGACATCCCAAAGGCCGAAATCCCTAAGGCCGAAATCCCAAAGACCGAAATCCCAAAGGCCGAAATCACAATGGCCGATATCCTAAAGCCGGAAATTCCAAAGGACTAAATCCCAAAGGCCGAAATCCCAAAGGCCGAAATCCCAAAGGCCCAAATCCCAAGGGCCGAAATCCCAAAGGTTGAAATCCCAAAGGCCGGAAACTCAAAGGCCGAAATCCCAAAGGCCGAAATCGCAAAGGCCGAAATCCAAAGGGCCGAAATCCAAAGGGCCGAAATCCCAAACGCTGAAATTCCAATGACCGATATCCCAAAGGCCGAAATCCCAAGGCCGAAATACCAATGGATGAATTCCCAAAAGGCCGAAATCCCAAAGGATGAAATCCCAAAGGCCGAAATCCCAAAGGCCGAAATCCAAAGGGCCAAAATCACAAAGGCTGAAATTCCAAAGGCCGAAATCACAAAGGCCGAAATCCCAAAGGTTGAAATTCCAAAGATCGACATACTAAAGGCCGAAATCCCAAAGGCCGAAATCCCAAAGGCCGAAATCCCTAAGGCCGAAATCCCAAATGTCGAAATCCCAAGAACCAAATCCCGAACGACGAATTCCCAAAAGGCGAAAATCCCAAGGGCCCAAATCCCAAGAGCCGAAATCCCAAAGGCCGAAATCCCAAAGGTCCAAATCCCAACGGTCGAAATCCCAAAGGCCGATATCCCAAGGGCCCATATCCCAAGGGCCGAAGTCCCAAGTGCCGAAATCCCAAAGGTCGAAATCCCAAAGGCCGAAGTCTCAAAGGCCGAAATCCCAAAGGCCGAAATCGCAAAGGCCGAAATCCAAAGCGCCGAAATCCCAAACGCTGAAATTCCAACGACCAATATCCCAAAGGCCGAAATCACAAGGCCGAAATCCCAAAGGCCGAAATCCAAAGGGCCGAAATCCCAAAGGCTGAAATTCCAAAGACCGACATCCCAAAGGCCGAAATCCCAAAGGCTGAAACTCCAAAGACCGACTTCCCAAAGATCGAAATCCCAGAGGCCGATATCCCAAAGGTCGAAATCCCAAAGGCCGAAATCCAAAGGGCCGACATCCCAAACTTCGGAATCCCAAAGGCCGAAATCCAAAGGGCCGAAATCCCAAAGGCTGAAATTCCAAAGGCCGAAATTTCAAAGGCCGAAATCCCAGAGGCTGAAATCCCAAAGGCCGGAATCCAAAGGGCCGAAATCCCAAAGGTTGAAATTCCAAAGATCGACATACTAAAGGCCGAAATCCCAAAGGCCGAAATCCCAAAGGCCGA
The DNA here is from genome assembly GCF_050947335.1 of Megachile rotundata. Taxonomy (NCBI): domain Eukaryota; kingdom Metazoa; phylum Arthropoda; class Insecta; order Hymenoptera; family Megachilidae; genus Megachile; species Megachile rotundata. The sequence continues at coordinate 379,003 of NC_134992.1, forward strand.
AATCCCAAAGGCCGAAATCCCAAAGACCGAAATCCCAAAGGCTGAAATCCCAAGGGCCGAAATCCCAAAGGTCGAAATTCCAAAAGCCGACATCCCAAAGGCCGAAATCTCAAAGTCCGATATCCCAAAGGCCGAAATCCCAAGGCCGAAATACCAATGTATGAATTCCCAAAAGGCCGCAATCCCAAAGGATGAAATCCCAAAGGCCGAAATCCCAAAGGTCGAATTCCAAAGGGCCAAAATCCCAAGGGCTGAAATTCCAAAGGCCGAAATCACAAAGGCCGAAATCCCAAAGGCCGAAATCCAATGGGCCGAAATCCCAAAGGTTGAAATTCCAAAGATCGACATACTAAAGGCCGAAATCCCAAAGGCCGAAATCCCAAAGGCCGAAATCCCAAAGGCCGAAATCCCAAAGACCGATATCCCAAAGGCTGAAATCCCAAGGGCCGAAATCCCAAAGGTCGAAATTCCAAAAGCCGACATCCCAAAGGCCGAAATCCCAAAGGCCGAAACCCCAAAGGCTGAAACTCCAAAGACCGACTTCCCAAATGTCGAAATCCCAAGGCCGAAATACCAAAGGATGAATTCCCAAAAGGCCGAAATCCCAAAAGCCGAAATCCCAAAGGCCGAAATCCCAAGGCCGAAATACCAAAGGATAAATTCCCAAAAGTCCGAAATCCCAAAGGTCGAAATCCCAAAGGATGAAATGCCAAAGGCCGAAATCCCAAAGGCCGAAATCCCAAAGACCGAAATCCAAAAGGGCGGAAATTCCAAAGGCCGAAATCCCAAAGGTCGAAATCCCAAAGACCGAAATCCCAAAGGCCGCAATCCCAAGGGCCGGAATACCAAAGGTCGAGAACCCAAAGGTCGAAATCCCAAAGGCCGAAATCCCAAAGGCTGAAATTCGAAAGACCGAAATCCCAAAGGCCGAAATCCCAAAGGCTGAAACTCCAAAGACCGACTTCCCAAAGATCGAAATCCCAGAAGCCGATATCCCAAAGGTCGAAATCCCAAAGGCCGAAATCCAAAGGGCCGAAATCCCAAACTTCGGAATCCCAAAGGCCGAAATCCAAAGGGCCGAAATCCCAAATGCTGAAATTCCAAAGGCTGAAATTTCAAAGGCCGAAATCCCAGAGGCTGAAATCCCAAAGGCCGAAATCCAAAGGGCCGAAATCCCAAAGGTTGAAATTCCAAAGATCGACATACCAAAGGCCGAAATCTCAAAGTCCGATATCCCAAAGGCCGAAATCCCAAGGCCGAAATACCAATGTATGAATTCCCAAAAGGCCGCAATCCCAAAGGATGAAATCCCAAAGGCCGAAATCCCAAAGGCCGAAATCCAAAGGGCCAAAATCCCAAGGGCTGAAATTCCAAAGGCCGAAATCACAAAGGCCGAAATCCCAAAGGCCGAAATCCAATGGGCCGAAATCCCAAAGGTTGAAATTCCAAAGATCGACATACTAAAGGCCGAAATCCCAAAGTCCGAAATCCCAAAGGCCGAAATCCCAAAGGCCGAAATCCCAAAGACCGAAATCCCAAAGGCTGAAATCCCAAGGGCCGAAATCCCAAAGGTCGAAATTCCAAAAGCCGACATCCCAAAGGCCGAAATCCCAAAGGCCGAAACCCCAAAGGCTGAAATTCCAAAGACCGACTTCCCAAAGGTCGAAACCCCAAAGGTCGAAATCCAAAGGGCCGAAGTCCCAAAGGCTGAAATTCGAAAGGCCGAAATCTCAAAGGCCGAAATCCCAAAGACTGAAATCTCAAAGGCCGAAATCCCAAGGGCCGATATCCTAATGGCGGAATTTCCTAAGGCCGAAATCCCAATCGCCGAAATCCCAAATGTCGAAATCCCAAGGCCGAAATACCAAAGGATGAATTCCCAAAAGGCCGAAATCCCAAAGGCCGAAATCCCAAAGGCCGAAATCCCAAGGCCGAAATACCAAAGGATAAATTCCCAAAAGTCCGAAATCCCAAAGGTCGAAATCCCAAAGGATGAAATGCCAAAGGCCGAAATCCCAAAGGCCGAAATCCCAAAGACCGAAATCCAAAAGGCGGAAATTCCAAAGGCCGAAATCCCAAAGGTCGAAATCCCAAAGACCGAAATCCCAAAGGCCGCAATCCCAAGGGCCGGAATACCAAAGGTCGAGAACCCAAAGGTCGAAATCCCAAAGACCGAAATCCCAAAGGCTGAAATTCGAAAGACCGAAATCCCAAAGGCCGACATCTCAAAGGCCGAAATACCAAAGGCCGAAATCCCAAATGCCTAAATCCCAAAGGATGAATTCCGAAAAGGCCGAAATCCCAAGGGCCGAAATCACAAGGCCGAAATAACAAAGTATGAATTCCCAAAAGGCCGAAATCCCAAAGGTCGAAATCCCAAAGGATGGAACGTCAAAGGCCGAAATCCCAAAGGCCGAAATCCAAAAGGCTGAAATCCCAAATGTCGAAATCCCAAGGCCGAAATCCCAAAGGCCGAAATCCAAAGGGCCTAAATCCCAAAGGCTGAAATTCCAAAGACCGACATCCCAAAGGCCGAAATACCAAAGGCTGAAATTCCAAAGACCGACTTCCCAAAGGTCGAAATCCCAGAGGCCGATATCCCAAAGGCAGAAATCCCAAAGGCCGAAATCCAAAGGGCCGAAATCCCAAACGTCGAAATCCCAAAGGCCGAAATCCAAAGGGCCGAAATCCCAAAGGCTGGAATTCCAAAGGCCGAAATCTCAAAGGTCGAAATCCCAAAGGCCGAAATCCCAAGGGCCAATATCTTAATGGCGGAAATTCCTAAGGCCGAAATCCCAAACGCCGAAATCCCAAATGTCGAAATCCCAAGGCCCAAATACCAAAGGATGAACTCCCAAAAGGCCGAAATCCCAAGGCCGAAATACCAAAGGATGAATTCCCAAAAGGCCGAAATCCCAAAGGTCGAAATCCCAAAGGATGAAATGCCAAAGGCCGAAATCCCAAGGGCCGAAATCCCAAAGGTCGAAATCCCAAAGGCCGAAAACTCAAAGGCCGAAATGCCAAAGACCGACATCCCAAAGGCCGAAATCTCAAAGGCCGAAATCCCAATGGCTGAAATCCCAGAGTCCGAAATCCAAAGGGCCGAAATCCCAAAGGCTGAAATTCCAAAGGCCGAAATCTCAAAGTCCGAAATCCCAAGGCCTGAAATCCCAACGACCGAAATCCAAAGACCCGAAATCCCAAAGGCTGAAATTCCAAAGACCGACATCCCAAAGGCCGAAATCCCAAAGGCCGAAATCCCAAAGACCGAAATCCCAAAGGCCGAAATCACAATGGCCGATATCCTAAAGCCGGAAATTCCAAAGGACTAAATCCCAAAGGCCGAAATCCCAAAGGCCGAAATCCCAAAGGCCCAAATCCCAAGGGCCGAAATCCCAAAGGTTGAAATCCCAAAGGCCGGAAACTCAAAGGCCGAAATCCCAAAGGCCGAAATCGCAAAGGCCGAAATCCAAAGGGCCGAAATCCAAAGGGCCGAAATCCCAAACGCTGAAATTCCAATGACCGATATCCCAAAGGCCGAAATCCCAAGGCCGAAATACCAATGGATGAATTCCCAAAAGGCCGAAATCCCAAAGGATGAAATCCCAAAGGCCGAAATCCCAAAGGCCGAAATCCAAAGGGCCAAAATCACAAAGGCTGAAATTCCAAAGGCCGAAATCACAAAGGCCGAAATCCCAAAGACTGAAATCCCAAAGGCCGAAATCCAAAGGGCCGAAATCCCAAAGGTTGAAATTCCAAAGATCGACATACTAAAGGCCGAAATCCCAAAGGCCGAAATCCCAAAGGCCGAAATCCCTAAGGCCGAAATCCCAAATGTCGAAATCCCAAGAACCAAATCCCGAACGACGAATTCCCAAAAGGCGAAAATCCCAAGGGCCCAAATCCCAAGAGCCGAAATCCCAAAGGCCGAAATCCCAAAGGTCCAAATCCCAACGGTCGAAATCCCAAAGGCCGATATCCCAAGGGCCCATATCCCAAGGGCCGAAGTCCCAAGTGCCGAAATCCCAAAGGTCGAAATCCCAAAGGCCGAAGTCTCAAAGGCCGAAATCCCAAAGGCCGAAATCGCAAAGGCCGAAATCCAAAGCGCCGAAATCCCAAACGCTGAAATTCCAACGACCAATATCCCAAAGGCCGAAATCACAAGGCCGAAATCCCAAAGGCCGAAATCCAAAGGGCCGAAATCCCAAAGGCTGAAATTCCAAAGACCGACATCCCAAAGGCCGAAATCCCAAAGGCTGAAACTCCAAAGACCGACTTCCCAAAGATCGAAATCCCAGAGGCCGATATCCCAAAGGTCGAAATCCCAAAGGCCGAAATCCAAAGGGCCGAAATCCCAAACTTCGGAATCCCAAAGGCCGAAATCCAAAGGGCCGAAATCCCAAAGGCTGAAATTCCAAAGGCCGAAATTTCAAAGGCCGAAATCCCAGAGGCTGAAATCCCAAAGGCCGAAATCCAAAGGGCCGAAATCCCAAAGGTTGAAATTCCAAAGATCGACATACTAAAGGCCGAAATCCCAAAGGCCGAAATCCCAAAGGCTGAAATCCCAAGGGCCGAAATCCCAAAGGTCGAAATTCCAAAAGCCGACATCCCAAAGGCCGAAATCTCAAAGTCCGATATCCCAAAGGCCGAAATCCCAAGGCCGAAATACCAATGTATGAATTCCCAAAAGGCCGCAATCCCAAAGGATGAAATCCCAAAGGCCGAAATCCCAAAGGTCGAATTCCAAAGGGCCAAAATCCCAAGGGCTGAAATTCCAAAGGCCGAAATCACAAAGGCCGAAATCCCAAAGGCCGAAATCCAATGGGCCGAAATCCCAAAGGTTGAAATTCCAAAGATCGACATACTAAAGGCCGAAATCCCAAAGGCCGAAATCCCAAAGGCCGAAATCCCAAAGGCCGAAATCCCAAAGACCGAAATCCCAAAGGCTGAAATCCCAAGGGCCGAAATCCCAAAGGTCGAAATTCCAAAAGCCGACATCCCAAAGGCCGAAATCCCAAAGGCCGAAACCCCAAAGGCTGAAATTCCAAAGACCGACTTCCCAAATGTCGAAATCCCAAGGCCGAAATACCAAAGGATGAATTCCCAAAAGGCCGAAATCCCAAAAGCCGAAATCCCAAAGGCCGAAATCCCAAGGCCGAAATACCAAAGGATAAATTCCCAAAAGTCCGAAATCCCAAAGGTCGAAATCCCAAAGGATGAAATGCCAAAGGCCGAAATCCCAAAGGCCGAAATCCCAAAGACCGAAATCCAAAAGGCGGAAATTCCAAAGGCCGAAATCCCAAAGGTCGAAATCCCAAAGACCGAAATCCCAAAGGCCGCAATCCCAAGGGCCGGAATACCAAAGGTCGAGAACCCAAAGGTCGAAATCCCAAAGGCCGAAATCCCAAAGGCTGAAATTCGAAAGACCGAAATCCCAAAGGCCGAAATCTCAAAGGCCGAAATACCAAAGGCCGAAATCCCAAATGCCTAAATCCCAAAGGATGAATTCCGAAAAGGCCGAAATCCCAAGGGCCGAAATCACAAGGCCGAAATACCAAAGTATGAATTCCCAAAAGGCCGAAATCCCAAAGGTCGAAATCCCAAAGGATGAAACGTCAAAGGCCGAAATCCCAAAGGCCGCAATCCCAAGGGCCGAAATCCAAATGGTCGAAATCCCAAAGGCCTAAATCCCAAAGGATGAACTCCCAAAAGGCCGAAATACCAAAGGTCGAAATCCCAAAGGCCGAAATCCCAAAGGCCGAAATCCCAAGACCGAAATACGAAAGGATGAATTCCCAAAAGGCCGAAATCCCAAAGGTCGAAATCCCAAAGGATGAAATGCCAAAGGCCGAAATCCCAAAGGCCGAAATCCCAAAGGCCGAAATCCAAAAGGCCGATATCCCAAAGGCGGAAATTCCAAAGGCCGAAATCCCAAAGGTTGAATTCCCAAAGGCCGAAATCCCAAAGGCCGCAATCCCAAGTGCCGGAATACCAAGGGTCGAGATCCCAAAGGTCGAAATCCCAATGCCCGAAATCTCAAAGGCCGAAATCCCAAAGGCTGAAATCCCAAAGGCCGAAATCTAAAGGGCCGAAATCCCAAAGGCTGAAATTCCAAAGACCGACTTCCCAAATGTCGAAATCCCAAGGCCGAAATACCAATGGATGAATTCCCAAAAGGCCGAAATCCCAAAGGATGAAATCTCAAAGGCCGAAAACCCAAAGGCCGCAATCCCAAGGGCCGGAATCCAAAGGGCCGAAATCCCGAACGTCGAAATCCCAGAGGCCGAAATCCAAAGGGCCGAAATCCCAAAGGCTGAAATCCCAAAGGCCGAAATCCCAAAGGCCGAAATCCCAAAGGCCCAATTCGCAAGGGCCGAAATCCCAAAGGCCGAAATCCCAAAGGCCGAAATCCCAAAGGCCGAAACCCCAAAGGCTGAAATTCGAAAGACCGAAATCCCAAAGGCCGAAATTACAAAGGCCGAAATCCCAAAAGCCGAAATTCCAAAGGCCGAATCCCAAAGGTCGAAATCCCAAAGGCCGAAATCCCAAAGACCGACTTCCCAAAGGTCGAAATCACAAGGGCGAAATCCCAAAGGCCGAAATCCCAGAGGCCGAAATCCCAAAGGCAGTAATCCCAAGGGCCGGAATCCCAAGGTTCGAGATCCCAAATGTCGAAATCCCAATGGCCGAAATCTCAAAGGCCGAAAAACCAAAGGCTGAAATTCCAAAGGCCGAAATCCCAAAGGTCGAGATCCCAAAGGCCGAAATCCCAAAGACCGACTTCCCAAAGGTCGAAATCACAAGGGCGAAATCCCAAAGGCGGAAATTCCAAAGGCCGAAATCCCAAAGGATGAATTCCCAAAAGGCCGAAATCCAAAATGCCTAAATCCCAAGGGCCGAAATCCCAAAGGTAAAAATCCCAAAGGCCGAAATCCCAAATGTCGAAATGCCAAGGCCGAAATCCCAAAGGCCGAAATCAAAAGGGCCGAAATCCCAAAGGCTGAAATTCCAAAGACCGACATCCCAAAGGCTGAAACTCCAAAGACAGACTTCCCAAAGGTCGAAATCCCAGAGGCCGATATCCCAAAGGTCGGAATCCCAAAGGCCGAAATCCAAAGGGCCGAAATCCCAAACTTCGAAATCCCAAAGGCCGAAATCCAAAGGGCCGAAATCCCAAAGGCTGAAATTCCAAAGGCCGAAATCTCAAAGGCCGAAATCACAAAGGCTGAAATCCCAAAGGCCGAAATACGAAAGGATGAATTCCCAAAAGGCCGAAATCCCAAAGGTCGAAATCCCAAAGGATGAAATGCCAAAGGCCGAAATCCCAAAGGCCGAAATCCCAAAGGCCGAAATCCAAAAGGCCGATATCCCAAAGGCGGAAATTCCAAAGGCCGAAATCCCAAAGGCCGCAATCCCAAGGGCCGGAATACCAAGGGTCGAGATCCCAAAGGTCGAAATCCCAATGCCCGAAATCTCAAAGGCCGAAATCCCAAAGGCTGAAATCCCAAAGGCCGAAATCTAAAGGGCCGAAATCCCAAAGGCTGAAATTCCAAAGACCGACATCCCAAAGGCCGCAATCCCAAGGGCCGGAATCCCAAGGGTCGAGATCCCAAGGCCGAAATACCAATGGATGAATTCCCAAAAGGCCGAAATCCCAAAGGATGAAATCTCAAAGGCCGAAAACCCAAAGGCCGCAATCCCAAGGGCCGGAATCCAAAGGGCCGAAATCCCAATCGTCGAAATCACAGAGGCCGAAATCCAAAGGGCCGAAATCCCAAAGGCTGAAATTCCAAAGGCCGAAATCTCAAAGGCCGAAATCCCAAAGGCTGAAATCCCAAAGGCCGAAATCCAAAGGGCCGAAATCCCAAAGGTTGAAATTCCAAAGATCGACATACCAAAGGCCGAACTCCCAAAGGCCGAAATCCCAAAGGCCGAAATCCCAAAGGCTGAAATCCCAAAGGCCGAAATCCCAAAGGCCGAAATCCCAAAGGCCGAAATCCCAAAGGCCCAAATCGCAAGGGCCGAAATCCCAAAGGCCGAAATCTCAAAGGCCGAAATCCCAAGGGCCGAAATCGCAAAGGCCGAAATCCAAAGAGCCGAAATCCCAAACGCTGAAATTCCTAAAGACCGATTGCCCAAAGGCCGAAATCACAAGGGCGAAATCCCAAAGGCCGAAATCCCAAAGGCCGAAATCCCAAAGGCCGAAATCCCAAAGGCTGAAATTCGAAAGACCGAAATCCCAAAGGCCGAAATTACAAAGGCCGAAATCCCAAAAGCCGAAATTCCAAAGGCCGAATCCCAAAGGTCGAAATCCCAAAGGCCGAAATCCCAAAGACCGACTTCCCAAAGGTCGGAATCACAAGGGCGAAATCCCAAAGGCCGAAATCCCAAAGGCCGAAATCCCAAAGGCTGAAATTCGAAAGACCGAAATTCCAAAGGTCGAAATCCCAGAGGCCGAAATCCCAAAGGCAGTAATCCCAAGGGCCGGAATCCCAAGGTTCGAGATCCCAAAGGTCGAAATCCCAATGGCCGAAATCTCAAAGGCCGAAAAACCAAAGGCTGAAATTCCAAAGGCCGAAATCCCAAAGGTCGAGATCCCAAAGGCCGAAATCCCAAAGACCGACTTCCCAAAGGTCGAAATCACAAGGGCGAAATCCCAAAGGCGGAAATTCCAAAGGCCGAAATCCCAAAGGATGAATTCCCAAAAGGCCGAAATCCAAAATGCCTAAATCCCAAGGGCCGAAATCCCAAAGGTAAAAATCCCAAAGGCCGAAATCCCAAATGTCGAAATGCCAAGGCCGAAATCCCAAAGGCCGAAATCAAAAGGGCCGAAATCCCAAAGGCTGAAATTCCAAAGACCGACATCCCAAAGGCCGAAATCCCAAAGGCTGAAACTCCAAAGACAGACTTCCCAAAGGTCCAAATCCCAGAGGCCGATATCCCAAAGGTCGGAATCCCAAAGGCCGAAATCCAAAGGGCCGAAATTCCAAACTTCGAAATCCCAAAGGCCGAAATCCAAAGGGCCGAAATCCCAAAGGCTGAAATTCCAAAGGCCGAAATCTCAAAGGCCGAAATCACAAAGGCTGAAATCCCAAAGGCCGAAATCCAAAGGGCCGAAATCCCAAAGGTTGAAATTCCAAAGATCGACATACCAAAGGCCAAAATCCCAAAGGCCGAAATCCCAAAGGCCGAAATCCCAAAGGCTGAAATCCCAGGGGCCGAAATCCCAAAGGTCGAAATTCCAAAGGTCGACATCCCAAAGGCCGAAATCTCAAAGTCCGAAATCCCAAAGGCTGAAATCCCAAAGACCGAAATCCAAAGAGCCGAAATCCCAAAGGCTGAAATTCCAAAGACCGACATCCCAAAGGCCGAAATCCCAAAGGCCGAAATCACAATGGCCGATATCCTAAAGGCGGAAATTCCAAAGGACGATATCCCAAACGCCGAAATCCCAGAAGTCCGAAATCCCAATGGCCGAAATCCCAAAGGCCGAAATCCCAAAGGTCGAAATCCCAAAGGCCGAAATCCCAAAGGCTGAAATCCCAAAGACCGAAATCCAAAGAGCCGAAATCCCAAAGGCTGAAATTCCAAAGACCGACATCCCAAAGGCCGAAATCCCAAAGGCCGAAATCACAATGGCCGATATCCTAAAGGCGGAAATTCCAAAGGACGATATCCCAAACGCCGAAATCCCAGAAGTCCGAAATCCCAATGGCCGAAATCCCAAGAGCCGAAATCCCAAAGGCCGAAATCCCAAAGGCTGAAATTCGAAAGACCGAAATCCCAAAGGCCGAAATCTCAAAGGCCGAAATCCCAAAGGCCGAAATCCCAAAGGCCGAAATCCCAAAGGTCGAAATCCCAAAGGCCGAAATCTCAAAGGCCGAAATCCCAAAGCCGAAATACCAATGGATGAATTCCCAAAAGGCCGAAATAGCAAAGGATGAAATCCCAAAGACCGAAATCCCAAAGGCCAAAATCCCAAATGCCGAAATCCCAAAGGCCGAAATCCCAAAGGCCGAAATCCCAAAGGCCGAAATCCCAAATGTCGAAATCCCAAGGCCGAAATCCCAAAGACCGAAATCCAAAGGGCCGAAATCCCAATGGCTGAAATTCCAAAAACCGACATCCCAAAGGCCGAAATCTCAAAGGCCGAAATCCCAAAGGCTGAAATCCCAAAGTCCGAAATCCAAAGGGCCGAAATCTCAAAGGCTGAAATTCCAAAGGCCGAAATCTCAAAGTCCGAAATCCCAAAGCCTGAAATCCCAACGACCGAAATCCAAAGACCCGAAATCCCAAAGCCTGAAATACCAAAAACCGACATCCCAAAGGCCGAAATCCCAAAGGCCGAAATCCCAAAGGCCGAAATCCCAAAGGCCGAAATCCCAAAGGCAGAAATCCCAAAGGCCGAAATCCCAAAGGCCGAAATCACAATGGCCGATATCCTAAAGCCGGAAATTCCAAAGGACGAAATCTCAAACGCCGAAATCCCAAAGGCCGAAATCCCAGAGGCCGAAATCCCAAAGGCCGAAATCCCTAAGGCCGAAATCCCAAGTGTCGAAATCCCAAGAACGAAATCGCGAACGATGAATTCCCAAAAGGCCGAAATCCCAAGGGCCGAAATCCCAAGAGCCGAAATCCCAAAGGCCGAAATCCCAAAGGTCCAAATCCCAACGGTCGAAATCCCAAAGGCCGATATCCCAAGGGCCCATATCCCAGGGGCCGAAGTCCCAAGGGCCGAAATCCCAAAGGTCGAAATCCCAAAGGCCGAAATCTCAAAGGCCGAAATCGCAAAGGCCGAAATCCAAAGCGCCGAAATCCCAAACCCTTAAATTCCAAAGACCGATATCCCAAAGGCCGAAATCACAAGGCCGAAATCCCAAAGGCCGAAATCCAAAGGGCCGAAATCCCAAAGGCTGAAATTCCAAAGACCGACATCCCAAAGGCCGAAATCCCAAAGGCTGAAACTCCAAAGACCGACTTCCCAAAGATCGAAATCCCAGAGGCCGATATCCCAAAGGTCGAAATCCCAGAGGCCGAATTCCAAAGGGCCGAAATCCCAAACTTCGGAACCCCAAAGGCCGAAATCCAAAGGATCGAAATCCCAAAGGCTGAAATTCCCAAGGCCGAAATCTCAAAGGCCGAAATCCCAAAGGCTGAAAACCCAAAGGCCGAAATCCAAAGGGCCGAAATCCCAAAGGTTGAAATTCCAAAGATCGACATACCAAAGGCCGAAATCTCACAGACCGAAATCCCAAAGGCCGAAATCCCAAGGCCGAAATACCAATGGATGAATTCCCAAAAGGCCGAAATCCCAAAGGATGAAATCCCAAAGGCCGAAATCCCAAAGGCCGAAATCCCAAAGGCCGAAACCCCAAAGGCCGCAATCCCAAGGGCCGGAATCCCAAGGGTCGAAATCCTAAACATCGAAATCCCAAAGGCTGATATCCCAAGGGCCGAAATCCCAAAGGTCGAAATTCCAAAGGCCGACATCCCAAAGGCCGAAATCCCAAAGGCCGAAACCCCAAAGGCTGAAATTCCAAAGACCGACTTCCCAAAGGCCGAAATCCCAAAGGTCGAAATCCCAAAGGCCGAAATCCAAAGGGCCGAAATCCCAAAGGTTGAAATTCCAAAGATCGACATACCAAAGGCCGAAATCCCGAAGGTTGAAATTCCAAAGATCCACATACTAATGGCCGAAATCCCAAAGGCCGAAATCCCAAAGGCTGAAATCCCAAAGGCCGCAATCCCAAGGGCCGGAATCCCAAGGGTCGAGATCCCAAATGCCTAAATCCCAAAGAATGAATTCCGAAAAGGCCGAAATCCCAAGGCTGAAATCCCAAGGGATGAATTCCCAAAAGGCCGTAATCCCAAAGCTCGAAATCCCAAAGGCCGAAATCCCAAGGGTCGATATCCTAATGGAGGAAATTGCAAAGGCCGAAATCCCAAACGGCGAAATCCCAATGCCGAAATACCAATGGATGAACTCCCAAAAGGCCGAAATTCCAAAGGTCGAAATCCCAAAGTCCGAAATCCCAAAGGCCGAAATCCCAAGGCCGAAATACCAATGGATGAATTCCCAAAAGGCCGAAATCCCAAAGGATGAAATCTCAAAGGCCGAAATCCCAAAGGCCGAAATCCCAAAGGCCGCAATCCCAAGGGCCGGAATCCAAAGGGCCGAAATCCCAAACGTCGAAATCCCAGAGGCCGAAATCCAAAGGGCCGAAATCCCAAAGGCTGAAATTCCAAAGGCCGAAATCGCAAAGGCCGAAATCCCAAAGGCTGAAATCCCAAAGGCCGAAATCCAAAGGGCCGAAATCCCAAAGGTTGAAATTCCAAAGATCGACATACCAAAGGCCGAACTCCCAAAGGCCGAAATCCCATAGGCCGAAATCCCAAAGGCTGAAATCCCAAGGGCCGAAATCCCAAAGGATGAAATTCCAAAGGCCGTAATCTCAAAGGCCGAAATCCCAAAGGCCGAAATCCCAAAGGCCGAAACCCCAAAGGCCGCAATCCCAAGGGCCGGAATCCCAAGGGTCGAAATCCTAAACATCGAAATCCCAAAGGCTGATATCCCAAGGGCCGAAATCCCAAAGGTCGAAATTCCAAAGGCCGACATCCCAAAGGCCGAAATCCCAAAGGCCGAAACCCCAAAGGCTGAAATTCCAAAGACCGACTTCCCAAAGGCCGAAATCCCAAAGGTCGAAATCCCAAAGGCCGAAATCCAAAGGGCCGAAATCCCAAAGGTTGAAATTCCAAAGATCGACATACCAAAGGCCGAAATCCCGAAGGTTGAAATTCCAAAGATCCACATACTAATGGCCGAAATCCCAAAGGCCGAAATCCCAAAGGCCGAAATCCCAAAGGCTGAAATCCCAAAGGCCGCAATCCCAAGGGCCGGAATCCCAAGGGTCGAGATGCCAAATGCCTAAATCCCAAAGAATGAATTCCGAAAAGGCCGAAATCCCAAGGCTGAAATCCCAAGGGATGAATTCCCAAAAGGCCGTAATCCCAAAGCTCGAAATCCCAAAGGCCGAAATCCCAAGGGTCGATATCCTAATGGAGGAAATTGCAAAGGCCGAAATCCCAAACGGCGAAATCCCAATGCCGAAATACCAATGGATGAACTCCCAAAAGGCCGAAATTCCAAAGGTCGAAATCCCAAAGTCCGAAATCCCAAAGGCCGAAATCCCAAGGCCGAAATACCAATGGATGAATTCCCAAAAGGCCGAAATCCCAAAGGATGAAATCTCAAAGGCCGAAATCCCAAAGGCCGAAATCCCAAAGGCCGCAATCCCAAGGGCCGGAATCCAAAGGGCCGAAATCCCAAACGTCGAAATCCCAGAGGCCGAAATCCAAAGGGCCGAAATCCCAAAGGCTGAAATTCCAAAGGCCGAAATCGCAAAGGCCGAAATCCCAAAGGCTGAAATCCCAAAGGCCGAAATCCAAAGGGCCGAAATCCCAAAGGTTGAAATTCCAAAGATCGACATACCAAAGGCCGAACTCCCAAAGGCCGAAATCCCATAGGCCGAAATCCCAAAGGCTGAAATCCCAAGGGCCGAAATCCCAAAGGCTGAAATTCCAAAGGCCCTAATCTCAAAGGCCGAAATCCCAAAGGCTGAAATCCCAAAGGCCGAAATCCAAAGGGCCGAAATCGCAAAGGTTGAAATTCCAAAGATCGACATACCAAAGGCCGAACTCCCAAAGGCCGAAAACCCAAAAGCCGAAATCCCAAAGGCTGAAATCCCAAGGGCCGAAAACCCAAAGGTCGAAATTCCAAAGGCCGACATCCCAAAGGCCGAAATCTCAAAGTCCGAAATCCCAAAGGCTGAAATCCCAAAGACCGAAATCCAAAGAGCCGAAATCCCAAAGGCTGAAATTCCGAAGACCGACATCCCAAAGGCCGAAATCCCAAAGGCCGAAATCAGAATGGCCGATATCCTAAAGGCGGAAATTCCAAAGGACGAAATCCCAAACGCCGAAATCCCAAAAGGCCGAAATCCCAATGGCCGAAATCCCAAGAGCCGAAATCTCAAAGGCCGAAATCCCAAATGCCCAAATCCCAACGGTCGAAATCCCAAAGGCCGATATCCCAAGGGCCCATATCCCAAGGGCCGAAATCCCAAATGCTGAAATTCGAAAGACCGAAATCCCAAATGCCGAAATCTCAAAGGCCGAAATCCCAAAGGCCGAAATCCCAAAGGCCGAAATCCCAAAGGCCGAAATCCCAAAGGCCCCAATCGCAAGGGCCGAAATCCCAAAGGCCGAAATCTCAAAGGCCGAAATCCCAAAGGCCGAAATCGCGAAGGCCGAAATCCAAAGGGCCGAAATCCCAAACGCTGAAATTCCAAAGACCGATATCCCAAAGGCCGAAATCACAAGGGCGAAATCCCAAAGGCCGAAATCCCAAAGGCCGAAATCCCAAAGGCCGAAATCCCAAGAGCCGAAATCTCAAAGGCCGAAATCCCAAATGCCCAAATCCCAACGGTCGAAATCCCAAAGGCCGATATCCCAAGGGCCCATATCCCAAGGGCCGAAATCCCAAATGCTGAAATTCGAAAGACCGAAATCCCAAATGCCGAAATCTCAAAGGCCGAAATCCCAAAGGCCGAAATCCCAAAGGCCGAAATCCCAAAGGCCGAAATCCCAAAGGCCCCAATCGCAAGGGCCGAAATCCCAAAGGCCGAAATCTCAAAGGCCGAAATCCCAAAGGCCGAAATCGCGAAGGCCGAAATCCAAAGGGCCGAAATCCCAAACGCTGAAATTCCAAAGACCGATATCCCAAAGGCCGAAATCACAAGGGCGAAATCCCAAAGGCCGAAATCCCAAAGGCCGAAATCCCAAAGGCCGAAATCCCAAAGGCCGAAATCCCAAAGGCCGAAATCCCAAAGGCCGAAATCCCAAAGGCCGAAATCCCAAAGGCCGAAATCCCAAAGGCTGAAATTCGAAAGACCGAAATCCCAAAGGCCGAAATTACAAAGGCCGAAATCCCAAAAGCCGAAATTCCAAAGGCCGAAATCCCAAAGGTCGAAATCCCAAAGGCCGAAATCCCAAAGACCGACTTCCCAACGGTCGAAATCACAAGGGCGAAATCCCAAACGCCGAAATCCCAAAGGCCGAAAACCGAAAGGCTGAAATTCGAAAGACCGAAATCCCAAAGGTCGAAATCCCAGAGGCGGAAATCCCAAAGGCCGTAATCCCAAGGGCCGGAATCCCAAGGTTCGAGATCCCAAAGGTCGAGATCCCAAAGGCCGAAATCTCAAAGGCCGAAATCCCAAAGGCTGAAATTCCAAAGGCCGAAATCCCAAAGGTCGAAATCCCAAAGGCCGAAATCCCAAAGACCGACTTCCCAAAGGTCGAAATCACAAGGGCGAAATCCCAAAGGCCGAAATCACAAGGCCGAAATCCCAAAGGCTGAAATGCCAAAGGCCGAAATCCAAAGGGCCGAAATCCCAAAGGCTGAAATCCCAAAGGCCGAAATCCAAGGTGCCGAAATCCGAAAGGTTGAAATTCCAAAGATCGACATACCAAAGGCCGAAATCCCAAAGGCCAAAATCCCAAATGCCGAAATCCCAAAGGCCGAAATCCCAAAGGCCGAAATCCCAAAGGCCGAAATCCCAAATGTCGAAATCCCAAGGCCGAAATCCCAAAGACCGAAATCCAAAGGGCCGAAATCCCAATGGCTGAAATTCCAAAAACCGACATCCCAAAGGCCGAAATCTCAAAGGCCGAAATCCCAAAGGCTGAAATCCCAAAGTCCGAAATCCAAAGGGCCGAAATCTCAAAGGCTGAAATTCCAAAGGCCGAAATCTCAAAGTCCGAAATCCCAAAGCCTGAAATCCCAACGACCGAAATCCAAAGACCCGAAATCCCAAAGCCTGAAATACCAAAAACCGACATCCCAAAGGCCGAAATCCCAAAGGCCGAAATCCCAAAGGCCGAAATCCCAAAGGCCGAAATCCCAAAGGCAGAAATCCCAAAGGCCGAAATCCCAAAGGCCGAAATCACAATGGCCGATATCCTAAAGCCGGAAATTCCAAAGGACGAAATCTCAAACGCCGAAATCCCAAAGGCCGAAATCCCAGAGGCCGAAATCCCAAAGGCCGAAATCCCTAAGGCCGAAATCCCAAGTGTCGAAATCCCAAGAACGAAATCGCGAACGATGAATTCCCAAAAGGCCGAAATCCCAAGGGCCGAAATCCCAAGAGCCGAAATCCCAAAGGCCGAAATCCCAAAGGTCCAAATCCCAACGGTCGAAATCCCAAAGGCCGATATCCCAAGGGCCCATATCCCAAGGGCCGAAGTCCCAAGGGCCGAAATTCCAAAGGTCGAAATCCCAAAGGCCGAAATCTCAAAGGCCGAAATCGCAAAGGCCGAAATCCAAAGCGCCGAAATCCCAAACCCTTAAATTCCAAAGACCGATATCCCAAAGGCCGAAATCACAAGGCCGAAATCCCAAAGGCCGAAATCCAAAGGGCCGAAATCCCAAAGGCTGAAATTCCAAAGACCGACATCCCAAAGGCCGAAATCCCAAAGGCTGAAACTCCAAAGACCGACTTCCCAAAGATCGAAATCCCAGAGGCCGATATCCCAAAGGTCGAAATCCCAGAGGCCGAATTCCAAAGGGCCGAAATCCCAAACTTCGGAATCCCAAAGGCCGAAATCCAAAGGGCCGAAATCCCAAAGGCTGAAATTCCCAAGGCCGAAATCTCAAAGGCCGAAATCCCAAAGGCTGAAAACCCAAAGGCCGAAATCCAAAGGGCCGAAATCCCAAAGGTTGAAATTCCAAAGATCGACATACCAAAGGCCGAAATCTCACAGTCCGAAATCCCAAAGGCCGAAATCCCAAGGCCGAAATACCAATGGATGAATTCCCAAAAGGCCGAAATCCCAAAGGATGAAATCCCAAAGGCCGAAATCCCAAAGGCCGAAATCCCAAAGGCCGAAACCCCAAAGGCCGCAATCCCAAGGGCCGGAATCCCAAGGGTCGAAATCCTAAACATCGAAATCCCAAAGGCTGATATCCCAAGGGCCGAAATCCCAAAGGTCGAAATTCCAAAGGCCGACATCCCAAAGGCCGAAATCCCAAAGGCCGAAACCCCAAAGGCTGAAATTCCAAAGACCGACTCCCCAAAGGCCGAAATCCCAAAGGTCGAAATCCCAAAGGCCGAAATCCAAAGGGCCGAAATCCCAAAGGTTGAAATTCCAAAGATCGACATACCAAAGGCCGAAATCCCGAAGGTTGAAATTCCAAAGATCCACATACTAATGGCCGAAATCCCAAAGGCCGAAATCCCAAAGGCCGAAATCCCAAAGGCTGAAATCCCAAAGGCCGCAATCCCAAGGGCCGGAATCCCAAGGGTCGAGATCCCAAATGCCTAAATCCCAAAGAATGAATTCCGAAAAGGCCGAAATCCCAAGGCTGAAATCCCAAGGGATGAATTCCCAAAAGGCCGTAATCCCAAAGCTCGAAATCCCAAAGGCCGAAATCCCAAGGGTCGATATCCTAATGGAGGAAATTGCAAAGGCCGAAATCCCAAACGGCGAAATCCCAATGCCGAAATACCAATGGATGAACTCCCAAAAGGCCGAAATTCCAAAGGTCGAAATCCCAAAGGCCGAAATCCCAAAGGCCGAAATCCCAAAGGCCGAAACCCCAAAGGCCGCAATCCCAAGGGCCGGAATCCCAAGGGTCGAAATCCTAAACATCGAAATCCCAAAGGCTGATATCCCAAGGGCCGAAATCCCAAAGGTCGAAATTCCAAAGGCCGACATCCCAAAGGCCGAAATCCCAAAGGCCGAAACCCCAAAGGCTGAAATTCCAAAGACCGACTCCCCAAAGGCCGAAATCCCAAAGGTCGAAATCCCAAAGGCCGAAATCCAAAGGGCCGAAATCCCAAAGGTTGAAATTCCAAAGATCGACATACCAAAGGCCGAAATCCCGAAGGTTGAAATTCCAAAGATCCACATACTAATGGCCGAAATCCCAAAGGCCGAAATCCCAAAGGCCGAAATCCCAAAGGCTGAAATCCCAAAGGCCGCAATCCCAAGGGCCGGAATCCCAAGGGTCGAGATCCCAAATGCCTAAATCCCAAAGAATGAATTCCGAAAAGGCCGAAATCCCAAGGCTGAAATCCCAAGGGATGAATTCCCAAAAGGCCGTAATCCCAAAGCTCGAAATCCCAAAGGCCGAAATCCCAAGGGTCGATATCCTAATGGAGGAAATTGCAAAGGCCGAAATCCCAAACGGCGAAATCCCAATGCCGAAATACCAATGGATGAATTCCCAAAAGGCCGAAATCCCAAAGGATGAAATCTCAAAGGCCGAAATCCCAAAGGCCGAAATCCCAAAGGCCGCAATCCCAAGGGCCGGAATCCAAAGGGCCGAAATCCCAAACGTCGAAATCCCAGAGGCCGAAATCCAAAGGGCCGAAATCCCAAAGGCTGAAATTCCAAAGGCCGAAATCGCAAAGGCCGAAATCCCAAAGGCTGAAATCCCAAAGGCCGAAATCCAAAGGGCCGAAATCCCAAAGGTTGAAATTCCAAAGATCGACATACCAAAGGCCGAACTCCCAAAGGCCGAAATCCCATAGGCCGAAATCCCAAAGGCTGAAATCCCAAGGGCCGAAATCCCAAAGGCTGAAATTCCAAAGGCCGTAATCTCAAAGGCCGAAATCCCAAAGGCTGAAATCCCAAAGGCCGAAATCCAAAGGGCCGAAATCGCAAAGGTTGAAATTCCAAAGATCGACATACCAAAGGCCGAACTCCCAAAGGCCGAAAACCCAAAAGCCGAAATCCCAAAGGCTGAAATCCCAAGGGCCGAAAACCCAAAGGTCGAAATTCCAAAGGCCGACATCCCAAAGGCCGAAATCTCAAAGTCCGAAATCCCAAAGGCTGAAATCCCAAAGACCGTAATCCAAAGAGCCGAAATCCCAAAGGCTGAAATTCCGAAGACCGACATCCCAAAGGCCGAAATCCCAAAGGCCGAAATCAGAATGGCCGATATCCTAAAGGCGGAAATTCCAAAGGACGAAATCCCAAACGCCGAAATCCCAAAAGGCCGAAATCCCAATGGCCGAAATCCCAAGAGCCGAAATCTCAAAGGCCGAAATCCCAAATGCCCAAATCCCAACGGTCGAAAAACCCAAAGGCCGATATCCCAAGGGCCCATATCCCAAGGGCCGAAATCCCAAATGCTGAAATTCGAAAGACCGAAATCCCAAAGGCCGAAATCTCAAAGGCCGAAATCCCAAAGGCCGAAATCCCAAAGGCCGAAATCCCAAAGGCCGAAATCCCAAAGGCCCCAATCGCAAGGGCCGAAATCCCAAAGGCCGAAATCTCAAAGGCCGAAATCCCAAAGGCCGAAATCGCGAAGGCCGAAATCCAAAGGGCCGAAATCCCAAACGCTGAAATTCCAAAGACCGATATCCCAAAGGCCGAAATCACAAGGGCGAAATCCCAAAGGCCGAAATCCCAAAGGCCGAAATCCCAAAGGCCGAAATCCCAAAGGCCGAAATCCCAAAGGCCGAAATCCCAAAGGCCGAAATCCCAAAGGCCGAAATCCCAAAGGCTGAAATTCGAAAGACCGAAATCCCAAAGGCCGAAATTACAAAGGCCGAAATCCCAAAAGCCGAAATTCCAAAGGCCGAAATCCCAAAGGTCGAAATCCCAAAGGCCGAAATCCCAAAGACCGACTTCCCAACGGTCGAAATCACAAGGGCGAAATCCCAAACGCCGAAATCCCAAAGGCCGAAAACCGAAAGGCTGAAATTCGAAAGACCGAAATCCCAAAGGTCGAAATCCCAGAGGCGGAAATCCCAAAGGCCGTAATCCCAAGGGCCGGAATCCCAAGGTTCGAGATCCCAAAGGTCGAGATCCCAAAGGCCGAAATCTCAAAGGCCGAAATCCCAAAGGCTGAAATTCCAAAGGCCGAAATCCCAAAGGTCGAAATCCCAAAGGCCGAAATCCCTAAGGCCGAAATCCCAAGTGTCGAAATCCCAAGAACGAAATCCCGAACGATGAATTCCCAAAAGGCCGAAATCCCAAGGGCCGAAATCCCAAAGGCCGAAATCCCAAAGGCCGAAATCCCAAAGGCTGAAATTCGAAAGACCGAAATCCCAAAGGCCGAAATTACAAAGGCCGAAATCCCAAAAGCCGAAATTCCAAAGGCCGAAATCGCAAAGGTCGAAATCCCAAAGGCCGAAATCCCAAAGACCGACTTCCCAAAGGTCGAAATCACAAGGGCGAAATCCCAAAGGCCGAAATCCCAAAGGCCGAAAACCCAAAGGCTGAAATTCGAAAGACCGACTTCCCAAAGGTCGAAATCACAAGGGCGAAATCCCAAAGGCCGAAATCACAAGGGCGAAATCCCAAAGGCCGAAATCCCAAAGGCCGAAATCCCAAAGGCCGAAATCCCAAGAGCCGAAATCTCAAAGGCCGAAATCCCAAATGCCCAAATCCCAACGGTCGAAATCCCAAAGGCCGATATCCCAAGGGCCCATATCCCAAGGGCCGAAATCCCAAATGCTGAAATTCGAAAGACCGAAATCCCAAATGCCGAAATCTCAAAGGCCGAAATCCCAAAGGCCGAAATCCCAAAGGCCGAAATCCCAAAGGCCGAAATCCCAAAGGCCCCAATCGCAAGGGCCGAAATCCCAAAGGCCGAAATCTCAAAGGCCGAAATCCCAAAGGCCGAAATCGCGAAGGCCGAAATCCAAAGGGCCGAAATCCCAAACGCTGAAATTCCAAAGACCGATATCCCAAAGCCTGAAATCCCAACGACCGAAATCCAAAGACCCGAAATCCCAAAGCCTGAAATACCAAAAACCGACATCCCAAAGGCCGAAATCCCAAAGGCCGAAATCCCAAAGGCCGAAATCCCAAAGGCCGAAATCCCAAAGGCAGAAATCCCAAAGGCCGAAATCCCAAAGGCCGAAATCACAATGGCCGATATCCTAAAGCCGGAAATTCCAAAGGACGAAATCTCAAACGCCGAAATCCCAAAGGCCGAAATCCCAGAGGCCGAAATCCCAAAGGCCGAAATCCCTAAGGCCGAAATCCCAAGTGTCGAAATCCCAAGAACGAAATCGCGAACGATGAATTCCCAAAAGGCCGAAATCCCAAGGGCCGAAATCCCAAGAGCCGAAATCCCAAAGGCCGAAATCCCAAAGGTCCAAATCCCAACGGTCGAAATCCCAAAGGCCGATATCCCAAGGGCCCATATCCCAAGGGCCGAAGTCCCAAGGGCCGAAATCCCAAAGGTCGAAATCCCAAAGGCCGAAATCTCAAAGGCCGAAATCGCAAAGGCCGAAATCCAAAGCGCCGAAATCCCAAACCCTTAAATTCCAAAGACCGATATCCCAAAGGCCGAAATCACAAGGCCGAAATCCCAAAGGCCGAAATCCAAAGGGCCGAAATCCCAAAGGCTGAAATTCCAAAGACCGACATCCCAAAGGCCGAAATCCCAAAGGCTGAAACTCCAAAGACCGACTTCCCAAAGATCGAAATCCCAGAGGCCGATATCCCAAAGGTCGAAATCCCAGAGGCCGAATTCCAAAGGGCCGAAATCCCAAACTTCGGAATCCCAAAGGCCGAAATCCAAAGGGCCGAAATCCCAAAGGCTGAAATTCCCAAGGCCGAAATCTCAAAGGCCGAAATCCCAAAGGCTGAAAACCCAAAGGCCGAAATCCAAAGGGCCGAAATCCCAAAGGTTGAAATTCCAAAGATCGACATACCAAAGGCCGAAATCTCACAGTCCGAAATCCCAAAGGCCGAAATCCCAAGGCCGAAATACCAATGGATGAATTCCCAAAAGGCCGAAATCCCAAAGGATGAAATCCCAAAGGCCGAAATCCCAAAGGCCGAAATCCCAAAGGCCGAAACCCCAAAGGCCGCAATCCCAAGGGCCGGAATCCCAAGGGTCGAAATCCTAAACATCGAAATCCCAAAGGCTGATATCCCAAGGGCCGAAATCCCAAAGGTCGAAATTCCAAAGGCCGACATCCCAAAGGCCGAAATCCCAAAGGCCGAAACCCCAAAGGCTGAAATTCCAAAGACCGACTTCCCAAAGGCCGAAATCCCAAAGGTCGAAATCCCAAAGGCCGAAATCCAAAGGGCCGAAATCCCAAAGGTTGAAATTCCAAAGATCGACATACCAAAGGCCGAAATCCCGAAGGTTGAAATTCCAAAGATCCACATACTAATGGCCGAAATCCCAAAGGCCGAAATCCCAAAGGCCGAAATCCCAAAGGCCGAAATCCCAAAGGCCGCAATCCCAAGGGCCGGAATCCAAAGGGCCGAAATCCCAAACGTCGAAATCCCAGAGGCCGAAATCCAAAGGGCCGAAATCCCAAAGGCTGAAATTCCAAAGGCCGAAATCGCAAAGGCCGAAATCCCAAAGGCTGAAATCCCAAAGGCCGAAATCCAAAGGGCCGAAATCCCAAAGGTTGAAATTCCAAAGATCGACATACCAAAGGCCGAACTCCCAAAGGCCGAAATCCCATAGGCCGAAATCCCAAAGGCTGAAATCCCAAGGGCCGAAATCCCAAAGGCTGAAATTCCAAAGGCCGTAATCTCAAAGGCCGAAATCCCAAAGGCTGAAATCCCAAAGGCCGAAATCCAAAGGGCCGAAATCGCAAAGGTTGAAATTCCAAAGATCGACATACCAAAGGCCGAACTCCCAAAGGCCGAAAACCCAAAAGCCGAAATCCCAAAGGCTGAAATCCCAAGGGCCGAAAACCCAAAGGTCGAAATTCCAAAGGCCGACATCCCAAAGGCCGAAATCTCAAAGTCCGAAATCCCAAAGGCTGAAATCCCAAAGACCGTAATCCAAAGAGCCGAAATCCCAAAGGCTGAAATTCCGAAGACCGACATCCCAAAGGCCGAAATCCCAAAGGCCGAAATCAGAATGGCCGATATCCTAAAGGCGGAAATTCCAAAGGACGAAATCCCAAACGCCGAAATCCCAAAAGGCCGAAATCCCAATGGCCGAAATCCCAAGAGCCGAAATCTCAAAGGCCGAAATCCCAAATGCCCAAATCCCAACGGTCGAAATCCCAAAGGCCGATATCCCAAGGGCCCATATCCCAAGGGCCGAAATCCCAAATGCTGAAATTCGAAAGACCGAAATCCCAAAGGCCGAAATCTCAAAGGCCGAAATCCCAAAGGCCGAAATCCCAAAGGCCGAAATCCCAAAGGCCGAAATCCCAAAGGCCCCAATCGCAAGGGCCGAAATCCCAAAGGCCGAAATCTCAAAGGCCGAAATCCCAAAGGCCGAAATCGCGAAGGCCGAAATCCAAAGGGCCGAAATCCCAAACGCTGAAATTCCAAAGACCGATATCCCAAAGGCCGAAATCACAAGGGCGAAATCCCAAAGGCCGAAATCCCAAAGGCCGAAATCCCAAAGGCCGAAATCCCAAAGGCCGAAATCCCAAAGGCCGAAATCCCAAAGGCCGAAATCCCAAAGGCTGAAATTCGAAAGACCGAAATCCCAAAGGCCGAAATTACAAAGGCCGAAATCCCAAAAGCCGAAATTCCAAAGGCCGAAATCCCAAAGGTCGAAATCCCAAAGGCCGAAATCCCAAAGACCGACTTCCCAACGGTCGAAATCACAAGGGCGAAATCCCAAACGCCGAAATCCCAAAGGCCGAAAACCGAAAGGCTGAAATTCGAAAGACCGAAATCCCAAAGGTCGAAATCCCAGAGGCGGAAATCCCAAAGGCCGTAATCCCAAGGGCCGGAATCCCAAGGTTCGAGATCCCAAAGGTCGAGATCCCAAAGGCCGAAATCTCAAAGGCCGAAATCCCAAAGGCTGAAATTCCAAAGGCCGAAATCCCAAAGGTCGAAATCCCAAAGGCCGAAATCCCAAAGACCGACTTCCCAAAGGTCGAAATCACAAGGGCGAAATCCCAAAGGCCGAAATCACAAGGCCGAAATCCCAAAGGCTGAAATGCCAAAGGCCGAAATCCAAAGGGCCGAAATCCCAAAGGCTGAAATCCCAAAGGCCGAAATCCAAGGTGCCGAAATCCGAAAGGTTGATATTCCAAAGATCGACATACCAAAGGCCGAAATCCCAAAGGCCGAAATCCCAAAGGCCGAAATCCCAAAGGCTGAAATCCCAAGGGCCGAAATACCAAAGGTCGAAACTCCAAAGGCCGACATCCCAAAGGCCGAAATCTCAAAGTCCGAAATCCCAAAGGCTGAAATCCCAAAGACCGAAATCCAAAGAGCCGAAATCCCAAAGGCTGAAATTCCAAAGACCGACATCCCAAAGGCCGAAATCCCAAAGGCCGAAATTACAATGGCCGATATCCTAAAGCCGGAAATTCCAAAGGACGAAATCTCAAACGCCGAAATCCCAAAGGCCGAAATCCCAGAGGCCGAAATCCCAAAGGCCGAAATCCCTAAGGCCGAATTCCCGAATGTCGAAATCCCAAGAACGAAATCCCGAACGATGAATTCCCAAAAGGCCGAAATCCCAAGGGCCGAAATCCCAAGAGCCGAAATCCCAAAGGTCGAAATCCCAAAGGTCCAAATCCCAACGGTCGAAATCCCAAAGGCCGATATCCCAAGGGCCCATATCACAAGGGCCGAAGTCCCAAGGGTCGAAATTCCAAAGGTCGAAATCCCAAAGTCCGAAATCCCAAGGCCAAAATACCAAAGGCCGAAATCCCAAAGGCCGAAATCCCAATGGCCGAAATCCCAAAGGCCGAAATCACAATGGCCGATATCCTAAAGCCGGAAATTCCAAAGGACGAAATCTCAAACGCCGAAATCCCAAAGGCCGAAATCCCAGAGGCCGAAATCCCAAAGGCCGAAATCCCTAAGGCCGAAATCCCAAGTGTCGAAATCCCAAGAACGAAATCCCGAACGATGAATTCCCAAAAGGCCGAAATCCCAAGGGCCGAAATCCCAAAGGCCGAAATCCCAAAGGCCGAAATCCCAAAGGCTGAAATTCGAAAGACCGAAATCCCAAAGGCCGAAATTACAAAGGCCGAAATCCCAAAAGCCGAAATTCCAAAGGCCGAAATCGCAAAGGTCGAAATCCCAAAGGCCGAAATCCCAAAGACCGACTTCCCAAAGGTCGAAATCACAAGGGCGAAATCCCAAAGGCCGAAATCCCAAAGGCCGAAAACCCAAAGGCTGAAATTCGAAAGACCGACTTCCCAAAGGTCGAAATCACAAGGGCGAAATCCCAAAGGCCGAAATCACAAGGCCGAAATCCCAAATGCTGAAATGCCAAAGGCCGAAATCCAAAGGGCCGAAATCCCAAAGGCTGAAATCCCAAAGACCGAAATCCAAGGTGCCGAAATCCGAAAGGTTGAAATTCCAAAGATCGACATACCAAAGGCCGAAATCCCAAAGGCCGAAATCCCAAAGGCCGAAATCCCAAAGACTGAAATCCCAACGGCCGAAATACCAAAGGTCGAAATTCCAAAGGCCGACATCCCAAAGGCCGAAATCTCAAAGTCCGAAATCCCAAAGGCTGAAATCCCAAAGACCGAAGTCCAAAGAGCCGAAATCCCAAAGGCTGAAATTCCAAAGCCCGACATCCCAAAGGCCGAAATCTCAAAGACCGAAATCCAGAAGGCTGAAATTCCAAAGTCCGAAATCCAAAGGGCCAAAGTCCCAAAGGCTGAAATTCCAAAGGCCGACATCCCAAAGGCCGAAATCCCAAAGGCCGAAACCCCAAAGGCTGAAATTCCAAAGACCGACTTCCCAAAGGCCGAAATCCCAAAGGCCGAAATCCCAAAGGCCGATATCCCAAAGGCCGAAATCCTAAAGGCCGAAATCCCAAAGGCTGAAATCCCAAGGGCCGAAATCCCAAAGGTCGAAATTCCAAAGGCCGGCATCCCAATGGCCGAAATCACAAAGGCCGAAATCCCAAAGGCCGAAACCCGAAAGGCCGCAATCCCAAGGGCCGGAATCCCAAATGGTCGAAATCTCAAAGGTCGAAATCCCAAAGGCCGAAATCCCAAAGGCCGAAATCCCAAAGGCCGAAATCCCAAAGGCCGAAATCCCAAATGTCGAAATCCCAAGGCCGAAATCCCAAAGGCCGAAATCCAAAGGGCCGAAATCCCAAAGGCTGAAATTCCAAAGACCGACATCCCAAAGGTCGAAATACCAAAGGCTGAAATTCCAAAGACCGACTTCCCAAAGGTCGAAACCCCAAAGGCCGAAATCCAAAGGGCCGAAATCCCAAAGGCTGAAATTCGAAAGGCCGAAATCTCAAAGGCCGAAATCCCAAAGACTGAAATCTCAAAGGCCGAAATCCCAAGGGCCGATATCCTAATGGCGAAATTTCCTAAGGCCGAAATCCCAAACGCCGAAATCCCAAATGTCGAAATCCCAAGGCCGAAATACCAAAGGATGAACTCCCAAAAGGCCGAAATCCCAAAGGTCGGAATCCCAAAGGCCGAAATCCCAAAGACCGACTTCCCAAAGGTCGAAATCACAAGGGCGAAATCCCAAAGGCCGAAATCACAAGGCCGAAATCCCAAAGGCTGAAATGCCAAAGGCCGAAATCCAAAGGGCCGAAATCCCAAAGGCTGAAATCCCAAAGGCCGAAATCCAAGGTGCCGAAATCCGAAAGGTTGAAATTCCAAAGATCGACATACCAAAGGCCGAAATCCCAAAGGCCGAAATCCCAAAGGCCGAAATCCCAAAGGCCGAAATCCCAAAGGCCGAAATCCCAAAGGCTGAAATCCCAAAGGTCCAAATCCCAAAAGACGAAATTCCAAAGGCCGAAATCCCAAAGGCTGAAATTCCAAAGACCGACATCCCAAAGGCCGAAATCCCAAAGGCTGAAACTCCAAAGACAGACTTCCCAAAGGTCGAAATCCCAGAGGCCGATATCCCAAAGGGCGAAATCCCAAAGGCCGAAATCCCAAAGGCCGAAATCCCAAAGGCCGAAATCCCAAAGGCAGAAATCCCAAAGGGCGAAATCCCAAAGGCCGAAATTACAATGGCCGATATCCTAAAGCCGGAAATTCCAAAGGACGAAATCTCAAACGCCGAAATCCCAAAGGCCGAAATCCCAGAGGCCGAAATCCCAAAGGCCGAAATCCCTAAGGCCGAATTCCCGAATGTCGAAATCCCAAGAACGAAATCCCGAACGATGAATTCCCAAAAGGCCGAAATCCCAAGGGCCGAAATCCCAAGAGCCGAAATCCCAAAGGCCGAAATCCCAAAGGTCCAAATCCCAACGGTCGAAATCCCAAAGGCCGATATCCCAAGGGCCCATATCACAAGGGCCGAAGTCCCAAGGGTCGAAATTCCAAAGGTCGAAATCCCAAAGTCCGAAATCCCAAGGCCAAAATACCAAAGGCCGAAATCCCAAAGGCCGAAATCCCAAAGGCCGAAATCCCAAAGGCCGAAATCACAATGGCCGATATCCTAAAGCCGGAAATTCCAAAGGACGAAATCTCAAACGCCGAAATCCCAAAGGCTGAAATCCCAAGGGCCGAAATACCAAAGGTCGAAATTCCAAAGGCCGACATCCCAAAGGCCGAAATCTCAAAGTCCGAAATCCCAAAGGCTGAAATCCCAAAGACCGAAATCCAAAGAGCCGAAATCCCAAAGGCTGAAATTCCAAAGACCGACATCCCAAAGGCCGAAATCCCAAAGGCTGAAATTCCAAAGACCGACTTCCCAAAGTTCGAAATCCCAGAGGCCGATATCCCAAAGGCCGAAATCCCAAAGGCCGAAATCCAAAGGGCCGAAATCCCAAACGTCGAAATCCCAAAGGCCGAAATCCAAAGGGCCGAAATCGCAAAGGCTGAAATCCCAAAGGTCGAAATGCCAAAGGCCGAAATCCCAAAGGTCCAAATCCCAAAAGACGAAATTCCAAAGGCCGAAATCCCAAAGGCTGAAATTCCAAAGACCGACATCCCAAAGGCCGAAATCCCAAAGGCTGAAACTCCAAAGACAGACTTCCCAAAGGTCGAAATCCCAGAGGCCGATATCCCAAAGGGCGAAATCCCAAATGCCGAAATCCCAAAGGCCGAAATCCCAAAGGCAGAAATCCCAAAGGCCGAAATCCCAAAGGCCGAAATTACAATGGCCGATATCCTAAAGCCGGAAATTCCAAAGGACGAAATCTCAAACGCCGAAATCCCAAAGGCCGAAATCCCAGAGGCCGAAATCCCAAAGGCCGAAATCCCTAAGGCCGAATTCCCGAATGTCGAAATCCCAAGAACGAAATCCCGAACGATGAATTCCCAAAAGGCTGAAATCCCAAGGGCCGAAATCCCAAGAGCCGAAATCCCAAAGGCCGAAATCCCAAAGGTCCAAATCCCAACGGTCGAAATCCCAAAGGCCGATATCCCAAGGGCCCATATCACAAGGGCCGAAGTCCCAAGGGTCGAAATTCCAAAGGTCGAAATCCCAAAGTCCGAAATCCCAAGGCCAAAATACCAAAGGCCGAAATCCCAAAGGCCGAAATCCCAAAGGCCGAAATCCCAAAGGCCGAAATCCCAAAGGCCGAAATCACAATGGCCGATATCCTAAAGCCGGAAATTCCAAAGGACGAAATCTCAAACGCCGAAATCCCAAAGGCCGAAATCCCAAAGGCCGAAATCCCAAAGGCTGAAATTCGAAAGACCGAAATCCCAAAGGCCGAAATTACAAAGGCCGAAATCCCAAAAGCCGAAATTCCAAAGGCCGAAATCCCAAAGGTCGAAATCCCAAAGGCCGAAATCCCAAAGACCGACTTCCCAAAGGTCGAAATCACAAGGGCGAAATCCCAAAGGCCGAAATCCCAAAGGCCGAAAACCCAAAGGCTGAAATTCGAAAGACCGAAATCCCAAAGGTCGAAATCCCAGAGGCAGAAATCCCAAAGGCCGTAATCCCAAGGGCCGGAATCCCAAGGTTCGAGATCCCAAAGGTCGAGATCCAAATGGCCGAAATCTCAAAGGCCGAAATCCCAAAGGCTGAAATTCCAAAGGCCGAAATCCCAAAGGTCGAAGTCCCAAAGGCCGAAATCCCAAAGACCGACTTCCCAAAGGTCGAAATCACAAGGGCGAAATCCCAAAGGCCGAAATCACAAGGCCGAAATCCCAAAGGCTGAAATGCCAAAGGCCGAAATCCAAAGGGCCGAAATCCCAAAGGCTGAAATCCCAAAGGCCGAAATCCAAGGTGCCGAAATCCGAAAGGTTGAAATTCCAAAGATCGACATACCAAAGGCCGAAATCCCAAAGGCCGAAATCCCAAAGGCCGAAATCCTAAAGGCTGAAATCCCAACGGCCGAAATACCAAAAGTCGAAATTCCAAAGGCCGACATCCCAAAGGCCGAAATCTCAAAGTCCGAAATCCCAAAGGCTGAAATCCCAAAGACCGAAGTCCAAAGAGCCGAAATCCCAAAGGCTGAAATTCCAAAGACCGACATCCCAAAGGCCGAAATCTCAAAGACCGAAATCCCAAAGGCTGAAATTCCAAAGTCCGAAATCCAAAGGGCCAAAGTCCCAAAGGCTGAAATTCCAAAGGCCGACATCCCAAAGGCCGAAATCCCACAGGCCGAAACCCCAAAGGCTGAAATTCCAAAGACCGACTTCCCAAAGGCCGAAATCCCAAAGGCCGATATCCCAAAGGCCGAAATCCTAAAGGCCGAAATCCCAAAGGCTGAAATCCCAAGGGCCGAAATCCCAAAGGTCGAAATTCCAAAGGCCGGCATCCCAATGGCCGAAATCGCAAAGGCCGAAATCCCAAAGGCCGAAACCCGAAAGGCCGCAATCCCAAGGGCCGGAATCCCAAATGGTCGAAATCCCAAAGGTCGAAATCCCAAAGGCCGAAATCCCAATGGCCGAAATCCCAAAGGCCGAAATCCCAAAGGCCGAAATCCCAAAGGCCGAAATCCCAAATGTCGAAATCCCAAGGCCGAAATCCCAAAGGCCGAAATCCAAAGGGCCGAAATCCCAAAGGCTGAAATTCCAAAGACCGACATCCCAAAGGTCGAAATACCAAAGGCTGAAATTCCAAAGACCGACTTCCCAAAGGTCGAAACCCCAAAGGCCGAAATCCAAAGGGCCGAAATCCCAAAGGCTGAAATTCGAAAGGCCGAAATCTCAAAGGCCGAAATCCCAAAGACTGAAATCTCAAAGGCCGAAATCCCAAGGGCCGATATCCTAATGGCGGAATTTCCTAAGGCCGAAATCCCAATCGCCGAAATCCCAAATGTCGAAATCCCAAGGCCGAAATACCAAAGGATGAATTCCCAAAAGGCCGAAATCCCAAAGGCCGAAATCCCAAAGGCCGAAATCCCAATGGCTGAAATCCCAGAGTCCGAAATCCAAAGGGCCGAAATCCCAAAGGCTGAAATTCCAAAGGCCGAAATCTCAAAGTCCGAAATCCCAAGGCCTGAAATCCCAACGACCGAAATCCAAAGACCCGAAATCCCAAAGGCTGAAATCCCAAGGGCCGAAATCCCAAAGGTCGAAATTCCAAAAGCCGACATCCCAAAGGCCGAAATCCCAAAGGCCGAAACCCCAAAGGCTGAAATTCCAAAGACCGACTTCCCAAAGGTCGAAACCCCAAAGGTCGAAATCCAAAGGGCCGAAGTCCCAAAGGCTGAAATTCGAAAGGCCGAAATCTCAAAGGCCGAAATCCCAAAGACTGAAATCTCAAAGGCCGAAATCCCAAGGGCCGATATCCTAATGGCGGAATTTCCTAAGGCCGAAATCCCAATCGCCGAAATCCCAAATGTCGAAATCCCAAGGCCCAAATACCAAAGGATGAACTCCCAAAAGGCCGAAATCCCAAGGCCGAAATACCAAAGGATGAATTCCCAAAAGGCCGAAATCCCAAAGGTCGAAATCCCAAAGGATGAAATGCCAAAGGCCGAAATCCCAAGGGCCGAAATCCCAAAGGTCGAAATCCCAAAGGCCGAAAACTCAAAGGCCGAAATACCAAAGGATGAATTCCCAAAAGGCCGAAATCCCAAAGGCCGAAATCCCAAAGGCCGAAATCCCAAGGCCGAAATACCAAAGGATAAATTCCCAAAAGTCCGAAATCCCAAAGGTCGAAATCCCAAAGGATGAAATGCCAAAGGCCGAAATCCCAAAGGCCGAAATCCCAAAGACCGAAATCCAAAAGGCGGAAATTCCAAAGGCCGAAATCCCAAAGGTCGAAATCCCAAAGACCGAAATCCCAAAGGCCGCAATCCCAAGGGCCGGAATACCAAAGGTCGAGAACCCAAAGGTCGAAATCCCAAAGGCCGAAATCCCAAAGGCTGAAATTCGAAAGACCGAAATCCCATAGGCCGACATCTCAAAGGCCGAAATACCAAAGGCCGAAATCCCAAATGCCTAAATCCCAAAGGATGAATTCCGAAAAGGCCGAAATCACAAGGCCGAAATACCAAAGTATGAATTCCCAAAAGGCCGAAATCCCAAAGGTCGAAATCCCAAAGGATGGAACGTCAAAGGCCGAAATCCCAAAGGCCGAAATCCAAAAGGCTGAAATCCCAAATGTCGAAATCCCAAGGCCGAAATCCCAAAGGCCGAAATCCAAAGGGCCTAAATCCCAAAGGCTGAAATTCCAAAGACCGACATCCCAAAGGCCGAAATACCAAAGGCTGAAATTCCAAAGACCGACTTCCCAAAGGTCGAAATCCCAGAGGCCGATATCCCAAAGGCAGAAATCCCAAAGGCCGAAATCCAAAGGGCCGAAATCCCAAACGTCGAAATCCCAAAGGCCGAAATCCAAAGGGCCGAAATCCCAAAGGCTGGAATTCCAAAGGCCGAAATCTCAAAGGTCGAAATCCCAAAGGCCGAAATCCCAAGGGCCAATATCTTAATGGCGGAAATTCCTAAGGCCGAAATCCCAAACGCCGAAATCCCAAATGTCGAAATCCCAAGGCCCAAATACCAAAGGATGAACTCCCAAAAGGCCGAAATCCCAAGGCCGAAATACCAAAGGATGAATTCCCAAAAGGCCGAAATCCCAAAGGTCGAAATCCCAAAGGATGAAATGCCAAAGGCCGAAATCCCAAGGGCCGAAATCCAAAAGGTCGAAATCCCAAAGGCCGAAAACTCAAAGGCCGAAATGCCAAAGACCGACATCCCAAAGGCCGAAATCTCAAAGGCCGAAATCCCAATGGCTGAAATCCCAGAGTCCGAAATCCAAAGGGCCGAAATCCCAAAGGCTGAAATTCCAAAGGCCGAAATCTCAAAGTCCGAAATCCCAAGGCCTGAAATCCCAACGACCGAAATCCAAAGACCCGAAATCCCAAAGGCTGAAATCCCAAGGGCCGAAATCCCAAAGGTCGAAATTCCAAAAGCCGACATCCCAAAGGCCGAAATCCCAAAGGCCGAAACCCCAAAGGCTGAAATTCCAAAGACCGACTTCCCAAAGGTCGAAACCCCAAAGGTCGAAATCCAAAGGGCCGAAGTCCCAAAGGCTGAAATTCGAAAGGCCGAAATCTCAAAGGCCGAAATCCCAAAGACTGAAATCTCAAAGGCCGAAATCCCAAGGGCCGATATCCTAATGGCGGAATTTCCTAAGGCCGAAATCCCAATCGCCGAAATCCCAAATGTCGAAATCCCAAGGCCCAAATACCAAAGGATGAACTCCCAAAAGGCCGAAATCCCAAGGCCGAAATACCAAAGGATGAATTCCCAAAAGGCCGAAATCCCAAAGGTCGAAATCCCAAAGGATGAAATGCCAAAGGCCGAAATCCCAAGGGCCGAAATCCCAAAGGTCGAAATCCCAAAGGCCGAAAACTCAAAGGCCGAAATACCAAAGGATGAATTCCCAAAAGGCCGAAATCCCAAAGGCCGAAATCCCAAAGGCCGAAATCCCAAGACCGAAATACCAAAGGATATATTCCCAAAAGTCCGAAATCCCAAAGGTCGAAATCCCAAAGGATGAAATGCCAAAGGCCGAAATCCCAAAGGCCGAAATCCCAAAGACCGAAATCCAAAAGGCGGAAATTCCAAAGGCCGAAATCCCAAAGGTCGAAATCCCAAAGACCGAAATCCCAAAGGCCGCAATCCCAAGGGCCGGAATACCAAAGGTCGAGAACCCAAAGGTCGAAATCCCAAAGGCCGAAATCCCAAAGGCTGAAATTCGAAAGACCGAAATCCCATAGGCCGACATCTCAAAGGCCGAAATACCAAAGGCCGAAATCCCAAATGCCTAAATCCCAAAGGATGAATTCCGAAAAGGCCGAAATCACAAGGCCGAAATACCAAAGTATGAATTCCCAAAAGGCCGAAATCCCAAAGGTCGAAATCCCAAAGGATGGAACGTCAAAGGCCGAAATCCCAAAGGCCGAAATCCAAAAGGCTGAAATCCCAAATGTCGAAATCCCAAGGCCGAAATCCCAAAGGCCGAAATCCAAAGGGTCTAAATCCCAAAGGCTGAAATTCCAAAGACCGACATCCCAAAGGCCGAAATACCAAAGGCTGAAATTCCAAAGACCGACTTCCCGAAGGTCGAAATCCCAGAGGCCGATATCCCAAAGGCAGAAATCCCAAAGGCCGAAATCCAAAGGGCCGAAATCCCAAACGTCGAAATCCCAAAGGCCGAAATCCAAAGGGCCGAAATCCCAAAGGCTGGAATTCCAAAGGCCGAAATCTCAAAGGTCGAAATCCCAAAGGCCGAAATCCCAAGGGCCAATATCTTAATGGCGGAAATTCCTAAGGCCGAAATCCCAAACGCCGAAATCCCAAATGTCGAAATCCCAAGGCCCAAATACCAAAGGATGAACTCCCAAAAGGCCGAAATCCCAAGGCCGAAATACCAAAGGATGAATTCCCAAAAGGCCGAAATCCCAAAGGTCGAAATCCCAAAGGATGAAATGCCAAAGGCCGAAATCCCAAGGGCCGAAATCCCGAAGGTCGAAATCCCAAAGGCCGAAAACTCAAAGGCCGAAATGCCAAAGACCGACATCCCAAAGGCCGAAATCTCAAAGGCCGAAATCCCAATGGCTGAAATCCCAGAGTCCGAAATCCAAAGGGCCGAAATCCCAAAGGCTGAAATTCCAAAGGCCGAAATCTCAAAGTCCGAAATCCCAAGGCCTGAAATCCCAACGACCGAAATCCAAAGACCCGAAATCCCAAAGGCTGAAATTCCAAAGACCGACATCCCAAAGGCCGAAATCCCAAAGGCCGAAATCCCAAAGACCGAAATCCCAAAGGCCGAAATCACAATGGCCGATATCCTAAAGCCGGAAATTCCAAAGGACTAAATCCCAAAGGCCGAAATCCCAAAGGCCGAAATCCCAAAGGCCCAAATCCCAAGGGCCGAAATCCCAAAGGTTGAAATCCCAAAGGCCGGAAACTCAAAGGCCGAAATCCCAAAGGCCGAAATCGCAAAGGCCGAAATCCAAAGGGCCGAAATCCAAAGGGCCGAAATCCCAAACGCTGAAATTCCAATGACCGATATCCCAAAGGCCGAAATCCCAAGGCCGAAATACCAATGGATGAATTCCCAAAAGGCCGAAATCCCAAAGGATGAAATCCCAAAGGCCGAAATCCCAAAGGCCGAAATCCAAAGGGCCAAAATCACAAAGGCTGAAATTCCAAAGATCGACATACTAAAGGCCGAAATCCCAAAGGCCGAAATCCCAAAGGCCGAAATCCCTAAGGCCGAAATCCCAAATGTCGAAATCCCAAGAACCAAATCCCGAACGACGAATTCCCAAAAGGCGAAAATCCCAAGGGCCCAAATCCCAAGAGCCGAAATCCCAAAGGCCGAAATCCCAAAGGCTGAAATTCGAAAGACCGAAATCCCAAAGGCCGAAATCTCAAAGGCCGAAATACCAAAGGCCGAAATCCCAAATGCCTAAATCCCAAAGGATGAATTCCGAAAAGGCCGAAATCCCAAGGGCCGAAATCACAAGGCCGAAATACCAAAGTATGAATTCCCAAAAGGCCGAAATCCCAAAGGTCGAAATCCCAAAGGATGAAACGTCAAAGGCCGAAATCCCAAAGGCCGCAATCCCGAGGGCCGAAATCCAAATGGTCGAAATCCCAAAGGCCTAAATCCCAAAGGATGAACTCCCAAAAGGCCGAAATACCAAAGGTCGAAATCCCAAAGGCCGAAATCCCAAAGGCCGAAATCCCAAGACCGAAATACGAAAGGATGAATTCCCAAAAGGCCGAAATCCCAAAGGTCGAAATCCCAAAGGATGAAATGCCAAAGGCCGAAATCCCAAAGGCCGAAATCCCAAAGGCCGAAATCCAAAAGGCCGATATCCCAAAGGCGGAAATTCCAAAGGCCGAAATCCCAAAGGTTGAATTCCCAAAGGCCGAAATCCCAAAGGCCGCAATCCCAAGTGCCGGAATACCAAGGGTCGAGATCCCAAAGGTCGAAATCCCAATGCCCGAAATCTCAAAGGCCGAAATCCCAAAGGCTGAAATCCCAAAGGCCGAAATCTAAAGGGCCGAAATCCCTAAGGCTGAAATTCCAAAGACCGACTTCCCAAATGTCGAAATCCCAAGGCCGAAATACCAATGGATGAATTCCCAAAAGGCCGAAATCCCAAAGGATGAAATCTCAAAGGCCGAAAACCCAAAGGCCGCAATCCCAAGGGCCGGAATCCAAAGGGCCGAAATCCCGAACGTCGAAATCCCAGAGGCCGAAATCCAAAGGGCCGAAATCCCAAAGGCTGAAATCCCAAAGGCCGAAATCCCAAAGGCCGAAATCCCAAAGGCCCAAATCGCAAGGGCCGAAATCCCAAAGGCCGAAATCCCAAAGGCCGAAATCCCAAAGGCCGAAATCCCAAAGGCCGAAATCCCAAAGGCTGAAATTCGAAAGACCGAAATCCCAAAGGCCGAAATTACAAAGGCCGAAATCCCAAAAGCCGAAATTCCAAAGGCCGAATCCCAAAGGTCGAAATCCCAAAGGCCGAAATCCCAAAGACCGACTTCCCAAAGGTCGAAATCACAAGGGCGAAATCCCAAAGGCCGAAATCCCAAAGGCAGAAATCCCAAAGGCTGAAATTCGAAAGACCGAAATTCCAAAGGTCGAAATCCCAGAGGCCGAAATCCCAAAGGCAGTAATCCCAAGGGCCGGAATCCCAAGGTTCGAGATCCCAAATGTCGAAATCCCAATGCCCGAAATCTCAAAGGCCGAAATCCCAAAGGCTGAAATCCCAAAGGCCGAAATCTAAAGGGCCGAAATCCCAAAGGCTGAAATTCCAAAGACCGACATCCCAAAGGCCGCAATCCCAAGGGCCGGAATCCCAAGGGTCGAGATCCCAAGGCCGAAATACCAATGGATGAATTCCCAAAAGGCCGAAATCCCAAAGGATGAAATCTCAAAGGCCGAAAACCCAAAGGCCGCAATCCCAAGGGCCGGAATCCAAAGCGCCGAAATCCCAATCGTCGAAATCACAGAGGCCGAAATCCAAAGGGCCGAAATCCCAAAGGCTGAAATTCCAAAGGCCGAAATCTCAAAGGCCGAAATCCCAAAGGCTGAAATCCCAAAGGCCGAAATCCAAAGGGCCGAAATCCCAAAGGTTGAAATTCCAAAGATCGACATACCAAAGGCCGAACTCCCAAAGGCCGAAATCCCAAAGGCCGAAATCCCAAAGGCTGAAATCCCAAAGGCCGAAATCCCAAAGGCCGAAATCCCAAAGGCCGAAATCCCAAAGGCCCAAATCGCAAGGGCCGAAATCCCAAAGGCCGAAATCTCAAAGGCCGAAATCCCAAGGGCCGAAATCGCAAAGGCCGAAATCCAAAGAGCCGAAATCCCAAACGCTGAAATTCCTAAAGACCGATATCCCAAAGGCCGAAATCACAAGGGCGAAATGCCAAAGGCCGAAATCCCAAAGGCCGAAATCCCAAAGGCTGAAATTCGAAAGACCGAAATCCCAAAGGCCGAAATTACAAAGGCCGAAATCCCAAAAGCCGAAATTCCAAAGGCCGAATCCCAAAGGTCGAAATCCCAAAGGCCGAAATCCCAAAGACCGACTTCCCAAAGGTCGAAATCACAAGGGCGAAATCCCAAAGGCCGAAATCCCAAAGGCCGAAATCCCAAAGGCTGAAATTCGAAAGACCGAAATTCCAAAGGTCGAAATCCCAGAGGCCGAAATCCCAAAGGCAGTAATCCCAAGGGCCGGAATCCCAAGGTTCGAGATCCCAAAGGTCGAAATCCCAATGGCCGAAATCTCAAAGGCCGAAAAACCAAAGGCTGAAATTCCAAAGGCCGAAATCCCAAAGGTCGAGATCCCAAAGGCCGAAATCCCAAAGACCGACTTCCCAAAGGTCGAAATCACAAGGGCGAAATCCCAAAGGCGGAAATTCCAAAGGCCGAAATCCCAAAGGATGAATTCCCAAAAGGCCGAAATCCAAAATGCCTAAATCCCAAGGGCCGAAATCCCAAAGGTAAAAATCAGAAAGGCCGAAATCCCAAATGTCGAAATGCCAAGGCCGAAATCCCAAAGGCCGAAATCAAAAGGGCCGAAATCCCAAAGGCTGAAATTCCAAAGACCGACATCCCAAAGGCCGAAATCCCAAAGGCTGAAACTCCAAAGACAGACTTCCCAAAGGTCCAAATCCCAGAGGCCGATATCCCAAAGGTCGGAATCCCAAAGGCCGAAATCCAAAGGGCCGAAATCCCAAACTTCGAAATCCCAAAGGCCGAAATCCAAAGGGCCGAAATCCCAAAGGCTGAAATTCCAAAGGCCGAAATCTCAAAGGCCGAAATCACAAAGGCTGAAATCCCAAAGGCCGAAATCCAAAGGGCCGAAATCCCAAAGGTTGAAATTCCAAAGATCGACATACCAAAGGCCAAAATCCCAAAGGCCGAAATCCCAAAGGCCGAAATCCCAAAGGCTGAAATCCCAGGGGCCGAAATCCCAAAGGTCGAAATTCCAAAGGTCGACATCCCAAAGGCCGAAATCTCAAAGTCCGAAATCCCAAAGGCTGAAATCCCAAAGACCGAAATCCAAAGAGCCGAAATCCCAAAGGCTGAAATTCCAAAGACCGACATCCCAAAGGCCGAAATCCCAAAGGCCGAAATCACAATGGCCGATATCCTAAAGGCGGAAATTCCAAAGGACGATATCCCAAACGCCGAAATCCCAGAAGTCCGAAATCCCAATGGCCGAAATCCCAAAGGCCGAAATCCCAAAGGTCGAAATCCCAAAGGCCGAAATCCCAAAGGCTGAAATCCCAAAGACCGAAATCCAAAGAGCCGAAATCCCAAAGGCTGAAATTCCAAAGACCGACATCCCAAAGGCCGAAATCCCAAAGGCCGAAATCACAATGGCCGATATCCTAAAGGCGGAAATTCCAAAGGACGATATCCCAAACGCCGAAATCCCAGAAGTCCGAAATCCCAATGGCCGAAATCCCAAGAGCCGAAATCCCAAAGGCCGAAATCCCAAAGGCTGAAATTCGAAAGACCGAAATCCCAAAGGCCGAAATCTCAAAGGCCGAAATCCCAAAGGCCGAAATCCCAAAGGCCGAAATCCCAAAGGCCGAAATCCCAAAGGTCGAAATCCCAAAGGCCGAAATCTCAAAGGCCGAAATCCCAAAGGCCGAAATCGCAAAGGCCGAAATCCAAATGGCCGAAATCCCAAGCGCTGAAATTCCAAAGACCGATATCCCAAAGGCCGAAATCACAATGGCGAAATCCCGAAGGCCGAAATCCCAAAGGCCGAAATGCCAAAGGCTGAAATTCGAAAGACCGAAATCCCAAAGGCCGAAATCTCAAAGGCCGAAATCCCAAAGGCCGAAATCCCAAAGGTCGAAATTCCAAAAGCCGACATCCCAAAGGCCGAAACCCCAAAGGCTGAAACTCCAAAAACCGACTTCCCAAATGTCGAAATCCCAAGGCCGAAATACCAAAGGATGAATTCCCAAAAGGCCGAAATCCCAAAAGCCGAAATCCCAAAGGCCGAAATCCCAAGGCCGAAATACCAAAGGATAAATTCCCAAAAGTCCGAAATCCCAAAGGTCGAAATCCCAAAGGATGAAATGCCAAAGGCCGAAATCCCAAAGGCCGAAATCCCAAAGACCGAAATCCAAAAGGCGGAAATTCCAAAGGCCGAAATCCCAAAGGTCGAAATCCCAAAGACCGAAATCCCAAAGGCCGCAATCCCAAGGGCCGGAATACCAAAGGTCGAGAACCCAAAGGTCGAAATCCCAAAGGCCGAAATCCCAAAGGCTGAAATTCGAAAGACCGAAATCCCAAAGGCCGAAATCCCAAAGGCTGAAACTCCAAAGACCGACTTCCCAAAGATCGAAATCCCAGAAGCCGATATCCCAAAGGTCGAAATCCCAAAGGCCGAAATCCAAAGGGCCGAAATCCCAAACTTCGGAATCCCAAAGGCCGAAATCCAAAGGGCCGAAATCACAAAGGCTGAAATTCCAAAGGCTGAAATTTCAAAGGCCGAAATCCCAGAGGCTGAAATCCCAAAGGCCGAAATCCAAAGGGCCGAAATCCCAAAGGTTGAAATTCCAAAGATCGACATACCAAAGGCCGAAATCTCAAAGTCCGATATCCCAAAGGCCGAAATCCCAAGGCCGAAATACCAATGTATGAATTCCCAAAAGGCCGCAATCCCAAAGGATGAAATCCCAAAGGCCGAAATCCCAAAGGCCGAAATCCAAAGGGCCAAAATCCCAAGGGCTGAAATTCCAAAGGCCGAAATCACAAAGGCCGAAATCCCAAAGGCCGAAATCCAATGGGCCGAAATCCCAAAGGTTGAAATTCCAAAGATCGACATACTAAAGGCCGAAATCCCAAAGGCCGAAATCCCAAAGGCCGAAATCCCAAAGACCGAAATCCCAAAGGCTGAAATCCCAAGGGCCGAAATCCCAAAGGTCGAAATTCCAAAAGCCGACATCCCAAAGGCCGAAATCCCAAAGGCCGAAACCCCAAAGGCTGAAATTCCAAAGACCGACTTCCCAAAGGTCGAAACCCCAAAGGTCGAAATCCAAAGGGCCGAAGTCCCAAAGGCTGAAATTCGAAAGGCCGAAATCTCAAAGGCCGAAATCCCAAAGACTGAAATCTCAAAGGCCGAAATCCCAAGGGCCGATATCCTAATGGCGGAATTTCCTAAGGCCGAAATCCCAATCGCGGAAATCCCAAATGTCGAAATCCCAAGGCCGAAATACCAAAGGATGAATTCCCAAAAGGCCGAAATCCCAAAGGCCGAAATCCCAAAGGCCGAAATCCCAAGGCCGAAATACCAAAGGATAAATTCCCAAAAGTCCGAAATCCCAAAGGTCGAAATCCCAAAGGATGAAATGCCAAAGGCCGAAATCCCAAAGGCCGAAATCCCAAAGACCGAAATCCAAAAGGCGGAAATTCCAAAGGCCGAAATCCCAAAGGTCGAAATCCCAAAGACCGAAATCCCAAAGGCCGCAATCCCAAGGGCCGGAATACCAAAGGTCGAGAACCCAAAGGTCGAAATCCCAAAGACCGAAATCCCAAAGGCTGAAATTCGAAAGACCGAAATCCCAAAGGCCGACATCTCAAAGGCCGAAATACCAAAGGCCGAAATCCCAAATGCCTAAATCCCAAAGGATGAATTCCGAAAAGGCCGAAATCCCAAGGGCCGAAATCACAAGGCCGAAATACCAAAGTATGAATTCCCAAAAGGCCGAAATCCCAAAGGTCGAAATCCCAAAGGATGGAACGTCAAAGGCCGAAATCCCAAAGGCCGAAATCCAAAAGGCTGAAATCCCAAATGTCGAAATCCCAAGGCCGAAATCCCAAAGGCCGAAATCCAAAGGGCCTAAATCCCAAAGGCTGAAATTCCAAAGACCGACATCCCAAAGGCCGAAATACCAAAGGCTGAAATTCCAAAGACCGACTTCCCAAAGGTCGAAATCCCAGAGGCCGATATCCCAAAGGCAGAAATCCCAAAGGCCGAAATCCAAAGGGCCGAAAT
The DNA here is from genome assembly GCF_050947335.1 of Megachile rotundata. Classification (NCBI taxonomy): domain Eukaryota; kingdom Metazoa; phylum Arthropoda; class Insecta; order Hymenoptera; family Megachilidae; genus Megachile; species Megachile rotundata. The sequence goes on from NC_134992.1 coordinate 419,843, forward strand.
CCCAAACGTCGAAATCCCAAAGGCCGAAATCCAAAGGGCCGAAATCCCAAAGGCTGGAATTCCAAAGGCCGAAATCTCAAAGGTCGAAATCCCAAAGGCCGAAATCCCAAGGGCCAATATCTTAATGGCGGAAATTCCTAAGGCCGAAATCCCAAACGCCGAAATCCCAAATGTCGAAATCCCAAGGCCCAAATACCAAAGGATGAACTCCCAAAAGGCCGAAATCCCAAGGCCGAAATACCAAAGGATGAATTCCCAAAAGGCCGAAATCCCAAAGGTCGAAATCCCAAAGGATGAAATGCCAAAGGCCGAAATCCCAAGGGCCGAAATCCCAAAGGTCGAAATCCCAAAGGCCGAAAACTCAAAGGCCGAAATGCCAAAGACCGACATCCCAAAGGCCGAAATCTCAAAGGCCGAAATCCCAATGGCTGAAATCCCAGAGTCCGAAATCCAAAGGGCCGAAATCCCAAAGGCTGAAATTCCAAAGGCCGAAATCTCAAAGTCCGAAATCCCAAGGCCTGAAATCCCAACGACCGAAATCCAAAGACCCGAAATCCCAAAGGCTGAAATTCCAAAGACCGACATCCCAAAGGCCGAAATCCCAAAGGCCGAAATCCCAAAGACCGAAATCCCAAAGGCCGAAATCACAATGGCCGATATCCTAAAGCCGGAAATTCCAAAGGACTAAATCCCAAAGGCCGAAATCCCAAAGGCCGAAATCCCAAAGGCCCAAATCCCAAGGGCCGAAATCCCAAAGGTTGAAATCCCAAAGGCCGGAAACTCAAAGGCCGAAATCCCAAAGGCCGAAATCGCAAAGGCCGAAATCCAAAGGGCCGAAATCCAAAGGGCCGAAATCCCAAACGCTGAAATTCCAATGACCGATATCCCAAAGGCCGAAATCCCAAGGCCGAAATACCAATGGATGAATTCCCAAAAGGCCGAAATCCCAAAGGATGAAATCCCAAAGGCCGAAATCCCAAAGGCCGAAATCCAAAGGGCCAAAACCACAAAGGCTGAAATTCCAAAGGCCGAAATCACAAAGGCCGAAATCCCAAAGACTGAAATCCCAAAGGCCGAAATCCAAAGGGCCGAAATCCCAAAGGTTGAAATTCCAAAGATCCACATCCCAAAGGTTGAAATTCCAAAGATCGACATACTAAAGGCCGAAATCCCAAAGGCCGAAATCCCAAAGGCCGAAATCCCTAAGGCCGAAATCCCAAATGTCGAAATCCCAAGAACCAAATCCCGAACGACGAATTCCCAAAAGGCGAAAATCCCAAGGGCCCAAATCCCAAGAGCCGAAATCCCAAAGGCCGAAATCCCAAAGGCTGAAATTCGAAAGACCGAAATCCCAAAGGCCGAAATCTCAAAGGCCGAAATACCAAAGGCCGAAATCCCAAATGCCTAAATCCCAAAGGATGAATTCCGAAAAGGCCGAAATCCCAAGGGCCGAAATCACAAGGCCGAAATACCAAAGTATGAATTCCCAAAAGGCCGAAATCCCAAAGGTCGAAATCCCAAAGGATGAAACGTCAAAGGCCGAAATCCCAAAGGCCGCAATCCCAAGGGCCGAAATCCAAATGGTCGAAATCCCAAAGGCCTAAATCCCAAAGGATGAACTCCCAAAAGGCCGAAATACCAAAGGTCGAAATCCCAAAGGCCGAAATCCCAAAGGCCGAAATCCCAAGACCGAAATACGAAAGGATGAATTCCCAAAAGGCCGAAATCCCAAAGGTCGAAATCCCAAAGGATGAAATGCCAAAGGCCGAAATCCCAAAGGCCGAAATCCCAAAGGCCGAAATCCAAAAGGCCGATATCCCAAAGGCGGAAATTCCAAAGGCCGAAATCCCAAAGGTTGAATTCCCAAAGGCCGAAATCCCAAAGGCCGCAATCCCAAGTGCCGGAATACCAAGGGTCGAGATCCCAAAGGTCGAAATCCCAATGCCCGAAATCTCAAAGGCCGAAATCCCAAAGGCTGAAATCCCAAAGGCCGAAATCTAAAGGGCCGAAATCCCAAAGGCTGAAATTCCAAAGACCGACTTCCCAAATGTCGAAATCCCAAGGCCGAAATACCAATGGATGAATTCCCAAAAGGCCGAAATCCCAAAGGATGAAATCTCAAAGGCCGAAAACCCAAAGGCCGCAATCCCAAGGGCCGGAATCCAAAGGGCCGAAATCCCGAACGTCGAAATCCCAGAGGCCGAAATCCAAAGGGCCGAAATCCCAAAGGCTGAAATCCCAAAGGCCGAAATCCCAAAGGCCGAAATCCCAAAGGCCCAAATCGCAAGGGCCGAAATCCCAAAGGCCGAAATCCCAAAGGCCGAAATCCCAAAGGCTGAAATTCGAAAGACCGAAATCCCAAAGGCCGAAATTACAAAGGCCGAAATCCCAAAAGCCGAAATTCCAAAGGCCGAATCCCAAAGGTCGAAATCCCAAAGGCCGAAATCCCAAAGACCGACTTCCCAAAGGTCGAAATCACAAGGGCGAAATCCCAAAGGCCGAAATCCCAAAGGCCGAAATCCCAAAGGCTGAAATTCGAAAGACCGAAATTCCAAAGGTCGAAATCCCAGAGGCCGAAATCCCAAAGGCAGTAATCCCAAGGGCCGGAATCCCAAGGTTCGAGATCCCAAATGTCGAAATCCCAATGGCCGAAATCTCAAAGGCCGAAAAACCAAAGGCTGAAATTCCAAAGGCCGAAATCCCAAAGGTCGAGATCCCAAAGGCCGAAATCCCAAAGACCGACTTCCCAAAGGTCGAAATCACAAGGGCGAAATCCCAAAGGCGGAAATTCCAAAGGCCGAAATCCCAAAGGATGAATTCCCAAAAGGCCGAAATCCAAAATGCCTAAATCCCAAGGGCCGAAATCCCAAAGGTAAAAATCCCAAAGGCCGAAATCCCAAAGGTCGAAATCCCAGAGGCCGATATCCCAAAGGTCGGAATCCCAAAGGCCGAAATCCAAAGGGCCGAAATCCCAAACTTCGAAATCCCAAAGGCCGAAATCCAAAGGGCCGAAATCCCAAAGGCTGAAATTCCAAAGGCCGAAATCTCAAAGGCCGAAATCACAAAGGCTGAAATCCCAAAGGCCGAAATACGAAAGGATGAATTCCCAAAAGGCCGAAATCCCAAAGGTCGAAATCCCAAAGGATGAAATGCCAAAGGCCGAAATCCCAAAGGCCGAAATCCCAAAGGCCGAAATCCAAAAGGCCGATATCCCAAAGGCGGAAATTCCAAAGGCCGACATCCCAAAGGCCGCAATCCCAAGGGCCGGAATACCAAGGGTCGAGATCCCAAAGGTCGAAATCCCAATGCCCGAAATCTCAAAGGCCGAAATCCCAAAGGCCGAAATCTAAAGGGCCGAAATCCCAAAGGCTGAAATTCCAAAGACCGACATCCCAAAGGCCGCAATCCCAAGGGCCGGAATCCCAAGGGTCGAGATCCCAAGGCCGAATTACCAATGGATGAATTCCCAAAAGGCCGAAATCCCAAAGGATGAAATCTCAAAGGCCGAAAACCCAAAGGCCGCAATCCCAAGGGCCGGAATCCAAAGGACCGAAATCCCAATCGTCGAAATCACAGAGGCCGAAATCCAAAGGGCCGAAATCCCAAAGGCTGAAATTCCAAAGGCCGAAATCTCAAAGGCCGAAATCCCAAAGGCTGAAATCCCAAAGGCCGAAATCCAAAGGGCCGAAATCCCAAAGGTTGAAATTCCAAAGATCGACATACCAAAGGCCGAACTCCCAAAGGCCGAAATCCCAAAGGCCGAAATCCCAAAGGCTGAAATCCCAAAGGCCGAAATCCCAAAGGCCGAAATCCCAAAGGCCGAAATCCCAAAGGCCCAAATCGCAAGGGCCGAAATCCCAAAGGCCGAAATCTCAAAGGCCGAAATCCCAAGGGCCGAAATCGCAAAGGCCGAAATCCCAAACGCTGAAATTCCTAAAGACCGATATCCCAAAGGCCGAAATCACAAGGGCGAAATCCCAAAGGCCGAAATCCCAAAGGCCGAAATCCCAAAGGCTGAAATTCGAAAGACCGAAATCCCAAAGGCCGAAATTACAAAGGCCGAAATCCCAAAAGCCGAAATTCCAAAGGCCGAATCCCAAAGGTCGAAATCCCAAAGGCCGAAATACCAAAGACCGACTTCCCAAAGGTCGAAATCACAAGGGCGAAATCCCAAAGGCCGAAATCCCAAAGGCCGAAATCCCAAAGGCTGAAATTCGAAAGACCGAAATTCCAAAGGTCGAAATCCCAGAGGCCGAAATCCCAAAGGCAGTAATCCCAAGGGCCAGAATCCCAATGTTCGAGATCCCAAAGGTCGAAATCCCAATGGCCGAAATCTCAAAGGCCGAAAAACCAAAGGCTGAAATTCCAAAGGCCGAAATCCCAAAGGTCGAGATCCCAAAGGCCGAAATCCCAAAGACCGACTTCCCAAAGGTCGAAATCACAAGGGCGAAATCCCAAAGGCGGAAATTCCAAAGGCCGAAATCCCAAAGGATGAATTCCCAAAAGGCCGAAATCCAAAATGCCTAAATCCCAAGGGCCGAAATCCCAAAGGTAAAAATCCCAAAGGCCGAAATCCCAAATGTCGAAATGCCAAGGCCGAAATCCCAAAGGCCGAAATCAAAAGGGCCGAAATCCCAAAGGCTGAAATTCCAAAGACCGACATCCCAAAGGCCGAAATCCCAAAGGCTGAAACTCCAAAGACAGACTTCCCAAAGGTCCAAATCCCAGAGGCCGATATCCCAAAGGTCGGAATCCCAAAGGCCGAAATCCAAAGGGCCGAAATCCCAAACTTCGAAATCCCAAAGGCCGAAATCCAAAGGGCCGAAATCCCAAAGGCTGAAATTCCAAAGGCCGAAATCTCAAAGGCCGAAATCACAAAGGCTGAAATCCCAAAGGTTGAAATTCCAAAGATCGACATACCAAAGGCCAAAATCCCAAAGGCCGAAATCCCAAAGGCCGAAATCCCAAAGGCTGAAATCCCAGGGGCCGAAATCCCAAAGGTCGAAATTCCAAAGACCGACATCCCAAAGGCCGCAATCCCAAGGGCCGGAATCCCAAGGGTCGAGATCCCAAGGCCGAAATACCAATGGATGAATTCCCAAAAGGCCGAAATCCCAAAGGATGAAATCTCAAAGGCCGAAAACCCAAAGGCCGCAATCCCAAGGGCCGGAATCCAAAGGACCGAAATCCCAATCGTCGAAATCACAGAGGCCGAAATCCAAAGGGCCGAAATCCCAAAGGCTAAAATTCCAAAGGCCGAAATCTCAAAGGCCGAAATCCCAAAGGCTGAAATCCCAAAGGCCGAAATCCAAAGGGCCGAAATCCCAAAGGTTGAAATTCCAAAGATCGACATACCAAAGGCCGAACTCCCAAAGGCCGAAATCCCAAAGGCCGAAATCCCAAAGGCTGAAATCCCAAAGGCCGAAATCCCAAAGGCCGAAATCCCAAAGGCCGATATCCCAAAGGCCCAAATCGCAAGGGCCGAAATCCCAAAGGCCGAAATCTCAAAGGCCGAAATCCCAAGGGCCGAAATCGCAAAGGCCGAAATCCAAAGAGCCGAAATCCCAAACGCTGAAATTCCTAAAGACCGATATCCCAAAGGCCGAAATCACAAGGGCGAAATCCCAAAGGCCGAAATCCCAAAGGCCGAAATCCCAAAGGCTGAAATTCGAAAGACCGAAATCCCAAAGGCCGAAATTACAAAGGCCGAAATCCCAAAAGCCGAAATTCCAAATTCCGAATCCCAAAGGTCGAAATCCCAAAGGCCGAAATCCCAAAGACCGACTTCCCAAAGGTCGAAATCACAAGGGCGAAATCCCAAAGGCCGAAATCCCAACGGCCGAAATCCCAAAGGCTGAAATTCGAAAGACCGAAATTCCAAAGGTCGAAATCCCAGAGGCCGAAATCCCAAAGGCAGTAATCCCAAGGGCCGGAATCCCAAGGTTCGAGATCCCAAAGGTCGAAATCCCAATGGCCGAAATCTCAAAGGCCGAAAAACCAAAGGCTGAAATTCCAAAGGCCGAAATCCCAAAGGTCGAGATCCCAAAGGCCGAAATCCCAAAGACCGACTTCCCAAAGGTCGAAATCACAAGGGCGAAATCCCAAAGGCGGAAATTCCAAAGGCCGAAATCCCAAAGGATGAATTCCCAAAAGGCCGAAATCCAAAATGCCTAAATCCCAAGGGCCGAAATCCCAAAGGTAAAAATCCCAAAGGCCGAAATCCCAAATGTCGAAATGCCAAGGCCGAAATCCCAAAGGCCGAAATCAAAAGGGCCGAAATCCCAAAGGCTGAAATTCCAAAGACCGACATCCCAAAGGCCGAAATCCCAAAGGCTGAAACTCCAAAGACAGACTTCCCAAAGGTCCAAATCCCAGAGGCCGATATCCCAAAGGTCGGAATCCCAAAGGCCGAAATCCAAAGGGCCGAAATCCCAAACTTCGAAATCCCAAAGGCCGAAATCCAAATGGCCGAAATCCCAAAGGCTGAAATTCCAAAGGCCGAAATCTCAAAGGCCGAAATCACAAAGGCTGAAATCCCAAAGGCCGAAATCCAAAGGGCCGAAATCCCAAAGGTTGAAATTCCAAAGATCGACATACCAAAGGCCAAAATCCCAAAGGCCGAAATCCCAAAGGCCGAAATCCCAAAGGCTGAAATCCCAGGGGCCGAAATCCCAAAGGTCGAAATTCCAAAGGTCGACATCCCAAAGGCCGAAATCTCAAAGTCCGAAATCCCAAAGGCTGAAATCCCAAAGACCGAAATCCAAAGAGCCGAAATCCCAAAGGCTGAAATTCCAAAGACCGACATCCCAAAGGCCGAAATCCCAAAGGCCGAAATCACAATGGCCGATATCCTAAAGGCGGAAATTCCAAAGGACGATATCCCAAACGCCGAAATCCCAGAAGTCCGAAATCCCAATGGCCGAAATCCCAAAGGCCGAAATCCCAAAGGTCGAAATCCCAAAGGCCGAAATCCCAAAGGCTGAAATCCCAAAGACCGAAATCCAAAGAGCCGAAATCCCAAAGGCTGAAATTCCAAAGACCGACATCCCAAAGGCCGAAATCCCAAAGGCCGAAATCACAATGGCCGATATCCTAAAGGCGGAAATTCCAAAGGACGATATCCCAAACGCCGAAATCCCAGAAGTCCGAAATCCCAATGGCCGAAATCCCAAGAGCCGAAATCCCAAAGGCCGAAATCCCAAAGGCTGAAATTCGAAAGACCGAAATCCCAAAGGCCGAAATCTCAAAGGCCGAAATCCCAAAGGCCGAAATCCCAAAGGCCGAAATCCCAAAGGCCGAAATCCCAAAGGTCGAAATCCCAAAGGCCGAAATCTCAAAGGCCGAAATCCCAAAGGCCGAAATCGCAAAGGCCGAAATCCAAATGGCCGAAATCCCAAGCGCTGAAATTCCAAAGACCGATATCCCAAAGGCCGAAATCACAATGGCGAAATCCCGAAGGCCGAAATCCCAAAGGCCGAAATGCCAAAGGCTGAAATTCGAAAGACCGAAATCCCAAAGGCCGAAATCTCAAAGGCCGAAATCCCAAAGGCCGAAATCCCAAAGGTCGAAATCCCAAAGGCCGAAATCCGAAAGGCCGAAATCCCAAAGGCCGAAATCCCAAAGCCGAAATACCAATGGATGAATTCCCAAAAGGCCGAAATAGCAAAGGATGAAATCCCAAAGACCGAAATCCCAAAGGCCAAAATCCCAAATGCCGAAATCCCAAAGGCCGAAATCCCAAAGGCCGAAATCCCAAATGTCGAAATCCCAAGGCCGAAATCCCAAAGACCGAAATCCAAAGGGCCGAAATCCCAATGGCTGAAATTCCAAAAACCGACATCCCAAAGGCCGAAATCTCAAAGAACGAAATCCCAAAGGCTGAAATCCCAAAGTCCGAAATCCAAAGGGCCGAAATCTCAAAGGCTGAAATTCCAAAGGCCGAAATCTCAAAGTCCGAAATCCCAAAGCCTGAAATCCCAACGACCGAAATCCAAAGACCCGAAATCCCAAAGCCTGAAATACCAAAAACCGACATCCCAAAGGCCGAAATCCCAAAGGCCGAAATCCCAAAGGCCGAAATACCAAAGGCCGAAATCCCAAAGGCAGAAATCCCAAAGGCCGAAATCCCAAAGGCCGAAATCACAATGGCCGATATCCTAAAGCCGGAAATTCCAAAGGACGAAATCTCAAACGCCGAAATCCCAAAGGCCGAAATCCCAGAGGCCGAAATCCCAAAGGCCGAAATCCCTAAGGCCGAAATCCCAAGTGTCGAAATCCCAAGAACGAAATCGCGAACGATGAATTCCCAAAAGGCCGAAATCCCAAGGGCCGAAATCCCAAGAGCCGAAATCCCAAAGGCCGAAATCCCAAAGGTCCAAATCCCAACGGTCGAAATCCCAAAGGCCGATATCCCAAGGGCCCATATCCCAAGGGCCGAAGTCCCAAGGGCCGAAATCCCAAAGGTCGAAATCCCAAAGGCCGAAATCTCAAAGGCCGAAATCGCAAAGGCCGAAATCCAAAGCGCCGAAATCCCAAACCCTTAAATTCCAAAGACCGATATCCCAAAGGCCGAAATCACAAGGCCGAAATCCCAAAGGCCGAAATCCAAAGGGCCGAAATCCCAAAGGCTGAAATTCCAAAGACCGACATCCCAAAGGCCGAAATCCCAAAGGCTGAAACTCCAAAGACCGACTTCCCAAAGATCGAAATCCCAGAGGCCGATATCCCAAAGGTCGAAATCCCAGAGGCCGAATTCCAAAGGGCCGAAATCCCAAACTTCGGAATCCCAAAGGCCGAAATCCAAAGGGCCGAAATCCCAAAGGCTGAAATTCCCAAGGCCGAAATCTCAAAGGCCGAAATCCCAAAGGCTGAAAACCCAAAGGCCGAAATCCAAAGGGCCGAAATCCCAAAGGTTGAAATTCCAAAGATCGACATACCAAAGGCCGAAATCTCACAGTCCGAAATCCCAAAGGCCGAAATCCCAAGGCCGAAATACCAATGGATGAATTCCCAAAAGGCCGAAATCCCAAAGGATGAAATCCCAAAGGCCGAAATCCCAAAGGCCGAAATCCCAAAGGCCGAAACCCCAAAGGCCGCAATCCCAAGGGCCGGAATCCCAAGGGTCGAAATCCTAAACATCGAAATCCCAAAGGCTGATATCCCAAGGGCCGAAATCCCAAAGGTCGAAATTCCAAAGGCCGACATCCCAAAGGCCGAAATCCCAAAGGCCGAAACCCCAAAGGCTGAAATTCCAAAGACCGACTTCCCAAAGGCCGAAATCCCAAAGGTCGAAATCCCAAAGGCCGAAATCCAAAGGGCCGAAATCCCAAAGGTTGAAATTCCAAAGATCGACATACCAAAGGCCGAAATCCCGAAGGTTGAAATTCCAAAGATCCACATACTAATGGCCGAAATCCCAAAGGCCGAAATCCCAAAGGCCGAAATCCCAAAGGCTGAAATCCCAAAGGCCGCAATCCCAAGGGCCGGAATCCCAAGGGTCGAGATCCCAAATGCCTAAATCCCAAAGAATGAATTCCGAAAAGGCCGAAATCCCAAGGCTGAAATCCCAAGGGATGAATTCCCAAAAGGCCATAATCCCAAAGCTCGAAATCCCAAAGGCCGAAATCCCAAGGGTCGATATCCTAATGGAGGAAATTGCAAAGGCCGAAATCCCAAACGGCGAAATCCCAATGCCGAAATACCAATGGATGAACTCCCAAAAGGCCGAAATTCCAAAGGTCGAAATCCCAAAGTCCGAAATCCCAAAGGCCGAAATCCCAAGGCCGAAATACCAATGGATGAATTCCCAAAAGGCCGAAATCCCAAAGGATGAAATCTCAAAGGCCGAAATCCCAAAGGCCGAAATCCCAAAGGCCGCAATCCCAAGGACCGGAATCCAAAGGGCCGAAATCCCAAACGTCGAAATCCCAGAGGCCGAAATCCAAAGGGCCGAAATCCCAAAGGCTGAAATTCCAAAGGCCGAAATCGCAAAGGCCGAAATCCCAAAGGCTGAAATCCCAAAGGCCGAAATCCAAAGGGCCGAAATCCCAAAGGTTGAAATTCCAAAGATCGACATACCAAAGGCCGAACTCCCAAAGGCCGAAATCCCATAGGCCGAAATCCCAAAGGCTGAAATCCCAAGGGCCGAAATCCCAAAGGCTGAAATTCCAAAGGCCGTAATCTCAAAGGCCGAAATCCCAAAGGCTGAAATCCCAAAGGCCGAAATCCAAAGGGCCGAAATCGCAAAGGTTGAAATTCCAAAGATCGACATACCAAAGGCCGAACTCCCAAAGGCCGAAAACCCAAAAGCCGAAATCCCAAAGGCTGAAATCCCAAGGGCCGAAATCCCAAACTTCGAAATCCCAAAGGCCGAAATCCAAATGGCCGAAATCCCAAAGGCTGAAATTCCAAAGGCCGAAATCTCAAAGGCCGAAATCACAAAGGCTGAAATCCCAAAGGCCGAAATCCAAAGGGCCGAAATCCCAAAGGTTGAAATTCCAAAGATCGACATACCAAAGGCCAAAATCCCAAAGGCCGAAATCCCAAAGGCCGAAATCCCAAAGGCTGAAATCCCAGGGGCCGAAATCCCAAAGGTCGAAATTCCAAAGGTCGACATCCCAAAGGCCGAAATCTCAAAGTCCGAAATCCCAAAGGCTGAAATCCCAAAGACCGAAATCCAAAGAGCCGAAATCCCAAAGGCTGAAATTCCAAAGACCGACATCCCAAAGGCCGAAATCCCAAAGGCCGAAATCACAATGGCCGATATCCTAAAGGCGGAAATTCCAAAGGACGATATCCCAAACGCCGAAATCCCAGAAGTCCGAAATCCCAATGGCCGAAATCCCAAAGGCCGAAATCCCAAAGGTCGAAATCCCAAAGGCCGAAATCCCAAAGGCTGAAATCCCAAAGACCGAAATCCAAAGAGCCGAAATCCCAAAGGCTGAAATTCCAAAGACCGACATCCCAAAGGCCGAAATCCCAAAGGCCGAAATCACAATGGCCGATATCCTAAAGGCGGAAATTCCAAAGGACGATATCCCAAACGCCGAAATCCCAGAAGTCCGAAATCCCAGAAGTCCGAAATCCCAATGGCCGAAATCCCAAGAGCCGAAATCCCAAAGGCCGAAATCCCAAAGGCTGAAATTCGAAAGACCGAAATCCCAAAGGCCGAAATCTCAAAGGCCGAAATCCCAAAGGCCGAAATCCCAAAGGCCGAAATCCCAAAGGCCGAAATCCCAAAGGTCGAAATCCCAAAGGCCGAAATCTCAAAGGCCGAAATCCCAAAGGCCGAAATCGCAAAGGCCGAAATCCAAATGGCCGAAATCCCAAGCGCTGAAATTCCAAAGACCGATATCCCAAAGGCCGAAATCACAATGGCGAAATCCCGAAGGCCGAAATCCCAAAGGCCGAAATGCCAAAGGCTGAAATTCGAAAGACCGAAATCCCAAAGGCCGAAATCTCAAAGGCCGAAATCCCAAAGGCCGAAATCCCAAAGGTCGAAATCCCAAAGGCCGAAATCCGAAAGGCCGAAATCCCAAAGGCCGAAATCCCAAAGCCGAAATACCAATGGATGAATTCCCAAAAGGCCGAAATAGCAAAGGATGAAATCCCAAAGACCGAAATCCCAAAGGCCAAAATCCCAAATGCCGAAATCCCAAAGGCCGAAATCCCAAAGGCCGAAATCCCAAATGTCGAAATCCCAAGGCCGAAATCCCAAAGACCGAAATCCAAAGGGCCGAAATCCCAATGGCTGAAATTCCAAAAACCGACATCCCAAAGGCCGAAATCTCAAAGAACGAAATCCCAAAGGCTGAAATCCCAAAGTCCGAAATCCAAAGGGCCGAAATCTCAAAGGCTGAAATTCCAAAGGCCGAAATCTCAAAGTCCGAAATCCCAAAGCCTGAAATCCCAACGACCGAAATCCAAAGACCCGAAATCCCAAAGCCTGAAATACCAAAAACCGACATCCCAAAGGCCGAAATCCCAAAGGCCGAAATCCCAAAGGCCGAAATACCAAAGGCCGAAATCCCAAAGGCAGAAATCCCAAAGGCCGAAATCCCAAAGGCCGAAATCACAATGGCCGATATCCTAAAGCCGGAAATTCCAAAGGACGAAATCTCAAACGCCGAAATCCCAAAGGCCGAAATCCCAGAGGCCGAAATCCCAAAGGCCGAAATCCCTAAGGCCGAAATCCCAAGTGTCGAAATCCCAAGAACGAAATCGCGAACGATGAATTCCCAAAAGGCCGAAATCCCAAGGGCCGAAATCCCAAGAGCCGAAATCCCAAAGGCCGAAATCCCAAAGGTCCAAATCCCAACGGTCGAAATCCCAAAGGCCGATATCCCAAGGGCCCATATCCCAAGGGCCGAAGTCCCAAGGGCCGAAATCCCAAAGGTCGAAATCCCAAAGGCCGAAATCTCAAAGGCCGAAATCGCAAAGGCCGAAATCCAAAGCGCCGAAATCCCAAACCCTTAAATTCCAAAGACCGATATCCCAAAGGCCGAAATCACAAGGCCGAAATCCCAAAGGCCGAAATCCAAAGGGCCGAAATCCCAAAGGCTGAAATTCCAAAGACCGACATCCCAAAGGCCGAAATCCCAAAGGCTGAAACTCCAAAGACCGACTTCCCAAAGATCGAAATCCCAGAGGCCGATATCCCAAAGGTCGAAATCCCAGAGGCCGAATTCCAAAGGGCCGAAATCCCAAACTTCGGAATCCCAAAGGCCGAAATCCAAAGGGCCGAAATCCCAAAGGCTGAAATTCCCAAGGCCGAAATCTCAAAGGCCGAAATCCCAAAGGCTGAAAACCCAAAGGCCGAAATCCAAAGGGCCGAAATCCCAAAGGTTGAAATTCCAAAGATCGACATACCAAAGGCCGAAATCTCACAGTCCGAAATCCCAAAGGCCGAAATCCCAAGGCCGAAATACCAATGGATGAATTCCCAAAAGGCCGAAATCCCAAAGGATGAAATCCCAAAGGCCGAAATCCCAAAGGCCGAAATCCCAAAGGCCGAAACCCCAAAGGCCGCAATCCCAAGGGCCGGAATCCCAAGGGTCGAAATCCTAAACATCGAAATCCCAAAGGCTGATATCCCAAGGGCCGAAATCCCAAAGGTCGAAATTCCAAAGGCCGACATCCCAAAGGCCGAAATCCCAAAGGCCGAAACCCCAAAGGCTGAAATTCCAAAGACCGACTTCCCAAAGGCCGAAATCCCAAAGGTCGAAATCCCAAAGGCCGAAATCCAAAGGGTCGAAATCCCAAAGGTTGAAATTCCAAAGATCGACATACCAAAGGCCGAAATCCCGAAGGTTGAAATTCCAAAGATCCACATACTAATGGCCGAAATCCCAAAGGCCGAAATCCCAAAGGCCGAAATCCCAAAGGCTGAAATCCCAAAGGCCGCAATCCCAAGGGCCGGAATCCCAAGGGTCGAGATCCCAAATGCCTAAATCCCAAAGAATGAATTCCGAAAAGGCCGAAATCCCAAGGCTGAAATCCCAAGGGATGAATTCCCAAAAGGCCATAATCCCAAAGCTCGAAATCCCAAAGGCCGAAATCCCAAGGGTCGATATCCTAATGGAGGAAATTGCAAAGGCCGAAATCCCAAACGGCGAAATCCCAATGCCGAAATACCAATGGATGAACTCCCAAAAGGCCGAAATTCCAAAGGTCGAAATCCCAAAGTCCGAAATCCCAAAGGCCGAAATCCCAAGGCCGAAATACCAATGGATGAATTCCCAAAAGGCCGAAATCCCAAAGGATGAAATCTCAAAGGCCGAAATCCCAAAGGCCGAAATCCCAAAGGCCGCAATCCCAAGGGCCGGAATCCAAAGGGCCGAAATCCCAAACGTCGAAATCCCAGAGGCCGAAATCCAAAGGGCCGAAATCCCAAAGGCTGAAATTCCAAAGGCCGAAATCGCAAAGGCCGAAATCCCAAAGGCTGAAATCCCAAAGGCCGAAATCCAAAGGGCCGAAATCCCAAAGGTTGAAATTCCAAAGATCGACATACCAAAGGCCGAACTCCCAAAGGCCGAAATCCCATAGGCCGAAATCCCAAAGGCTGAAATCCCAAGGGCCGAAATCCCAAAGGCTGAAATTCCAAAGGCCGTAATCTCAAAGGCCGAAATCCCAAAGGCTGAAATCCCAAAGGCCGAAATCCAAAGGGCCGAAATCGCAAAGGTTGAAATTCCAAAGATCGACATACCAAAGGCCGAACTCCCAAAGGCCGAAAACCCAAAAGCCGAAATCCCAAAGGCTGAAATCCCAAGGGCCGAAAACCCAAAGGTCGAAATTCCAAAGGCCGACATCCCAAAGGCCGAAATCTCAAAGTCCGAAATCCCAAAGGCTGAAATCCCAAAGACCGAAATCCAAAGAGCCGAAATCCCAAAGGCTGAAATTCCGAAGACCGACATCCCAAAGGCCGAAATCCCAAAGGCCGAAATCAGAATGGCCGATATCCTAAAGGCGGAAATTCCAAAGGACGAAATCCCAAACGCCGAAATCCCAAAAGGCCGAAATCCCAATGGCCGAAATCCCAAGAGCCGAAATCTCAAAGGCCGAAATCCCAAATGCCCAAATCCCAACGGTCGAAATCCCAAAGGCCGATATCCCAAGGGCCCATATCCCAAGGGCCGAAATCCCAAATGCTGAAATTCGAAAGACCGAAATCCCAAAGGCCGAAATCTCAAAGGCCGAAATCCCAAAGGCCGAAATCCCAAAGGCCGAAATCCCAAAGGCCGAAATCCCAAAGGCCCCAATCGCAAGGGCCGAAATCCCAAAGGCCGAAATCTCAAAGGCCGAAATCCCAAAGGCCGAAATCGCGAAGGCCGAAATCCAAAGGGCCGAAATCCCAAACGCTGAAATTCCAAAGACCGATATCCCAAAGGCCGAAATCACAAGGGCGAAATCCCAAAGGCCGAAATCCCAAAGGCCGAAATCCCAAAGGCCGAAATCCCAAAGGCTGAAATTCGAAAGACCGAAATCCCAAAGGCCGAAATTACAAAGGCCGAAATCCCAAAAGCCGAAATTCCAAAGGCCGAAATCCCAAAGGTCGAAATCCCAAAGGCCGAAATCCCAAAGACCGACTTCCCAACGGTCGAAATCACAAGGGCGAAATCCCAAACGCCGAAATCCCAAAGGCCGAAAACCGAAAGGCTGAAATTCGAAAGACCGAAATCCCAAAGGTCGAAATCCCAGAGGCGGAAATCCCAAAGGCCGTAATCCCAAGGGCCGGAATCCCAAGGTTCGAGATCCCAAAGGTCGAGATCCCAAAGGCCGAAATCTCAAAGGCCGAAATCCCAAAGGCTGAAATTCCAAAGGCCGAAATCCCAAAGGTCGAAATCCCAATGCCGAAATACCAATGGATGAACTCCCAAAAGGCCGAAATTCCAAAGGTCGAAATCCCAAAGTCCGAAATCCCAAAGGCCGAAATCCCAAGGCCGAAATACCAATGGATGAATTCCCAAAAGGCCGAAATCCCAAAGGATGAAATCTCAAAGGCCGAAATCCCAAAGGCCGAAATCCCAAAGGCCGCAATCCCAAGGGCCGGAATCCAAAGGGCCGAAATCCCAAACGTCGAAATCCCAGAGGCCGAAATCCAAAGGGCCGAAATCCCAAAGGCTGAAATTCCAAAGGCCGAAATCGCAAAGGCCGAAATCCCAAAGGCTGAAATCCCAAAGGCCGAAATCCAAAGGGCCGAAATCCCAAAGGTTGAAATTCCAAAGATCGACATACCAAAGGCCGAACTCCCAAAGGCCGAAATCCCATAGGCCGAAATCCCAAAGGCTGAAATCCCAAGGGCCGAAATCCCAAAGGCTGAAATTCCAAAGGCCGTAATCTCAAAGGCCGAAATCCCAAAGGCTGAAATCCCAAAGGCCGAAATCCAAAGGGCCGAAATCGCAAAGGTTGAAATTCCAAAGATCGACATACCAAAGGCCGAACTCCCAAAGGCCGAAAACCCAAAAGCCGAAATCCCAAAGGCTGAAATCCCAAGGGCCGAAAACCCAAAGGTCGAAATTCCAAAGGCCGACATCCCAAAGGCCGAAATCTCAAAGTCCGAAATCCCAAAGGCTGAAATCCCAAAGACCGAAATCCAAAGAGCCGAAATCCCAAAGGCTGAAATTCCGAAGACCGACATCCCAAAGGCCGAAATCCCAAAGGCCGAAATCAGAATGGCCGATATCCTAAAGGCGGAAATTCCAAAGGACGAAATCCCAAACGCCGAAATCCCAAAAGGCCGAAATCCCAATGGCCGAAATCCCAAGAGCCGAAATCTCAAAGGCCGAAATCCCAAATGCCCAAATCCCAACGGTCGAAATCCCAAAGGCCGATATCCCAAGGGCCCATATCCCAAGGGCCGAAATCCCAAATGCTGAAATTCGAAAGACCGAAATCTCAAAGGCCGAAATCCCAAAGGCCGAAATCCCAAAGGCCGAAATCGCGAAGGCCGAAATCCAAAGGGCCGAAATCCCAAACGCTGAAATTCCAAAGACCGATATCCCAAAGGCCGAAATCACAAGGGCGAAATCCCAAAGGCCGAAATCCCAAAGGCCGAAATCCCAAAGGCCGAAATCCCAAAGGCTGAAATTCGAAAGACCGAAATCCCAAAGGCCGAAATTGCAAAGGCCGAAATCCCAAAAGCCGAAATTCCAAAGGCCGAAATCCCAAAGGTCGAAATCCCAAAGGCCGAAATCCCAAAGACCGACTTCCCAACGGTCGAAATCACAAGGGCGAAATCCCAAACGCCGAAATCCCAAAGGCCGAAAACCGAAAGGCTGAAATTCGAAAGACCGAAATCCCAAAGGTCGAAATCCCAGAGGCGGAAATCCCAAAGGCCGTAATCCCAAGGGCCGGAATCCCAAGGTTCGAGATCCCAAAGGTCGAGATCCCAAAGGCCGAAATCTCAAAGGCCGAAATCCCAAAGGCTGAAATTCCAAAGGCCGAAATCCCAAAGGTCGAAATCCCAAAGGCCGAAATCCCAAAGACCGACTTCCCAAAGGTCGAAATCACAAGGGCGAAATCCCAAAGGCCGAAATCACAAGGCCGAAATCCCAAAGGCTGAAATGCCAAAGGCCGAAATCCAAAGGGCCGAAATCCCAAAGGCTGAAATCCCAAAGGCCGAAATCCAAGGTGCCGAAATCCGAAAGGTTGAAATTCCAAAGATCGACATACCAAAGGCCGAAATCCCAAAGGCCGAAATCCCAAAGGCCGAAATCCCAAAGGCTGAAATCCCAAGGGCCGAAATACCAAAGGTCGAAACTCCAAAGGCCGACATGCCAAAGGCCGAAATCTCAAAGTCCGAAATCCCAAAGGCTGAAATCCCAAAGACCGAAATCCAAAGAGCCGAAATCCCAAAGGCTGAAATTCCAAAGACCGACATCCCAAAGGCCGAAATCCCAAAGGCTGAAATTCCAAAGACCGACTTCCCAAAGTTCGAAATCCCAGAGGCCGATATCCCAAAGGCCGAAATCCCAAAGGCCGAAATCCAAAGGGCCGAAATCCCAAACGTCGAAATCCCAAAGGCCGAAATCCAAAGGGCCGAAATCGCAAAGGCTGAAATCCCAAAGGTCGAAATGCCAAAGGCCGAAATCCCAAAGGTCCAAATCCCAAAAGACGAAATTCCAAAGGCCGAAATCCCAAAGGCTGAAACTCCAAAGACAGACTTCCCAAAGGTCGAAATCCCAGAGGCCGATATCCCAAAGGGCGAAATCCCAAAGGCCGAAATCCCAAAGGCCGAAATCCCAAAGGCCGAAATCCCAAAGGCAGAAATCCCAAAGGCCGAAATCCCAAAGGCCGAAATTACAATGGCCGATATCCTAAAGCCGGAAATTCCAAAGGACGAAATCTCAAACGCCGAAATCCCAAAGGCCGAAATCCCAGAGGCCGAAATCCCAAAGGCCGAAATCCCTAAGGCCGAATTCCCGAATGTCGAAATCCCAAGAACGAAATCCCGAACGATGAATTCCCAAAAGGCCGAAATCCCAAGGGCCGAAATCCCAAGAGCCGAAATCCCAAAGGTCGAAATCCCAAAGGTCCAAATCCCAACGGTCGAAATCCCAAAGGCCGATATCCCAAGGGCCCATATCACAAGGGCCGAAGTCCCAAGGGTCGAAATTCCAAAGGTCGAAATCCCAAAGTCCGAAATCCCAAGGCCAAAATACCAAAGGCCGAAATCCCAAAGGCCGAAATCCCAAAGGCCGAAATCACAATGGCCGATATCCTAAAGCCGGAAATTCCAAAGGACGAAATCTCAAACGCCGAAATCCCAAAGGCCGAAATCCCAGAGGCCGAAATCCCAAAGGCCGAAATCCCTAAGGCCGAAATCCCAAGTGTCGAAATCCCAAGAACGAAATCCCGAACGATGAATTCCCAAAAGGCCGAAATCCCAAGGGCCGAAATCCCAAAGGCCGAAATCCCAAAGGCCGAAATCCCAAAGGCTGAAATTCGAAAGACCGAAATCCCAAAGGCCGAAATTACAAAGGCCGAAATCCCAAAAGCCGAAATTCCAAAGGCCGAAATCGCAAAGGTCGAAATCCCAAAGGCCGAAATCCCAAAGACCGACTTCCCAAAGGTCGAAATCACAAGGGCGAAATCCCAAAGGCCGAAATCCCAAAGGCCGAAAACCCAAAGGCTGAAATTCGAAAGACCGACTTCCCAAAGGTCGAAATCACAAGGGCGAAATCCCAAAGGCCGAAATCACAAGGCCGAAATCCCAAATGCTGAAATGCCAAAGGCCGAAATCCAAAGGGCCGAAATCCCAAAGGCTGAAATCCCAAAGGCCGAAATCCAAGGTGCCGAAATCCGAAAGGTTGAAATTCCAAAGATCGACATACCAAAGGCCGAAATCCCAAAGGCCGAAATCCCAAAGGCCGAAATCCCAAAGACTGAAATCCCAACGGCCGAAATACCAAAGGTCGAAATTCCAAAGGCCGACATCCCAAAGGCCGAAATCTCAAAGTCCGAAATCCCAAAGGCTGAAATCCCAAAGACCGAAGTCCAAAGAGCCGAAATCCCAAAGGCTGAAATTCCAAAGCCCGACATCCCAAAGGCCGAAATCTCAAAGACCGAAATCCCAAAGGCTGAAATTCCAAAGTCCGAAATCCAAAGGGCCAAAGTCCCAAAGGCTGAAATTCCAAAGGCCGACATCCCAAAGGCCGAAATCCTAAAGGCCGAAACCCCAAAGGCTGAAATTCCAGAGACCGACTTCCCAAAGGCCGAAATCCCAAAGGCCGAAATCCCAAAGGCCGATATCCCAAAGGCCGAAATCCTAAAGGCCGAAATCCCAAAGGCTGAAATCCCAAGGGCCGAAATCCCAAAGGTCGAAATTCCAAAGGCCGGCATCCCAATGGCCGAAATCACAAAGGCCGAAATCCCAAAGGCCGAAACCCGAAAGGCCGCAATCCCAAGGGCCGGAATCCCAAATGGTCGAAATCTCAAAGGTCGAAATCCCAAAGGCCGAAGTCCCAAAGGCCGAAATCCCAAAGGCCGAAATCCCAAAGGCCGAAATCCCAAATGTCGAAATCCCAAGGCCGAAATCCCAAAGGCCGAAATCCAAAGGGCCGAAATCCCAAAGGCTGAAATTCCAAAGACCGACATCCCAAAGGTCGAAATACCAAAGGCTGAAATTCCAAAGACCGACTTCCCAAAGGTCGAAACCCCAAAGGCCGAAATCCAAAGGGCCGAAATCCCAAAGGCTGAAATTCGAAAGGCCGAAATCTCAAAGGCCGAAATCCCAAAGACTGAAATCTCAAAGGCCGAAATCCCAAGGGCCGATATCCTAATGGCGAAATTTCCTAAGGCCGAAATCCCAAACGCCGAAATCCCAAATGTCGAAATCCCAAGGCCGAAATACCAAAGGATGAACTCCCAAAAGGCCGAAATCCCAAAGGTCGGAATCCCAAAGGCCGAAATCCCAAAGACCGACTTCCCAAAGGTCGAAATCACAAGGGCGAAATCCCAAAGGCCGAAATCACAAGGCCGAAATCCCAAAGGCTGAAATGCCAAAGGCCGAAATCCAAAGGGCCGAAATCCCAAAGGCTGAAATCCCAAAGGCCGAAATCCAAGGTGCCGAAATCCGAAAGGTTGAAATTCCAAAGATCGACATACCAAAGGCCGAAATCCCAAAGGCCGAAATCCCAAAGGCCGAAATCCCAAAGGCCGAAATCCCAAAGGCTGAAATCCCAAAGGTCCAAATCCCAAAAGACGAAATTCCAAAGGCCGAAATCCCAAAGGCTGAAATTCCAAAGACCGACATCCCAAAGGCCGAAATCCCAAAGGCTGAAACTCCAAAGACAGACTTCCCAAATGTCGAAATCCCAGAGGCCGATATCCCAAAGGGCGAAATCCCAAAGGCCGAAATCCCAAAGGCCGAAATCCCAAAGGCAGAAATCCCAAAGGCCGAAATCCCAAAGGCCGAAATTACAATGGCCGATATCCTAAAGCCGGAAATTCCAAAGGACGAAATCTCAAACGCCGAAATCCCAACGGCCGAAATCCCAGAGGCCGAAATCCCAAAGGCCGAAATCCCTAAGGCCGAATTCCCGAATGTCGAAATCCCAAGAACGAAATCCCGAACGATGAATTCCCAAAAGGCTGAAATCCCAAGGGCCGAAATCCCAAGAGCCGAAATCCCAAAGGCCGAAATCCCAAAGGTCCAAATCCCAACGGTCGAAATCCCAAGGGCCCATATCACAAGGGCCGAAGTCCCAAGGGTCGAAATTCCAAAGGTCGAAATCCCAAAGTCCGAAATCCCAAGGCCAAAATACCAAAGGCCGAAATCCCAAAGGCCGAAATCCCAAAGGCCGAAATCCCAAAGGCCGAAATCCCAAAGGCCGAAATCACAATGGCCGATATCCTAAAGCCGGAAATTCCAAAGGACGAAATCTCAAACGCCGAAATCCCAAAGGCCGAAATCCCAAAGGCCGAAATCCCAAAGGCTGAAATTCGAAAGACCGAAATCCCAAAGGCCGAAATTACAAAGGCCGAAATCCCAAAAGCCGAAATTCCAAAGGCCGAAATCCCAAAGGTCGAAATCCCAAAGGCCGAAATCCCAAAGACCGACTTCCCAAAGGTCGAAATCACAAGGGCGAAATCCCAAAGGCCGAAATCCCAAGGGCGAAAACCCAAAGGCTGAAATTCGAAAGACCGAAATCCCAAAGGTCGAAATCCCAGAGGCAGAAATCCCAAAGGCCGTAATCCCAAGGGCCGGAATCCCAAGGTTCGAGATCCCAAAGGTCGAGATCCAAATGGCCGAAATCTCAAAGGCCGAAATCCCAAAGGCTGAAATTCCAAAGGCCGAAATCCCAAAGGTCGAAATCCCAAAGGCCGAAATCCCAAAGACCGACTTCCCAAAGGTCGAAATCACAAGGGCGAAATCCCAAAGGCCGAAATCACAAGGCCGAAATCCCAAAGGCTGAAATGCCAAAGGCCGAAATCCAAAGGGCCGAAATCCCAAAGGCTGAAATCCCAAAGGCCGAAATCCAAGGTGCCGAAATCCGAAAGGTTGAAATTCCAAAGATCGACATACCAAAGGCCGAAATCCCAAAGGCCGAAATCCCAAAGGCCGAAATCCCAAAGGCTGAAATCCCAACGGCCGAAATACCAAAGGTCGAAATTCCAAAGGCCGACATCCCAAAGGCCGAAATCTCAAAGTCCGAAATCCCAAAGGCTGAAATCCCAAAGACCGAAGTCCAAAGAGCCGAAATCCCACAGGCTGAAATTCCAAAGACCGACATCCCAAAGGCCGAAATCTCAAAGACCGAAATCCCAAAGGCTGAAATTCCAAAGTCCGAAATCCAAAGGGCCAAAGTCCCAAAGGCTGAAATTCCAAAGGCCGACATCCCAAAGGCCGAAATCCCACAGGCCGAAACCCCAAAGGCTGAAATTCCAAAGACCGACTTCCCAAAGGCCGAAATCCCAAAGGCCGATATCCCAAAGGCCGAAATCCTAAAGGCCGAAATCCCAAAGGCTGAAATCCCAAGGGCCGAAATCCCAAAGGTCGAAATTCCAAAGGCCGGCATCCCAATGGCCGAAATCGCAAAGGCCGAAATCCCAAAGGCCGAAACCCGAAAGGCCGCAATCCCAAGGGCCGGAATCCCAAATGGTCGAAATCCCAAAGGTCGAAATCCCAAAGGCCGAAATCCCAAAGGCCGAAATCCCAAAGGCTGAAATTCGAAAGACCGAAATTCCAAAGGTCGAAATCCCAGAGGCCGAAATCCCAAAGGCAGTAATCCCAAGGGCCGGAATCCCATGGTTCGAGATCCCAAAGGTCGAAATCCCAATGGCCGAAATCTCAAAGGCCGAAAAACCAAAGGCTGAAATTCCAAAGGCCGAAATCCCAAAGGTCGAGATCCCAAAGGCCGAAATCCCAAAGACCGACTTCCCAAAGGTCGAAATCACAAGGGCGAAATCCCAAAGGCGGAAATTCCAAAGGCCGAAATCCCAAAGGATGAATTCCCAAAAGGCCGAAATCCAAAATGCCTAAATCCCAAGGGCCGAAATCCCAAAGGTAAAAATCCCAAAGGCCGAAATCCCAAATGTCGAAATGCCAAGGCCGAAATCCCAAAGGCCGAAATCAAAAGGGCCGAAATCCCAAAGGCTGAAATTCCAAAGACCGACATCCCAAAGGCCGAAATCCCAAAGGCTGAAACTCCAAAGACAGACTTCCCAAAGGTCCAAATCCCAGAGGCCGATATCCCAAAGGTCGGAATCCCAAAGGCCGAAATCCAAAGGGCCGAAATCCCAAACTTCGAAATCCCAAAGGCCGAAATCCAAAGGGCCGAAATCCCAAAGGCTGAAATTCCAAAGGCCGAAATCTCAAAGGCCGAAATCACAAAGGCTGAAATCCCAAAGGCCGAAATCCAAAGGGCCGAAATCCCAAAGGTTGAAATTCCAAAGATCGACATACCAAAGGCCAAAATCCCAAAGGCCGAAATCCCAAAGGCCGAAATCCCAAAGGCTGAAATCCCAGGGGCCGAAATCCCAAAGGTCGAAATTCCAAAGGTCGACATCCCAAAGGCCGAAATCTCAAAGTCCGAAATCCCAAAGGCTGAAATCCCAAAGACCGAAATCCAAAGAGCCGAAATCCCAAAGGCTGAAATTCCAAAGACCGACATCCCAAAGGCCGAAATCCCAAAGGCCGAAATCACAATGGCCGATATCCTAAAGGCGGAAATTCCAAAGGACGATATCCCAAACGCCGAAATCCCAGAAGTCCGAAATCCCAATGGCCGAAATCCCAAAGGCCGAAATCCCAAAGGTCGAAATCCCAAAGGCCGAAATCCCAAAGGCTGAAATCCCAAAGACCGAAATCCAAAGAGCCGAAATCCCAAAGGCTGAAATTCCAAAGACCGACATCCCAAAGGCCGAAATCCCAAAGGCCGAAATCACAATGGCCGATATCCTAAAGGCGGAAATTCCAAAGGACGATATCCCAAACGCCGAAATCCCAGAAGTCCGAAATCCCAATGGCCGAAATCCCAAGAGCCGAAATCCCAAAGGCCGAAATCCCAAAGGCTGAAATTCGAAAGACCGAAATCCCAAAGGCCGAAATCTCAAAGGCCGAAATCCCAAAGGCCGAAATCCCAAAGGCCGAAATCCCAAAGGCCGAAATCCCAAAGGTCGAAATCCCAAAGGCCGAAATCTCAAAGGCCGAAATCCCAAAGGCCGAAATCGCAAAGGCCGAAATCCAAATGGCCGAAATCCCAAGCGCTGAAATTCCAAAGACCGATATCCCAAAGGCCGAAATCACAATGGCGAAATCCCGAAGGCCGAAATCCCAAAGGCCGAAATGCCAAAGGCTGAAATTCGAAAGACCGAAATCCCAAAGGCCGAAATCTCAAAGGCCGAAATCCCAAAGGCCGAAATCCCAAAGGTCGAAATCCCAAAGGCCGAAATCCGAAAGGCCGAAATCCCAAAGGCCGAAATCCCAAAGCCGAAATACCAATGGATGAATTCCCAAAAGGCCGAAATAGCAAAGGATGAAATCCCAAAGACCGAAATCCCAAAGGCCAAAATCCCAAATGCCGAAATCCCAAAGGCCGAAATCCCAAAGGCCGAAATCCCAAATGTCGAAATCCCAAGGCCGAAATCCCAAAGACCGAAATCCAAAGGGCCGAAATCCCAATGGCTGAAATTCCAAAAACCGACATCCCAAAGGCCGAAATCTCAAAGGCCGAAATCCCAAAGGCTGAAATCCCAAAGTCCGAAATCCAAAGGGCCGAAATCTCAAAGGCTGAAATTCCAAAGGCCGATATCTCAAAGTCCGAAATCCCAAAGCCTGAAATCCCAACGACCGAAATCCAAAGACCCGAAATCCCAAAGCCTGAAATACCAAAAACCGACATCCCAAAGGCCGAAATCCCAAAGGCCGAAATCCCAAAGGCCGAAATACCAAAGGCCGAAATCCCAAAGGCAGAAATCCCAAAGGCCGAAATCCCAAAGGCCGAAATCACAATGGCCGATATCCTAAAGCCGGAAATTCCAAAGGACGAAATCTCAAACGCCGAAATCCCAAAGGCCGAAATCCCAGAGGCCGAAATCCCAAAGGCCGAAATCCCTAAGGCCGAAATCCCAAGTGTCGAAATCCCAAGAACGAAATCGCGAACGATGAATTCCCAAAAGGCCGAAATCCCAAGGGCCGAAATCCCAAGAGCCGAAATCCCAAAGGCCGAAATCCCAAAGGTCCAAATCCCAACGGTCGAAATCCCAAAGGCCGATATCCCAAGGGCCCATATCCCAAGGGCCGAAGTCCCAAGGGCCGAAATCCCAAAGGTCGAAATCCCAAAGGCCGAAATCTCAAAGGCCGAAATCGCAAAGGCCGAAATCCAAAGCGCCGAAATCCCAAACCCTTAAATTCCAAAGACCGATATCCCAAAGGCCGAAATTCCAAAGACCGACATCCCAAAGGCCGAAATCCCAAAGGCTGAAACTCCAAAGACCGACTTCCCAAAGATCGAAATCCCAGAGGCCGATATCCCAAAGGTCGAAATCCCAGAGGCCGAATTCCAAAGGGCCGAAATCCCAAACTTCGGAATCCCAAAGGCCGAAATCCAAAGGGCCGAAATCCCAAAGGCTGAAATTCCCAAGGCCGAAATCTCAAAGGCCGAAATCCCAAAGGCTGAAAACCCAAAGGCCGAAATCCAAAGGGCCGAAATCCCAAAGGTTGAAATTCCAAAGATCGACATACCAAAGGCCGAAATCTCACAGTCCGAAATCCCAAAGGCCGAAATCCCAAGGCCGAAATACCAATGGATGAATTCCCAAAAGGCCGAAATCCCAAAGGATGAAATCCCAAAGGCCGAAATCCCAAAGGCCGAAATCCCAAAGGCCGAAACCCCAAAGGCCGCAATCCCAAGGGCCGGAATCCCAAGGGTCGAAATCCTGAACATCGAAATCCCAAAGGCTGATATCCCAAGGGCCGAAATCCCAAAGGTCGAAATTCCAAAGGCCGACATCCCAAAGGCCGAAATCCCAAAGGCCGAAACCCCAAAGGCTGAAATTCCAAAGACCGACTTCCCAAAGCCCGAAATCCCAAAGGTCGAAATCCCAAAGGCCGAAATCCAAAGGGCCGAAATCCCAAAGGTTGAAATTCCAAAGATCGACATACCAAAGGCCGAAATCCCGAAGGTTGAAATTCCAAAGATCCACATACTAATGGCCGAAATCCCAAAGGCCGAAATCCCAAAGGCCGAAATCCCAAAGGCTGAAATCCCAAAGGCCGCAATCCCAAGGGCCGGAATCCCAAGGGTCGAGATCCCAAATGCCTAAATCCCAAAGAATGAATTCCGAAAAGGCCGAAATCCCAAGGCTGAAATCCCAAGGGATGAATTCCCAAAAGGCCGTAATCCCAAAGCTCGAAATCCCAAAGGCCGAAATCCCAAGGGTCGATATCCTAATGGAGGAAATTGCAAAGTCCGAAATCCCAAAGGCCGAAATCCCAAGGCCGAAATACCAATGGATGAATTCCCAAAAGGCCGAAATCCCAAAGGATGAAATCTCAAAGGCCGAAATCCCAAAGGCCGAAATCCCAAAGGCCGCAATCCCAAGGGCCGGAATCCAAAGGGCCGAAATCCCAAACGTCGAAATCCCAGAGGCCGAAATCCAAAGGGCCGAAATCCCAAAGGCTGAAATTCCAAAGGCCGAAATCGCAAAGGCCGAAATCCCAAAGGCTGAAATCCCAAAGGCCGAAATCCAAAGGGCCGAAATCCCAAAGGTTGAAATTCCAAAGATCGACATACCAAAGGCCGAACTCCCAAAGGCCGAAATCCCATAGGCCGAAATCCCAAAGGCTGAAATCCCAAGGGCCGAAATCCCAAAGGCTGAAATTCCAAAGGCCGTAATCTCAAAGGCCGAAATCCCAAAGGCTGAAATCCCAAAGGCCGAAATCCAAAGGGCCGAAATCGCAAAGGTTGAAATTCCAAAGATCGACATACCAAAGGCCGAACTCCCAAAGGCCGAAAACCCAAAAGCCGAAATCCCAAAGGCTGAAATCCCAAGGGCCGAAAACCCAAAGGTCGAAATTCCAAAGGCCGACATCCCAAAGGCCGAAATCTCAAAGTCCGAAATCCCAAAGGCTGAAATCCCAAAGACCGAAATCCAAAGAGCCGAAATCCCAAAGGCTGAAATTCCGAAGACCGACATCCCAAAGGCCGAAATCCCAAAGGCCGAAATCAGAATGGCCGATATCCTAAAGGCGGAAATTCCAAAGGACGAAATCCCAAACGCCGAAATCCCAAAAGGCCGAAATCCCAATGGCCGAAATCCCAAGAGCCGAAATCTCAAAGGCCGAAATCCCAAATGCCCAAATCCCAACGGTCGAAATCCCAAAGGCCGATATCCCAAGGGCCCATATCCCAAGGGCCGAAATCCCAAATGCTGAAATTCGAAAGACCGAAATCCCAAAGGCCGAAATCTCAAAGGCCGAAATCCCAAAGGCCGAAATCCCAAAGGCCGAAATCCCAAAGGCCGAAATCCCAAAGGCCCCAATCGCAAGGGCCGAAATCCCAAAGGCCGAAATCTCAAAGGCCGAAATCCCAAAGGCCGAAATCGCGAAGGCCGAAATCCAAAGGGCCGAAATCCCAAACGCTGAAATTCCAAAGACCGATATCCCAAAGGCCGAAATCACAAGGGCGAAATCCCAAAGGCCGAAATCCCAAAGGCCGAAATCCCAAAGGCCGAAATCCCAAAGGCCGAAATCCCAAAGGCCGAAATCCCAAAGGCTGAAATTCGAAAGACCGAAATCCCAAAGGCCGAAATTACAAAGGCCGAAATCCCAAAAGCCGAAATTCCAAAGGCCGAAATCCCAAAGGTCGAAATCCCAAAGGCCGAAATCCCAAAGACCGACTTCCCAACGGTCGAAATCACAAGGGCGAAATCCCAAACGCCGAAATCCCAAAGGCCGAAAACCGAAAGGCTGAAATTCGAAAGACCGAAATCCCAAAGGTCGAAATCCCAGAGGCGGAAATCCCAAAGGCCGTAATCCCAAGGGCCGGAATCCCAAGGTTCGAGATCCCAAAGGTCGAGATCCCAAAGGCCGAAATCTCAAAGGCCGAAATCCCAAAGGCTGAAATTCCAAAGGCCGAAATCCCAAAGGTCGAAATCCCAAAGGCCGAAATCCCAAAGACCGACTTCCCAAAGGTCGAAATCACAAGGGCGAAATCCCAAAGGCCGAAATCACAAGGCCGAAATCCCAAAGGCTGAAATGCCAAAGGCCGAAATCCAAAGGGCCGAAATCCCAAAGGCTGAAATCCCAAAGGCCGAAATCCAAGGTGCCGAAATCCGAAAGGTTGAAATTCCAAAGATCGACATACCAAAGGCCGAAATCCCAAAGGCCGAAATCCCAAAGGCCGAAATCCCAAAGGCTGAAATCCCAAGGGCCGAAATACCAAAGGTCGAAACTCCAAAGGCCGACATCCCAAAGGCCGAAATCTCAAAGTCCGAAATCCCAAAGGCTGAAATCCCAAAGACCGAAATCCAAAGAGCCGAAATCCCAAAGGCTGAAATTCCAAAGACCGACATCCCAAAGGCCGAAATCCCAAAGGCTGAAATTCCAAAGACCGACTTCCCAAAGTTCGAAATCCCAGAGGCCGATATCCCAAAGGCCGAAATCCCAAAGGCCGAAATCCAAAGGGCCGAAATCCCAAACGTCGAAATCCCAAAGGCCGAAATCCAAAGGGCCGAAATCGCAAAGGCTGAAATCCCAAAGGTCGAAATGCCAAAGGCCGAAATCCCAAAGGTCCAAATCCCAAAAGACGAAATTCCAAAGGCCGAAATCCCAAAGGCTGAAACTCCAAAGACAGACTTCCCAAAGGTCGAAATCCCAGAGGCCGATATCCCAAAGGGCGAAATCCCAAAGGCCGAAATCCCAAAGGCCGAAATCCCAAAGGCAGAAATCCCAAAGGCCGAAATCCCAAAGGCCGAAATTACAATGGCCGATATCCTAAAGCCGGAAATTCCAAAGGACGAAATCTCAAACGCCGAAATCCCAAAGGCCGAAATCCCAGAGGCCGAAATCCCAAAGGCCGAAATCCCTAAGGTCGAATTCCCGAATGTCGAAATCCCAAGAACGAAATCCCGAACGATGAATTCCCAAAAGGCCGAAATCCCAAGGGCCGAAATCCCAAGAGCCGAAATCCCAAAGGTCGAAATCCCAAAGGTCCAAATCCCAACGGTCGAAATCCCAAAGGCCGATATCCCAAGGGCCCATATCACAAGGGCCGAAGTCCCAAGGGTCGAAATTCCAAAGGTCGAAATCCCAAAGTCCGAAATCCCAAGGCCAAAATACCAAAGGCCGAAATCCCAAAGGCCGAAATCCCAAAGGCCGAAATCACAATGGCCGATATCCTAAAGCCGGAAATTCCAAAGGACGAAATTTCAAACGCCGAAATCCCAAAGGCCGAAATCCCAGAGGCCGAAATCCCAAAGGCCGAAATCCCTAAGGCCGAAATCCCAAGTGTCGAAATCCCAAGAACGAAATCCCGAACGATGAATTCCCAAAAGGCCGAAATCCCAAGGGCCGAAATCCCAAAGGCCGAAATCCCAAAGGCCGAAATCCCAAAGGCTGAAATTCGAAAGACCGAAATCCCAAAGGCCGAAATTACAAAGGCCGAAATCCCAAAAGCCGAAATTCCAAAGGCCGAAATCGCAAAGGTCGAAATCCCAAAGGCCGAAATCCCAAAGACCGACTTCCCAAAGGTCGAAATCACAAGGGCGAAATCCCAAAGGCCGAAATCCCAAAGGCCGAAAACCCAAAGGCTGAAATTCGAAAGACCGACTTCCCAAAGGTCGAAATCACAAGGGCGAAATCCCAAAGGCCGAAATCACAAGGCCGAAATCCCAAATGCTGAAATGCCAAAGGCCGAAATCCAAAGGGCCGAAATCCCAAAGGCTGAAATCCCAAAGGCCGAAATCCAAGGTGCCGAAATCCGAAAGGTTGAAATTCCAAAGATCGACATACCAAAGGCCGAAATCCCAAAGGCCGAAATCCCAAAGGCCGAAATCCCAAAGACTGAAATCCCAACGGCCGAAATACCAAAGGTCGAAATTCCAAAGGCCGACATCCCAAAGGCCGAAATCTCAAAGTCCGAAATCCCAAAGGCTGAAATCCCAAAGACCGAAGTCCAAAGAGCCGAAATCCCAAAGGCTGAAATTCCAAAGCCCGACATCCCAAAGGCCGAAATCTCAAAGACCGAAATCCCAAAGGCTGAAATTCCAAAGTCCGAAATCCAAAGGGCCAAAGTCCCAAAGGCTGAAATTCCAAAGGCCGACATCCCAAAGGCCGAAATCCCAAAGGCCGAAACCCCAAAGGCTGAAATTCCAGAGACCGACTTCCCAAAGGCCGAAATCCCAAAGGCCGAAATCCCAAAGGCCGATATCCCAAAGGCCGAAATCCTAAAGGCCGAAATCCCAAAGGCTGAAATCCCAAGGGCCGAAATCCCAAAGGTCGAAATTCCAAAGGCCGGCATCCCAATGGCCGAAATCACAAAGGCCGAAATCCCAAAGGCCGAAACCCGAAAGGCCGCAATCCCAAGGGCCGGAATCCCAAATGGTCGAAATCTCAAAGGTCGAAATCCCAAAGGCCGAAATCCCAAAGGCCGAAATCCCAAAGGCCGAAATCCCAAAGGCCGAAAACCCAAATGTCGAAATCCCAAGGCCGAAATCCCAAAGGCCGAAATCCAAAGGGCCGAAATCCCAAAGGCTGAAATTCCAAAGACCGACATCCCAAAGGTCGAAATACCAAAGGCTGAAATTCCAAAGACCGACTTCCCAAAGGTCGAAACCCCAAAGGCCGAAATCCAAAGGGCCGAAATCCCAAAGGCTGAAATTCGAAAGGCCGAAATCTCAAAGGCCGAAATCCCAAAGACTGAAATCTCAAAGGCCGAAATCCCAAGGGCCGATATCCTAATGGCGAAATTTCCTAAGGCCGAAATCCCAAACGCCGAAATCCCAAATGTCGAAATCCCAAGGCCGAAATACCAAAGGATGAACTCCCAAAAGGCCGAAATCCCAAAGGTCGGAATCCCAAAGGCCGAAATCCCAAAGACCGACTTCCCAAAGGTCGAAATCACAAGGGCGAAATCCCAAAGGCCGAAATCACAAGGCCGAAATCCCAAAGGCTGAAATGCCAAAGGCCGAAATCCAAAGGGCCGAAATCCCAAAGGCTGAAATCCCAAAGGCCGAAATCCAAGGTGCCGAAATCCGAAAGGTTGAAATTCCAAAGATCGACATACCAAAGGCCGAAATCCCAAAGGCCGAAATCCCAAAGGCCGAAATCCCAAAGGCCGAAATCCCAAAGGCTGAAATCCCAAAGGTCCAAATCCCAAAAGACGAAATTCCAAAGGCCGAAATCCCAAAGGCTGAAATTCCAAAGACCGACATCCCAAAGGCCGAAATCCCAAAGGCTGAAACTCCAAAGACAGACTTCCCAAATGTTGAAATCCCAGAGGCCGATATCCCAAAGGGCGAAATCCCAAAGGCCGAAATCCCAAAGGCCGAAATCCCAAAGGCCGAAATCCCAAAGGCAGAAATCCCAAAGGGCGAAATCCCAAAGGCCGAAATTACAATGGCCGATATCCTAAAGCCGGAAATTCCAAAGGACGAAATCTCAAACGCCGAAATCCCAAAGGCCGAAATCCCAGAGGCCGAAATCCCAAAGGCCGAAATCCCTAAGGCCGAATTCCCGAATGTCGAAATCCCAAGAACGAAATCCCGAACGATGAATTCCCAAAAGGCCGAAATCCCAAGGGCCGAAATCCCAAGAGCCGAAATCCCAAAGGCCGAAATCCCAAAGGTCCAAATCCCAACGGTCGAAATCCCAAAGGCCGATATCCCAAGGGCCCATATCACAAGGGCCGAAGTCCCAAGGGTCGAAATTCCAAAGGTCGAAATCCCAAAGTCCGAAATCCCAAGGCCAAAATACCAAAGGCCGAAATCCCAAAGGCTGAAATCCCAAAGACCGAAATCCAAAGAGCCGAAATCCCAAAGGCTGAAATTCCAAAGACCGACATCCCAAAGGCCGAAATCCCAAAGGCTGAAATTCCAAAGACCGACATCCCAAAGGCCGAAATCCCAAAGGCTGAAACTCCAAAGACAGACTTCCCAAAGGTCGAAATCCCAGAGGCCGATATCCCAAAGGGCGAAATCCCAAAGGCCGAAATCCCAAAGGCCGAAATCCCAAAGGCAGAAATCCCAAAGGCCGAAATCCCAAAGGCCGAAATTACAATGGCCGATATCCTAAAGCCGGAAATTCCAAAGGACGAAATCTCAAACGCCGAAATCCCAAAGGCCGAAATCCCAGAGGCCGAAATCCCAAAGGCCGAAATCCCTAAGGCCGAATTCCCGAATGTCGAAATCCCAAGAACGAAATCCCGAACGATGAATTCCCAAAAGGCTGAAATCCCAAGGGCCGAAATCCCAAGAGCCGAAATCCCAAAGGCCGAAATCCCAAAGGTCCAAATCCCAACGGTCGAAATCCCAAGGGCCCATATCACAAGGGCCGAAGTCCCAAGGGTCGAAATTCCAAAGGTCGAAATCCCAAAGTCCGAAATCCCAAGGCCAAAATACCAAAGGCCGAAATCCCAAAGGCCGAAATCCCAAAGGCCGAAATCCCAAAGGCCGAAATCCCAAAGGCCGAAATCACAATGGCCGATATCCTAAAGCCGGAAATTCCAAAGGACGAAATCTCAAACGCCGAAATCCCAAAGGCCGAAATCCCAAAGGCTGAAATTCGAAAGACCGAAATCCCAAAGGCCGAAATTACAAAGGCCGAAATCCCAAAAGCCGAAATTCCAAAGGCCGAAATCCCAAAGGTCGAAATCCCAAAGGCCGAAATCCCAAAGACCGACTTCCCAAAGGTCGAAATCACAAGGGCGAAATCCCAAAGGCCGAAATCCCAAAGGCCGAAAACCCAAAGGCTGAAATTCGAAAGACCGAAATCCCAAAGGTCGAAATCCCAGAGGCAGAAATCCCAAAGGCCGTAATCCCAAGGGCCGGAATCCCAAGGTTCGAGATCCCAAAGGTCGAGATCCAAATGGCCGAAATCTCAAAGGCCGAAATCCCAAAGGCTGAAATCCCAAAGGCCGAAATCCCAAATACCGACTTCCCAAAGGTCGAAATCACAAGGGCGAAATCCCAAAGGCCGAAATCACAAGGCCGAAATCCCAAAGGCTGAAATGCCAAAGGCCGAAATCCAAAGGGCCGAAATCCCAAAGGCTGAAATCCCAAAGGCCGAAATCCAAGGTGCCGAAATCCGAAAGGTTGAAATTCCAAAGATCGACATACCAAAGGCCGAAATCCCAAAGGCCGAAATCCCAAAGGCCGAAATCCCAAAGGCTGAAATCCCAACGGCCGAAATACCAAAGGTCGAAATTCCAAAGGCCGACATCCCAAAGGCCGAAATCTCAAAGTCCGAAATCCCAAAGGCTGAAATCCCAAAGACCGAAGTCCAAAGAGCCGAAATCCCACAGGCTGAAATTCCAAAGACCGACATCCCAAAGGCCGAAATCTCAAAGACCGAAATCCCAAAGGCTGAAATTCCAAAGTCCGAAATCCAAAGGGCCAAAGTCCCAAAGGCTGAAATTCCAAAGGCCGACATCCCAAAGGCCGAAATCCCACAGGCCGAAACCCCAAAGGCTGAAATTCCAAAGACCGACTTCCCAAAGGCCGAAATCCCAAAGGCCGATATCCCAAAGGCCGAAATCCTAAAGGCCGAAATCCCAAAGGCTGAAATCCCAAGGGCCGAAATCCCAAAGGTCGAAATTCCAAAGGCCGGCATCCCAATGGCCGAAATCGCAAAGGCCGAAATCCCAAAGGCCGAAACCCGAAAGGCCGCAATCCCAAGGGCCGGAATCCCAAATGGTCGAAATCCCAAAGGTCGAAATCCCAAACGGCGAAATCCCAATGCCGAAATACCAATGGCCGAAATCCCAAGAGCCGAAATCTCAAAGGCCGAAATCCCAAATGTCCAAATCCCAACGGTCGAAATCCCAAAGGCCGATATCCCAAGGGCCCATATCACAAGGGCCGAAATCCCAAGGGCCGAAATTCCAAAGGTCGAAATCCCAAAGTCCGAAATCCCAAGGCCAAAATACCAAAGAGCCGAAATGCCAAATGCTGAAATTCCAAAGACCGATATCCCAAAGGCCGAAATCACAAGGGCGAAATCCCAAAGGCCGAAATCCCAAAGGCCGAAATCCCAAAGGCCGAAATCCCAAAGGCCGAAATCCCAAAGGCCGAAATCCCAAAGGCCGAAATCCCAAAGGCCGAAATCCCAAAGGCTGAAATTCGAAAGACCGAAATCCCAATGGCCGAAATTACAAAGGCCGAAATCCCAAAGACCGACTTCCCAAAGGTCGAAATCAGAAGGGCGAAATCCCAAAGGCCGAAATCACAAGGCCGAAATCCCAAAGGCTGAAATGCCAAAGGCCGATATCCAAAGGGCCGAAATCCGAAAGGCCGAAATCCCAAAGGCCAAAATCCCAAATGCCGAAATCCTAAAGGCCGAAATCCCAAAGGCTGAAATCCCAAGGGCCGAAATCCCAAAGGTCGAAATTCCAAATGCCGGCATCTCAAAGGCCGAAATCTCAAAGTCCGAAATCCCAAAGGCTGAAATCCCAAAGACCGAAGTCCAATGGGCCGAAATCCCAAAGGCTGAAATTCCAAAGGCCGAAATCCCAAAGGCCGAAATCCCAGAGGCCGAAATCCCAAAGGCCGAAATCCCTAAGGCCGAAATCCCAAGTGTCGAAATCCCAAGAACGAAATCCCGAACGATGAATTCCCAAAAGGCCGAAATCCCAAGGGCCGAAATCCCGAGAGCCGAAATCCCAAAGGCCGAAATCCCAAAGGTCCAAATCCCAACGGTCGAAATCTCAAAGGCCGATACCCCAAGGGCCCATATCCCAAGGGCCGAAGTCCCAAGGGCCGAAATCCCAAAGGTCGAAATCCCAAAGGCCGAAATCTCAAAGGCCGAAATCCCAAAGGCCGAAATCGCAAAGGCCGAAATCCAAAGCGCCGAAATCCCAAACGCTTAAATTCCAAAGACCGATATCCCAAAGGCCGAAATCACAAGGCCGAAATCCCAAAGGCCGAAATCCAAAGGGCCGAAATCCCAAAGGCTGAAATTCCAAAGACCGACATCCCAAAGGCCGTAATCCCAAAGGCTGAAACTCCAAAGACCGACTTCCCAAAGATCGAAATCCCTGAGGCCGATATCCCAAAGGTCGAAATCCCAAAGGCCGAAATCCAAAGGCCGAAATCCAAAGAGCCGAAATCCCAAACGCTGAAATTCCAAAGACCGATATCCCAAAGGCCGAAGTCACAAGGGCGAAATCCCAAAGGCCGAAATCCCAAAGGCCGAAATCGCAAAGGCCGAAATTCCAAAGGCCGAAATCCCAAAGGCTGAAATTCGAAAGACCGAAATCCCAAAGGCCGAAATTACCAAGGCCGAAATCCCAAAGACCGACTTCCCAAAGGTCGAAATCAGAAGGGCGAAATCCCAAAGGCCGAAATCACAAGGCCGAAATCCCAAAGGCCGAGACCCCAAAGGCTGAAATTCCAAAGACCGACTTCCCAAAGGCCGATATCCCAAAGGCCGAAATCCCAAAGGCCGATATCCCAAAGGCCGAAATCCTAAAGGCCGAAATCCCAAAGGCTGAAATCCCAAGGGCCGAAATCCCAAACGTCGAAATTCCAAAGGCCGGCATCCCAATGGCCGAAATCGCAAAGGCCGAAATCCCAAAGGCCGAAACCCCAAAGGCCGCAATCCCAAGGGCCGGAATCCCAAATGGTCGAAATCCCAAAGGTCGAAATCCCAAAGGCCGAAATCCCAAAGGCCGAAATCCCAAAGGCCGAAATCCCAAAGGCCGAAATCCCAAAGGCCGAAGTCCAAAGGGCCGAAATCCCAAAGGCTGAAATTCCAAAGACCGACATCCCAAAGGTCGAAATACCAAAGGCTGAAATTCCAAAGACCGACTTCCCAAAGGTCGAAACCCCAAAGGCCGAAATCCAAAGGGCCGAAATCCCAAAGGCTGAAATTCGAAAGGCCGAAATCTCAAAGGCCGAAATCCCAAAGACTGAAATCTCAAAGGCCGAAATCCCAAGGGCCGATATCCTAATGGCGAAATTTCCTAAGGCCGAAATCCCAAACGCCGAAATCCCAAATGTCGAAATCCCAAGGCCGAAATACCAAAGGATGAACTCCCAAAAGGCCGAAATCCCAAAGGTCGGAATCCCAAAGGCCGAAATCCCAAAGGCCGAAATCCCAAGGCCGAAATCCCAAAGGATGAATTCCCAAAAGGCCGAAATCCAAAAGGCGGAAATTCCAAAGGCCGAAATCCCAAAGGTCGAAATCCCAAAGACCGAAATCCCAAAGGTCGAAATCCCAAAGGCCGAAATCCCAAAGGCCGAAATCCCAAAGGCCGAAATCCCAAATGTCGAAATCCCAAGGCCGAAATCCCAAAGACCGAAATCCAAAGGGCCGAAATCCCAATGGCTGAAATTCCAAAGACGGACATCCCAAAGGCCGAAATCCCAAAGGCTGAAATCCCAAAGTCCGAAATCCAAAGGGCCAAAATCCCAAAGGCTGAAATTCCAAAGGCCGAAATCTCAAAGTCCGAAATCCCAAAGCCTGAAATCCCAACGACCGCAATCCAATGACCCGAAATCCCAAAGGCTGAAATACCAAAGAGCGACATCCCAAAGGCCGGAATCCCAAAGGCTGAAATTCCAAAGGCCGAAATCTGAAAGTCCGAAATCCCAAAGCCTGAAATCCCAACGACCGAAATCCAAAGACCCGAAATCCGAAGACCCGAAATCCGAAAGGCTGAAATACCAAAGAGCGACATCCCAAAGGCCGGAATCCCAAAGGCCGAAACCCAAAGGCCGAAATCCCAAAGGCCGAAATCCCAAAGGCCGAAATCACAATGGCC
Source organism: Megachile rotundata (assembly GCF_050947335.1). Taxonomy (NCBI): domain Eukaryota; kingdom Metazoa; phylum Arthropoda; class Insecta; order Hymenoptera; family Megachilidae; genus Megachile; species Megachile rotundata. The sequence goes on from NC_134992.1 coordinate 456,262, forward strand.
GATATCCTAAAGCCGGAAATTCCAAAGGACGAAATCTCAAACGCCGAAATCCCAAAGGCCGAAATCCCAGAGGCCGAAATCCCAAAGGCCGAAATCCCTAAGGCCGAAATCCCGAATGTCGAAATCCCAAGAACGAAATCCCGAACGATGAATTCCCAAAAGGCCGAAATCCCAAGGGCCGAAATCCCAAGAGCCGAAATCCCAAAGGCCGAAATCCCAAAGGCCCAAATCCCAACGGTCGAAATCCCCAAGGCCGATATCCCAAGGGCCGAAATCCCAAAGGTCGAAATCCCAAAGTCCGAAATCTCAAAGGCCGAAATCGCAAAGGCCGAAATCCCAAGCGCCGAAATCCCAAACGCTTAAATTCCAAAGACCGATATCGCAAAGGCCGAAATAACAAGGCCGAAATCCCAAAGGCCGAAATCCAAAGGGCCGAAATCCCAAAGGCTGAAATTCCAAAAACCGACATCCCAAAGGCCGAAATCACAAAGGCTGAAACTCCAAAGGACGACTTCCCAAAGGTCGAAATCCCAGAGGCCGATATCCCAAAGGATGAAATCCCAAAGGCCGAAATCCCAAAGGCCGAAATCCCAAAGCCCGAAACCCCAAAGTCCGCGATTCCAAGGGCCGGAATCCCAAGGGTCGAAATCCCAAACGTCGAAATCCCAAAGGCCGAAATCCAAAATGCCAAAATCCCAAAGGCTGAAATTCCAAAGGCCGAAATCACAAAGGCCGAAATCCCAAAGACTGAAATCCCAAAGGCCGAAATCCAAAGGTCCGAAATCCCAAAGGTTGAAATTCCAAAGGCCGAAATCCCAAAGGCCGAAACCCCAAAGGCTGAAATTCCATAGAGCGACTTCCCAAAGGCCGAAATCCCAAAGGTCGAAATCCCAAAGGCCGAAATCCAAAGGGCCGAAATCCCAAAGGTTGAAATTCCAAAGATCGACATACCAAAGGCCGAAATCCCGAAGGTTGAAATTACCAAGATCGACATACTAATGGCCGAAATCCCAAAGGCCGAAATCCCAATGGCCGAAATCCCAAATGCTGAAATCCCAAAGGCCGCAATCCCAAGGGCCGGAATACCAAGGTTCGAGATCCCAAATGCCTAAATCCCAAAGAATGAATTCCGAAAAGGCCGAAATCCCAAAGCCGAAATCCCAAGGGATGAATTCCCAAAAGGCCGTAATCCCAAAGCTCGAAATCCCAAAGGCCGAAATCCCAAGGGTCGATATCCTAATGGCGGAAATTGCAAAGGCCGAAATCCCAAACGGCGAAATCCCAATGCCGAAATACCAATGGATGAACTCCCAAAAGCCCGAAATCCCAAAGGTCGAAATCCCAAAGGCCGAAATCCCAAAGGCCGAAATCCCAAGGCCGAAATACCAATGGATGAATTCCCAAAAGGCCGAAATCCCAAAGGATGAAATCTCAAAGGCCGAAATCCCAAAGGCCGAAATCCCAAAGGCCGCAATCCCAAGGGCCGGAATCCAAAGGGCCGAAATCCCAAACGTCGAAATCCCAGAGGCCTTAATCCAAAGGGCCGAAATCCCAAAGGCTGAAATTCCAAAGGCCGAAATCTCAAAGGCCGAAATCCCAAAGGCTGAAATCCCTAAGGCCGAAATCCAAAGGGCCGAAATCCCAAAGGTTGACATTCCAAAGATCGACATACCAAAGGCCGAACTCCCAAAGGCCGAAATCCCAAAGGCCGAAATCCCAAAGGCTGAAATCCCAAGGACCGAAATCCCAAAGGCCGAAATCCCAAAGGCCGAAATCCCAAAGGCCGAAATCCCAAAGGCTGAAATTCGAAAGACCGAAATCCCAAAGGCCGAAATCTCAAAGGCCGAAATCCCAAAAGCCGAAATCACAAAGGCCGAAATCCCAAAGCTCGAAATCCCAAAGGCCGAAATCCCAAAGACCGACTTCCCAAAGGTCGAAATCACAAGGGCGAAATCCCAAAGGCCGAAATCCCAAAGGCCGAAATCCCAAAGGCCGAAATCCCAAAGGCCGAAATCCCAAAGGCTGATTTCCCAAAAGGCCGAAATTCAAAAGATCGAAATCCCAAAGGCCTAAATCCCAAGGGCCGAAATCCCAAAGGTAAAAATCCCAAAAGCCGATTCCTTAAATGTCGAAACCCTAAGGCCGAAATCCTAAAATGTTCAAAACATAAAGTCTGAAATCCCAAAGGCCGAAATCCCAAAGGCTGAAATTCCAAAGGCCGAAATCCCAAAGGCCGAAATCCCAAAGGCCGAAATCCGAAAGGCCGAAATCCCCAAGGCCGAAATCCCAAAGGCCGAAATCCAAAAGGCCGATATCCGAAAGGCGGAAGTTCCAAAGGTCGAAATCCCAAAGGATGATTTCCCAAAAGGCCGAAATTCAAAAGATCGAAATCCCAAAGGCCTAAATCCCAAGGGCCGAAATCCCAAAGGTAAAAATCCCAAAAGCCGATTCCTTAAATGTCGAAACCCTAAGGCCGAAATCCTAAAATGTTCAAAACATAAAGTCTGAAATCCCAAAGGCCGAAATCCCAAAGGCTGAAATTCCAAAGGCCGAAATCCCAAAGGTCAAAATCCCAAAGGATGAAATGCCAAAGGCCGAAATCCCAAAGCCGAAATCCCAAAGCCCGCAATCCCAAGGGCCGAAATCCGAATGGTCGAAATCCCAAAGGCCTAAATCCCAAAGGATGAATTCCCAAAAGGCCGAAATCCCAAAGGCTGAAATCCAAAAGGCCGATATCCCAAAGGCGGAAATTCCAAAGGCCGAAATCCCAAAGGTCGAAATCCCAAAGGCCGAAATCCCAAAGGCCGCAATCCCAAGGACCGGAATACGAAGGGCCGAAATCCCAAAGGTCCAAATTCCAAAAGCCAATATCCCAAATATCGAAATCCCAAGGGATGAATTCCCAAAAGGCCGTAATCCCAATGGTCGCAATCCCAAAGGCCGAGATCCCAAAGGCCGAAATCTCAAAGGCCGAAATCCCAAAGGCCGAAATCCAAAGAGCCGAAATCCCAAACGCTGAAATTCCAAAGACCAATATCCCAAAGGCCGAAATCAGAAGGGCGAAATCCCAAAGGCCGAAATCCCAAAGGCCGAAATCCCAAAGGTCGAAATCCCAAAGGCCGAAATCCAAAGGCCGAAATCCAAAGAGCCGAAATCCCAAACGCTGAAATTCCAAAGACCGATATCCCAAAGGCCGAAGTCACAAGGGCGAAATCCCAAAGGCCGAAATCCCAAAGGCCGAAATCGCAAAGGCCGAAATTCCAAAGGCCGAAATCCCAAAGGCTGAAATTCGAAAGACCGAAATCCCAAAGGCCGAAATTACCAAGGCCGAAATCCCAAAGACCGACTTCCCAAAGGTCGAAATCAGAAGGGCGAAATCCCAAAGGCCGAAATCACAAGGCCGAAATCCCAAAGGCCGAGACCCCAAAGGCTGAAATTCCAAAGACCGACTTCCCAAAGGCCGATATCCCAAAGGCCGAAATCCCAAAGGCCGATATCCCAAAGGCCGAAATCCTAAAGGCCGAAATCCCAAAGGCTGAAATCCCAAGGGCCGAAATCCCAAAGGTCGAAATTCCAAAGGCCGGCATCCCAATGGCCGAAATCGCAAAGGCCGAAATCCCAAAGGCCGAAACCCCAAAGGCCGCAATCCCAAGGGCCGGAATCCCAAATGGTCGAAATCCCAAAGGTCGAAATCCCAAAGGCCGAAATCCCAATGGCCGAAATCCCAAAGGCCGAAATCCCAAAGGCCGAAATCCCAAAGGCCGAAATCCCAAAGGCCGAAATCCCAAAGGCCGAAGTCCAAAGGGCCGAAATCCCAAAGGCTGAAATTCCAAAGACCGACATCCCAAAGGTCGAAATACCAAAGGCTGAAATTCCAAAGACCGACTTCCCAAAGGTCGAAACCCCAAAGGCCGAAATCCAAAGGGCCGAAATCCCAAAGGCTGAAATTCGAAAGGCCGAAATCTCAAAGGCCGAAATCCCAAAGACTGAAATCTCAAAGGCCGAAATCCCAAGGGCCGATATCCTAATGGCGAAATTTCCTAAGGCCGAAATCCCAAACGCCGAAATCCCAAATGTCGAAATCCCAAGGCCGAAATACCAAAGGATGAACTCCCAAAAGGCCGAAATCCCAAAGGTCGGAATCCCAAAGGCCGAAATCCCAAAGGCCGAAATCCCAAGGCCGAAATCCCAAAGGATGAATTCCCAAAAGGCCGAAATCCAAAAGGCGGAAATTCCAAAGGCCGAAATCCCAGAGGTCGAAATCCCAAAGACCGAAATCCCAAAGGCCGCAATCCCAAGGGCCGGAATACCAAAGGTCGAGATCCCAAAGGTCGAAATCCCAAAGACCGAAATCCCAAAGGTCGAAATCCCAAAGGCCGAAATCCCAAAGGCCGAAATCCCAAAGGCCGAAATCCCAAGGCCGAAATACCAATGGATGAATTCCCAAAAGGCCGAAATCGCATAGGATGAAATCCCAAAGTCCGAAATCCCAAAGGCCGAAATCCCAAAGGCCGAAATCCCAAATGTCGAAATCCCAAGGCCGAAATCCCAAAGACCGAAATCCAAAGGGCCGAAATCCCAATGGCTGAAATTCCAAAGACGGACATCCCAAAGGCCGAAATCCCAAAGGCTGAAATCCCAAAGTCCGAAATCCAAAGGGCCAAAATCCCAAAGGCTGAAATTCCAAAGGCCGAAATCTCAAAGTCCGAAATCCCAAAGCCTCAAATCCCAACGACCGCAATCCAATGACCCGAAATCCCAAAGGCTGAAATACCAAAGAGCGACATCCCAAAGGCCGGAATCCCAAAGGCCGAAATCCCAAAGGCCGAAATCCCAAAGGCCGAAATCCCAAATGTCGAAATCCCAAGGGCGAAATCCCAAAGACCGAAATCCAAAGGGCCGAAATCCCAATGGCTGAAATTCCAAAGACCGACATCCCAAAGGCCGAAATCTCAAAGGCCGAAATCCCAAAGGCTCAAATCCCAAAGTCCGAAATCCAAAGGGCCAAAATCCCAAAGGCTGAAATTCCAAAGGCCGAAATCTCAAAGTCCGAAATCCCAAAGCCTGAAATCCCAACGACCGAAATCCAAAGACCCGAAATCCGAAGACCCGAAATCCGAAAGGCTGAAATACCAAAGAGCGACATCCCAAAGGCCGGAATCCCAAAGGCCGAAACCCAAAGGCCGAAATCCCAAAGGCCGAAATCCCAAAGGCCGAAATCACAATGGCCGATATCCTAAAGCCGGAAATTCCAAAGGACGAAATCTCAAACGCCGAAATCCCAAAGGCCGAAATCCCAGAGGCCGAAATCCCAAAGGCCGAAATCCCTAAGGCCGAAATCCCGAATGTCGAAATCCCAAGAACGAAATCCCGAACGATGAATTCCCAAAAGGCCGAAATCCCAAGGGCCGAAATCCCAAGAGCCGAAATCCCAAAGGCCGAAATCCCAAAGGCCGAAATCCCAAAGGCCCAAATCCCAACGGTCGAAATCCCCAAGGCCGATATCCCAAGGGCCGAAATCCCAAAGGTCGAAATCCCAAAGTCCGAAATCTCAAAGGCCGAAATCGCAAAGGCCGAAATCCAAAGCGCCGAAATCCCAAACGCTTAAATTCCAAAGACCGATATCGCAAAGGCCGAAATAACAAGGCCGAAATCCCAAAGGCCGAAATCCAAAGGGCCGAAATCCCAAAGGCTGAAATTCCAAAAACCGACATCCCAAAGGCCGAAATCCCAAAGGCTGAAATTCCAAAGGACGACTTCCCAAAGGTCGAAATCCCAGAGGCCGATATCCCAAAGGATGAAATCCCAAAGGCCGAAATCCCAAAGGCCGAAATCCCAATGCCCGAAACCCCAAAGTCCGCGATTCCAAGGGCCGGAATCCCAAGGGTCGAAATCCCAAACGTCGAAATCCCAAAGGCCGAAATCCAAAATGCCAAAATCCCAAAGGCTGAAATTCCAAAGGCCGAAATCACAAAGGCCGAAATCCCAAAGACTGAAATCCCAAAGGCCGAAATCCAAAGGTCCGAAATCCCAAAGGTTGAAATTCCAAAGGCCGAAATCCCAAAGGCCGAAACCCCAAAGGCTGAAATTCCATAGAGCGACTTCCCAAAGGCCGAAATCCCAAAGGTCGAAATCCCAAATGCCGAAATCCAAAGGGCCGAAATCCCAAAGGTTGAAATTCCAAAGATCGACATACCAAAGGCCGAAATCCCGAAGGTTGAAATTACCAAGATCGACATACTAATGGCCGAAATCCCAAAGGCCGAAATCCCAATGGCCGAAATCCCAAAGGCTGAAATCCCAAAGGCCGCAATCCCAAGGGCCGGAATACCAAGGTTCGAGATCCCAAATGCCTAAATCCCAAAGAATGAATTCCGAAAAGGCCGAAATCCCAAAGCCGAAATCCCAAGGGATGAATTCCCAAAAGGCCGTAATCCCAAAGCTCGAAATCCCAAAGGCGTAAATCCCAAGGGTCGATATCCTAATGGCGGAAATTGCAAAGGCCGAAATCCCAAACGGCGAAATCCCAATGCCGAAATACCAATGGATGAACTCCCAAAAGGCCGAAATCCCAAAGGTCGAAATCCCAAAGGCCGAAATCCCAAAGGCCGAAATCCCAAGGCCGAAATACCAATGGATGAATTCCCAAAAGGCCGAAATCCCAAAGGATGAAATCTCAAAGGCCGAAATCCCAAAGGCCGAAATCCCAAAGGCCGCAATCCCAAGGGCCGGAATCCAAAGGGCCGAAATCCCAAACGTCGAAATCCCAGAGGCCTTAATCCAAAGGGCCGAAATCCCAAAGGCTGAAATTCCAAAGGCCGAAATCTCAAAGGCCGAAATCCCAAAGGCTGAAATCCCAAAGGCCGAAATCCAAAGGGCCGAAATCCCAAAGGTTGACATTCCAAAGATCGACATACCAAAGGCCGAACTCCCAAAGGCCGAAATCCCAAAGGCCGAAATCCCAAAGGCTGAAATCCCAAGGACCGAAATCCCAAAGGCCGAAATCCCAAAGGCCGAAATCCCAAAGGCCGAAATCCCAAAGGCCGAAATCCCAAAGGCTGAAATTCGAAAGACCGAAATCCCAAAGGCCGAAATCTCAAAGGCCGAAATCCCAAAAGCCGAAATCACAAAGGCCGAAATCCCAAAGCTCGAAATCCCAAAGGCCGAAATCCCAAAGACCGACTTCCCAAAGGTCGAAATCACAAGGGCGAAATCCCAAAGGCCGAAATCCCAAAGGCCGAAATCCCAAAGGCCGAAATCCCAAAGGCTGATTTCCCAAAAGGCCGAAATTCAAAAGATCGAAATCCCAAAGGCCTAAATCCCAAGGGCCGAAATCCCAAAGGTAAAAATCCCAAAAGCCGATTCCTTAAATGTCGAAACCCTAAGGCCGAAATCCTAAAATGTTCAAAACATAAAGTCTGAAATCCCAAAGGCCGAAATCCCAAAGGCTGAAATTCCAAAGGCCGAAATCCCAAAGGCCGAAATCCCAAAGGCCGAAATCCCAAAGGCCGAAATCCAAAAGGCCGATATCCGAAAGGCGGAAGTTCCAAAGGTCGAAATCCCAAAGGATGATTTCCCAAAAGGCCGAAATTCAAAAGATCGAAATCCCAAAGGCCTAAATCCCAAGGGCCGAAATCCCAAAGGTAAAAATCCCAAAAGCCGATTCCTTAAATGTCGAAACCCTAAGGCCGAAATCCTAAAATGTTCAAAACATAAAGTCTGAAATCCCAAAGGCCGAAATCCCAAAGGCTGAAATTCCAAAGGCCGAAATCCCAAAGGTCAAAATCCCAAAGGATGAAATGCCAAAGGCCGAAATCCCAAAGGCCGAAATCCCAAAGCCCGCAATCCCAAGGGCCGAAATCCGAATGGTCGAAATCCCAAGGGCCTAAATCCCAAAGGATGAATTCCCAAAAGGCCGAAATCCCAAAGGCTGAAATCCAAAAGGCCGATATCCCAAAGGCGGAAATTCCAAAGGCCGAAATCCCAAAGGTCGAAATCCCAAAGGCCGAAATCCCAAAGGCCGCAATCCCAAAGACCGGAATACGAAGGGCCGAAATCCCAAAGGTCCAAATTCCAAAAGCCAATATCCCAAATATCGAAATCCCAAGGGATGAATTCCCAAAAGGCCGTAATCCCAATGGTCGCAATCCCAAAGGCCGAAATCCCAAAGGCCCAAATCCCAAGGGCCGAAATCCCAAAGGCTGAAATTCCAAAAACCGACATCCCAAAGGCCGAAATCCCAAAGGCTGAAACTCCAAAGACCGACTTCCCAAAGGTCGAAATCCCAGAGGCCGATATCCCAAAGGTCGAAATCCCAAAGGCCGAAATCCAAAGGGCCGAAATCCCAAACTTCGGAATCCCAAAGGCCGAAATCCAAAGGGCCGAAATCCCAAAGTCTGAAATTCCAAAGGCCGAAATCTCAAAGGCCGAAATCCCAAAGGCTGAAATCCCAAAGGCCGAAATCCCAAGGCCGAAATACCAATGGATGAATTCCCAAAAGGCCGAAATCCCAAAGGATGAAATCCCAAAGGCCGAAATCCCAAAGGCCGAAATCCCAAAGCCCGAAACCCCAAAGTCCGCGATCCCAAGGGCCGGAATCCCAAGGGTCGAAATCCCAAACGTCGAAATCCCAAAGGCCGAAATCCAAAATGCCAAAATCCCAAAGGCTGAAATTCCAAAGGCCGAAATCACAAAGGCCGAAATCCCAAAGACTGAAATCCCAAAGGCCGAAATCCAAAGGGCCGAAATCCCAAAGGTTGAAATTCCAAAGGCCGAAATCCCAAAGGCCGAAACCCCAAAGGCTGAAATTCCATAGAGCGACTTCCCAAAGGCCGAAATCCCAAAGGTCGAAATCCCAAAGGCCGAAATCCAAAGGGCCGAAATCCCAAAGGTTGAAATTCCAAAGATCGACATACCAAAGGCCGAAATCCCGAAGGTTGAAATTCCCAAGATCGACATACTAATGGCCGAAATCCCAAAGGCCGAAATCCCAATGGCCGAAATCCCAAAGGCTGAAATCCCAAAGGCCGCAATCCCAAGGGCCGGAATACCAAGGTTCGAGATCCCAAATGCCTAAATCCCAAAGAATGAATTCCGAAAAGGCCGAAATCCCAAAGCCGAAATCCCAAGGGATGAATTCCCAAAAGGCCGTAATCCCAAAGCTCGAAATCCCAAAGGCCAAAATCCCAAGGGTCGATATCCTAATGGCGGAAATTGCAAAGGCCGAAACCCCAAACGGCGAAATCCCAATGACGAAATACCAATGGATGAACTCCCAAAAGGCCGAAATCCCAAAGGTCGAAATCCCAAAGGCCGAAATCCCAAAGACCGACTTCCCAAAGGTCGAAATCACAAGGGCGAAATCCCAAAGGCCGAAATCCCAAAGGTAAAAATCCCAAAGGCCGAAATCCCAAAGGCTGAAATCCCAAAGTCCGAAATCCAAAGGGCCGAAATCCCAAAGGCTGAAATCCCAAAGGCCGCAATCCCAAGGGCCGGAATACCAAGGTTCGAGATCCCAAATGCCTAAATCCCAAAGAATGAATTCCGAAAAGGCCGAAATCCCAAAGCCGAAATCCCAAGGGATGAATTCCCAAAAGGCCGTAATCCCAAAGCTCGAAATCCCAAAGGCCGAAATCCCAAGGGTCGATATCCTAATGGCGGAAATTGCAAAGGCCGAAATCCCAAACGGCGAAATCCCAATGCCGAAATACCAATGGATGAACTCCCAAAAGGCCGAAATCCCAAAGGTCGAAATCCCAAAGGCCGAAATCCCAAAGGCCGAAATCCCAAGGCCGAAATACCAATGGATGAATTCCCAAAAGGCCGAAATCCCAAAGGATGAAATTCCAAAGGCCGAAATCTCAAAGGCCGAAATCCCGATGGCTGAAATCCCAAAGGCCGAAATCCAAAGGGCCGAAATCCCAAAGGTTGAAATTCCAAAGATTGACATACCAAAGGCCGAACTCCCAAAGGCCGAAATCTCAAAGGCCGAAATCCCAAAGGCCGAAATCCCAAGGGCCGAAATCCCAAAGGCCGAAATCCCAAAGGCCGAAATCCCAAAGGCCGAAATCCCAAAGGCCGAAATCCCAAAGGCTGAAATTCGAAAGACCGAAATCCCAAAGGCCGAAATCCCAAAGGCCGAAATCCCAAAGGTCGAAATCCCAAAGGCCGAAATCCCAAAGACCGACTTCCCAAAGGTCGAAATCACAAGGGCGAAATCCCAAAAGCCGAAATCCCAAAGGCCGAAATCCCAAAGGCCGAAATCCCAAAGGCCGAAATCCCAAAGGCTGAAATTCGAAAGCCCGAAATCCCAAAGGTAAAAATCCCAAAGGCCGAAATCACAAAGGCTGAAATCCCAAAGTCCGAAATCCAAAGGGCCGAAATCCCAAAGGCTGCAATTCCAAAGGCCGAAATCCCAAAGGCCGAAATCCCAGAGGCCGAAATCCCAAAGGCCGAAATCCCTAAGGCCGAAATCCCAAGTGTCGAAATCCCAAGAACGAAATCCCGAACGATGAATTCCCAAAAGGCCGAAATCCCAAGGGCCGAAATCCCAAGAGCCGAAATCCCAAAGGCCGAAATCCCAAAGGTCCAAATCCCAACGGTCGAAATCCCAAAGGCCGATATCCCAAGGGCCCATATCCCAAGGGCCGAAGTCCCAAGGGCCGAAATCCCAAAGGTCGAAATCCCAAAGGCCGAAATCCCAAAGGCTGAAATTCCAAAGACCGACATCCCAAAGGCCGAAATCCCAAAGGCTGAAACTCCAAAGACCGACTTCCCAAAGATCGAAATCCCAGAGGCCGATATCCCAAAGGTCGAAATCCCAAAGGCCGAAATCCAAAGGGCCGAAATCCCAAAGGCTGAAATTCCAAAGGCCGAAATCTCGAAGGCCGAAATCCCAAAGGCTGAAATCCCAAAGGCCGAAATCCAAAGGGCCGAAATCCCAAAGGTTGAAATTCCAAAGATCGACATACCAAAGGCCGAAATCCCAAAGACTGAAATCTCAAAGGCCGAAATCCCAAGGGCCGGAATACCAAAGGTCGAGATCCCAGAGGTCGAAATCCCAAAGGCCGAAATCCCAAAGGCCGAAATCCCAAGGCCGAAATACCAATGGATGAATTCCCAAAAGGCCGAAATCCCAAAGGCCGAAATCCCAAAGGACGCAATCCCAAGGGCCGGAATCCAAAGGGCCGAAATCCCAAACGTCGAAATCCCAGAGGCCGAAATCCAAAGGGCCGAAATCCCAAAGGCTGAAATTCCAAAGGCCGAAATCTCAAAGGCCGAAATCCCAAAGGCTGAAATCCCAAAGGCCGAAATCCAAAGGGCCGAAATCCCAATGGTTGAAATTCCAAAGATCGACATACCAAAGGCCGAACTCCCAAAGGCCGAAATCCCAAAGGCCGAAATCCCAAAGGCTGAAATCCCAAGGGCCGAAATCCCAAATGCCGAAATCCCAAAGGCCGAAATCCCAAAGGCCGAAATCCCAAAGGCCGAAATCCCAAAGGCCGAAATCCCAAAGGCCGAAATCCCAAAGGCTGAAATTCGAAAGACCGAAATCCCAAAGGCCGAAATCTCAAAGGCCGAAATCCTAAAAGCCGAAATCCCAAAGGCCGAAATCCCAAAGGTCGAAATCCCAAAGGTCGAAATCCCAAAGGCCGAAATCCCAAAGACCGACTTCCCAAAGGTCGAAATCACAAGGGCGAAATCCCAAAGGCCGAAATCCCAAAGGCCGAAATCCCAAACTTCGAAATCCCAAAGGCCGAAATCCCAAGGGCCGAAATCCCAAAGGTCGAAATTCCAAAGACCGACATCCCAAAGCCCGAAATCTCAAAGGCCGAAATCCCAAAGGCTGAAATCCCAAAGTCCGAAATCCAAAGGGCCGAAATCCCAAAGGCTGAAATTCCAAAGGCCGAAATCCCAAAGGCCGAAATCCCAGAGGCCGAAATCCCAAAGGCCGAAATCCCTAAGGCCGAAATCCCAAGTGTCGAAATCCCAAGAACGAAATCCCGAACGATGAATTCACAAAAGGCCGAAATCCCAAGGGCCGAAATCCCAAGAGCCGAAATCCCAAAGGCCGAAATCCCAAAGGTCCAAATCCCAACGGTCGAAATCCCAAAGGCCGATATCCCAAGGGCCCATATCCCAAGGGCCGAAATCCCAAAGGTCGAAATCCCAAAGGCCGAAATCCCAAAGGCTGAAATTCCAAAGACCGACATCCCAAAGGCCGAAATCCCAAAGGCTGAAACTCCAAAGACCGACTTCCCAAAGATCGAAATCCCAGAGGCCGATATCCAAAAGGTCGAAATCCCAAAGGCCGAAATCCAAAGGGCCGAAATCCCAAAGGCTGAAATTCCAAAGGCCGAAATCTCAAAGGCCGAAATCCCAAAGGCTGAAATCCCAAAGGCCGAAATCCAAAGGGCCGAAATCCCAAAGGTTGAAATTCCAAAGATCGACATACCAAAGGCCGAAATCCCAAAGACTGAAATCTCAAAGGCCGAAATCCCAAGGGCCGGAATACCAAAGGTCGTGATCCCAAAGGTCGAAATCCCAAAGGCCGAAATCCCAAACGCCGAAATCCCAAAGGCCGAAACCCTAAAGGCCGAAATCCCAAAGGCCGAAATCACAAATTTCGAAATCCCAAAGGCCGAAATCCCAAATGCCGAAATCCTAAAGGTCCAAAACCCAATGGCCGAAATCCAAAGGGCCGAAATCCCAAAGGCGGAAATTGCAATGGCCGAAATCCCAAAGGCCGAAATCCTAAAGGTCGAAATTCCAAAGGCCGGAATCCCAAGGGCCGAAATGCCAAAGGTCGAAATCCCAAAGGCCAAAATCTCAAACGCCGAAATCCCAAAGGCTCAAAATCCCAAAGGCCGAAATCCAAAGAGCCGAAATCCCAACGGCTGAAATTCCAAAGCCCGATATCCCAAAGGCCGAAATCCCAAAGTCCGAAATCCAAAACGTCGAAATCCCAAAGGCCGAAATCCCAAAGGCCCAAATCCCAAAGGCCGATATCCCAAAGGCGGAAATTCCAAAGGCCGAAATCCCAAAGGCCGAAATCCCAAAGGCCGAAATCCCCAAGGCCGAAATCCCAAAGGCCGAAATCCAAAAGGCCGATATCCGAAAGGCGGAAGTTCCAAAGGTCGAAATCCCAAAGGATGATTTCCCAAAATGCCGAAATTCAAAAGATCGAAATCCCAAAGGCCTAAATCCCAAGGGCCGAAATCCCAAAGGTAAAAATGCCAAAAGCCGATTCCTTAAATGTCGAAACCCTAAGGCCGAAATCCTAAAATGTTCAAAACATAAAGTCTGAAATCCCAAAGGCCGAAATCCCAAAGGCTGAAATTCCAAAGGCCGAAATCCCAAAGGTCAAAATCCCAAAGGATGAAATGCCAAAGGCCGAAATCCCAAAGGCCGAAATCCCAAAGGCCGCAATCCCAAGGGCCGGAATACCAAGGTTCGAGATCCCAAATGCCTAAATCCCAAAGAATGAATTCCGAAAAGGCCGAAATCCCAAAGCCGAAATCCCAAGGGATGAATTCCCAAAAGGCCGTAATCCCAAAGCTCGAAATCCCAAAGGCCGAAATCCCAAGGGTCGATATCCTAATGGCGGAAATTGCAAAGGCCGAAATCCCAAACGGCGAAATCCCAATGCCGAAATACCAATGGCCGAAATCCCAAGAGCCGAAATCTCAAAGGCCGAAATCCCAAATGTCCAAATCCCAACGGTCGAAATCCCAAAGGCCGATATCCCAAGGGCCCATCATATCACAAGGGCCGAAATCCCAAGGGCCGAAATTCCAAAGGTCGAAATCCCAAAGTCCGAAATCCCAAGGCCAAAATACCAATGGCCGAAATCCCAAATGCTGAAATTCGAAAGACCGAAATCCCAAAGGCCGAAATCCCAAAGTCCGAAATCCAAAGGGCCGAAATCCCAAAGGCTGCAATTCCAAAGGCCGAAATCCCAAAGGCCGAAATCCCAGTTGCCGAAATCCCAAAGGCCGAAATCCCTAAGGCCGAAATCCCAAGTGTCGAAATCCCAAGAACGAAATCCCGAACGATGAATTCCCAAAAGGCCGAAATCCCAAGGGCCGAAATCCCAAGAGCCGAAATCCCAAAGGCCGAAATCCCAAAGGTCCAAATCCCAACGGTCGAAATCCCAAAGGCCGATATCCCAAGGGCCCATATCCCAAGGGCCGAAGTCCCAAGGGCCGAAATCCCAAAGGTCGAAATCCCAAAGGCCGAAATCCCAAAGGCTGAAATTCCAAAGACCGACATCCCAAAGGCCGAAATCCCAAAGGCTGAAACTCCAAAGACCGACTTCCCAAAGATCGAAATCCCAGAGGCCGATATCCCAAAGGTCGAAATCCCAAAGGCCGAAATCCAAAGGGCCGAAATCCCAAAGGCTGAAATTCCAAAGGCCGAAATCTCGAAGGCCGAAATCCCAAAGGCTGAAATCCCAAAGGCCGAAATCCAAAGGGCCGAAATCCCAAAGGTTGAAATTCCAAAGATCGACATACCAAAGGCCGAAATCCCAAAGACTGAAATCTCAAAGGCCGAAATCCCAAGGGCCGGAATACCAAAGGTCGAGATCCCAGAGGTCGAAATCCCAAAGGCCGAAATCCCAAAGGCCGAAATCCCAAGGCCGAAATACCAATGGATGAATTCCCAAAAGGCCGAAATCCCAAAGGCCGAAATCCCAAAGGACGCAATCCCAAGGGCCGGAATCCAAAGGGCCGAAATCCCAAACGTCGAAATCCCAGAGGCCGAAATCCAAAGGGCCGAAATCCCAAAGGCTGAAATTCCAAAGGCCGAAATCTCAAAGGCCGAAATCCCAAAGGCTGAAATCCCAAAGGCCGAAATCCAAAGGGCCGAAATCCCAATGGTTGAAATTCCAAAGATCGACATACCAAAGGCCGAACTCCCAAAGGCCGAAATCCCAAAGGCCGAAATCCCAAAGGCTGAAATCCCAAGGGCCGAAATCCCAAATGCCGAAATCCCAAAGGCCGAAATCCCAAAGGCCGAAATCCCAAAGGCCGAAATCCCAAAGGCCGAAATCCCAAAGGCTGAAATTCGAAAGACCGAAATCCCAAAGGCCGAAATCTCGAAGGCCGAAATCCTAAAAGCCGAAATCCCAAAGGCCGAAATCCCAAAGGTCGAAATCCCAAAGGTCGAAATCCCAAAGGCCGAAATCCCAAAGACCGACTTCCCAAAGGTCGAAATCACAAGGGCGAAATCCCAAAGGCCGAAATCCCAAAGGCCGAAATCCCAAACTTCGAAATCCCAAAGGCCGAAATCCCAAGGGCCGAAATCCCAAAGGTCGAAATTCCAAAGACCGACATCCCAAAGCCCGAAATCTCAAAGGCCGAAATCCCAAAGGCTGAAATCCCAAAGTCCGAAATCCAAAGGGCCGAAATCCCAAAGGCTGAAATTCCAAAGGCCGAAATCCCAAAGGCCGAAATCCCAGAGGCCGAAATCCCAAAGGCCGAAATCCCTAAGGCCGAAATCCCAAGTGTCGAAATCCCAAGAACGAAATCCCGAACGATGAATTCACAAAAGGCCGAAATCCCAAGGGCCGAAATCCCAAGAGCCGAAATCCCAAAGGCCGAAATCCCAAAGGTCCAAATCCCAACGGTCGAAATCCCAAAGGCCGATATCCCAAGGGCCCATATCCCAAGGGCCGAAATCCCAAAGGTCGAAATCCCAAAGGCCGAAATCCCAAAGGCTGAAATTCCAAAGACCGACATCCCAAAGGCCGAAATCCCAAAGGCTGAAACTCCAAAGACCGACTTCCCAAAGATCGAAATCCCAGAGGCCGATATCCAAAAGGTCGAAATCCCAAAGGCCGAAATCCAAAGGGCCGAAATCCCAAAGGCTGAAATTCCAAAGGCCGAAATCTCAAAGGCCGAAATCCCAAAGGCTGAAATCCCAAAGGCCGAAATCCAAAGGGCCGAAATCCCAAAGGTTGAAATTCCAAAGATCGACATACCAAAGGCCGAAATCCCAAAGACTGAAATCTCAAAGGCCGAAATCCCAAGGGCCGGAATACCAAAGGTCGTGATCCCAAAGGTCGAAATCCCAAAGGCCGAAATCCCAAACGCCGAAATCCCAAAGGCCGAAACCCTAAAGGCCGAAATCCCAAAGGCCGAAATCACAAATTTCGAAATCCCAAAGGCCGAAATCCCAAATGCCGAAATCCTAAAGGTCCAAAACCCAATGGCCGAAATCCAAAGGGCCGAAATCCCAAAGGCGGAAATTGCAATGGCCGAAATCCCAAAGGCCGAAATCCTAAAGGTCGAAATTCCAAAGGTCGGAATCCCAAGGGCCGAAATGCCAAAGGTCGAAATCCCAAAGGCCGAAATCTCAAACGCCGAAATCCCAAAGGCTCAAAATCCCAAAGGCCGAAATCCAAAGAGCCGAAATCCCAACGGCTGAAATTCCAAAGCCCGATATCCCAAAGGCCGAAATCCCAAAGTCCGAAATCCAAAACGTCGAAATCCCAAAGGCCGAAATCCCAAAGGCCCAAATCCCAAAGGCCGATATCCCAAAGGCGGAAATTCCAAAGGCCGAAATCCCAAAGGCCGAAATCCCCAAGGCCGAAATCCCAAAGGCCGAAATCCAAAAGGCCGATATCCGAAAGGCGGAAGTTCCAAAGGTCGAAATCCCAAAGGATGATTTCCCAAAATGCCGAAATTCAAAAGATCGAAATCCCAAAGGCCTAAATCCCAAGGGCCGAAATCCCAAAGGTAAAAATGCCAAAAGCCGATTCCTTAAATGTCGAAACCCTAAGGCCGAAATCCTAAAATGTTCAAAACATAAAGTCTGAAATCCCAAAGGCCGAAATCCCAAAGGCTGAAATTCCAAAGGCCGAAATCCCAAAGGTCAAAATCCCAAAGGATGAAATGCCAAAGGCCGAAATCCCAAAGGCCGAAATCCCAAAGGCCGCAATCCCAAGGGCCGGAATACCAAGGTTCGAGATCCCAAATGCCTAAATCCCAAAGAATGAATTCCGAAAAGGCCGAAATCCCAAAGCCGAAATCCCAAGGGATGAATTCCCAAAAGGCCGTAATCCCAAAGCTCGAAATCCCAAAGGCCGAAATCCCAAGGGTCGATATCCTAATGGCGGAAATTGCAAAGGCCGAAATCCCAAACGGCGAAATCCCAATGCCGAAATACCAATGGCCGAAATCCCAAGAGCCGAAATCTCAAAGGCCGAAATCCCAAATGTCCAAATCCCAACGGTCGAAATCCCAAAGGCCGATATCCCAAGGGCCCATCATATCACAAGGGCCGAAATCCCAAGGGCCGAAATTCCAAAGGTCGAAATCCCAAAGTCCGAAATCCCAAGGCCAAAATACCAATGGCCGAAATCCCAAATGCTGAAATTCGAAAGACCGAAATCCCAAAGGCCGAAATCTCAAAGGCCGAAATCGCAAAGTCCGAAATCCCAAAGGCCGAAATCCCAAAGGCCGAAATCCCAAAGGCCGAAATCGCAAAGGCCGAAATCCAAAGAGCCGAAATCCCAAACGCTGAAATTCCAAAGACCGATATCCCAAAGGCCGAAATCACAAGGGCGAAATCCCAAAGGCCGAAATCCCAAAGGCCGAAATCCCAAAGGCCGAAATCCCAAAGGCCGAAATCCCAAAGGCCGAAATCCCAAAGGCCGAAATCCCAAAGGCCGAAATCCCAAAGGCTGAAATTCGAAAGACCGAAATCCCAATGGCCGAAATTACAAAGGCCGAAATCCCAAAGACCGACTTCCCAAAGGTCGAAATCTGAAGGGCGAAATCCCAAAGGCCGAAATCACAAGGCCGAAATCCCAAAGGCTGAAATGCCAAAGGCCGATATCCAAAGGGCCGAAATCCGAAAGGCTGAAATCCCAAAGGCCGAAATCCAAGGGGCCGAAATCCGAAAGGTTGAAATTCCAAAGATCGACATACCAAAGGCCGAAATCCCAAAGACTGAAATCTCAAAGGCCGAAATCCCAAGGGCCGGAATACCAAAGGTCGTGATCCCAAAGGTCGAAATCCCAAAGGCCGAAATCCCAAACGCCGAAATCCCAAAGGCCGAAACCCTAAAGGCCGAAATCCCAAAGGCCGAAATCACAAATTTCGAAATCCCAAAGGCCGAAATCCCAAATGCCGAAATCCTAAAGGTCCAAAACCCAATGGCCGAAATCCAAAGGGCCGAAATCCCAAAGGCGGAAATTGCAATGGCCGAAATCCCAAAGGCCGAAATCCTAAAGGTCGAAATTCCAAAGGTCGGAATCCCAAGGGCCGAAATGCCAAAGGTCGAAATCCCAAAGGCCGAAATCTCAAACGCCGAAATCCCAAAGGCTCAAAATCCCAAAGGCCGAAATCCAAAGAGCCGAAATCCCAACGGCTGAAATTCCAAAGCCCGATATCCCAAAGGCCGAAATCCCAAAGTCCGAAATCCAAAACGTCGAAATCCCAAAGGCCGAAATCCCAAAGGCCCAAATCCCAAAGGCCGATATCCCAAAGGCGGAAATTCCAAAGGCCGAAATCCCAAAGGCCGAAATCCCAAAGGCCGAAATCCCAAAGGCCGAAATCCCCAAGGCCGAAATCCCAAAGGCCGAAATCCAAAAGGCCGATATCCGAAAGGCGGAAGTTCCAAAGGTCGAAATCCCAAAGGATGATTTCCCAAAATGCCGAAATTCAAAAGATCGAAATCCCAAAGGCCTAAATCCCAAGGGCCGAAATCCCAAAGGTAAAAATGCCAAAAGCCGATTCCTTAAATGTCGAAACCCTAAGGCCGAAATCCTAAAATGTTCAAAACATAAAGTCTGAAATCCCAAAGGCCGAAATCCCAAAGGCTGAAATCCCAAAGTCCGAAATCCAAAGGGCCGAAATCCCAAAGGCTGAAATTCCAAAGGCCGAAATCCCAAAGGCCGAAATCCCAGAGGCCGAAATCCCAAAGGCCGAAATCCCTAAGGCCGAAATCCCAAGTGTCGAAATCCCAAGAACGAAATCCCGAACGATGAATTCACAAAAGGCCGAAATCCCAAGGGCCGAAATCCCAAGAGCCGAAATCCCAAAGGCCGAAATCCCAAAGGTCCAAATCCCAACGGTCGAAATCCCAAAGGCCGATATCCCAAGGGCCCATATCCCAAGGGCCGAAATCCCAAAGGTCGAAATCCCAAAGGCCGAAATCCCAAAGGCTGAAATTCCAAAGACCGACATCCCAAAGGCCGAAATCCCAAAGGCTGAAACTCCAAAGACCTACTTCCCAAAGATCGAAATCCCAGAGGCCGATATCCAAAAGGTCGAAATCCCAAAGGCCGAAATCCAAAGGGCCGAAATCCCAAAGGCTGAAATTCCAAAGGCCGAAATCTCAAAGGCCGAAATCCCAAAGGCTGAAATCCCAAAGGCCGAAATCCAAAGGGCCGAAATCCCAAAGGTTGAAATTCCAAAGATCGACATACCAAAGGCCGAAATCCCAAAGACTGAAATCTCAAAGGCCGAAATCCCAAGGGCCGGAATACCAAAGGTCGTGATCCCAAAGGTCGAAATCCCAAAGGCCGAAATCCCAAACGCCGAAATCCCAAAGGCCGAAACCCTAAAGGCCGAAATCCCAAAGCCCGAAATCACAAATTTCGAAATCCCAAAGGCCGAAATCCCAAATGCCGAAATCCTAAAGGTCCAAAACCCAATGGCCGAAATCCAAAGGGCCGAAATCCCAAAGGCGGAAATTGCAATGGCCGAAATCCCAAAGGCCGAAATCCTAAAGGTCGAAATTCCAAAGGTCGGAATCCCAAGGGCCGAAATGCCAAAGGTCGAAATCCCAAAGGCCGAAATCTCAAACGCCGAAATCCCAAAGGCTCAAAATCCCAAAGGCCGAAATCCAAAGAGCCGAAATCCCAACGGCTGAAATTCCAAAGCCCGATATCCCAAAGGCCGAAATCCCAAAGTCCGAAATCCAAAACGTCGAAATCCCAAAGGCCGAAATCCCAAAGGCCCAAATCCCAAAGGCCGATATCCCAAAGGCGGAAATTCCAAAGGCCGAAATCCCAAAGGCCGAAATCCCCAAGGCCGAAATCCCAAAGGCCGAAATCCAAAACGCCGATATCCGAAAGGCGGAAGTTCCAAAGGTCGAAATCCCAAAGGATGATTTCCCAAAATGCCGAAATTCAAAAGATCGAAATCCCAAAGGCCTAAATCCCAAGGGCCGAAATCCCAAAGGTAAAAATGCCAAAAGCCGATTCCTTAAATGTCGAAACCCTAAGGCCGAAATCCTAAAATGTTCAAAACATAAAGTCTGAAATCCCAAAGGCCGAAATCCCAAAGGCTGAAATTCCAAAGGCCGAAATCCCAAAGGTCAAAATCCCAAAGGATGAAATGCCAAAGGCCGAAATCCCAAAGGCCGAAATCCCAAAGGCCGAAATCCCAAAGGCCGCAATCCCAAGGGCCGGAATACCAAGGTTCGAGATCCCAAATGCCTAAATCCCAAAGAATGAATTCCGAAAAGGCCGAAATCCCAAAGCCGAAATCCCAAGGGATGAATTCCCAAAAGGCCGTAATCCCAAAGCTCGAAATCCCAAAGGCCGAAATCCCAAGGGTCGATATCCTAATGGCGGAAATTGCAAAGGCCGAAATCCCAAACGGCGAAATCCCAATGCCGAAATACCAATGGCCGAAATCCCAAGAGCCGAAATCTCAAAGGCCGAAATCCCAAATGTCCAAATCCCAACGGTCGAAATCCCAAAGGCCGATATCCCAAGGGCCCATCATATCACAAGGGCCGAAATCCCAAGGGCCGAAATTCCAAAGGTCGAAATCCCAAAGTCCGAAATCCCAAGGCCAAAATACCAATGGCCGAAATCCCAAATGCTGAAATTCGAAAGACCGAAATCCCAAAGGCCGAAATCTCAAAGGCCGAAATCGCAAAGGCCGAAATCCCAAAGGCCGAAATCCCAAAGGCCGAAATCCCAAAGGCCGAAATCGCAAAGGCCGAAATCCAAAGAGCCGAAATCCCAAACGCTGAAATTCCAAAGACCGATATCCCAAAGGCCGAAATCACAAGGGCGAAATCCCAAAGGCCGAAATCCCAAAGGCCGAAATCCCAAAGGCCGAAATCCCAAAGGCCGAAATCCCAAAGGCCGAAATCCCAAAGGCTGAAATTCGAAAGACCGAAATCCCAATGGCCGAAATTACAAAGGCCGAAATCCCAAAGACCGACTTCCCAAAGGTCGAAATCTGAAGGGCGAAATCCCAAAGGCCGAAATCACAAGGCCGAAATCCCAAAGGCTGAAATGCCAAAGGCCGATATCCAAAGGGCCGAAATCCGAAAGGCTGAAATCCCAAAGGCCGAAATCCAAGGGGCCGAAATCCGAAAGGTTGAAATTCCAAAGATCGACATACCAAAGGCCGAAATCCCAAAGGCCAAAATCCCAAATGCCGAAATCCTAAAGGCCGAAATCCCAAAGGCTGAAATCCCAAGGGCCGAAATCCCAAAGGTCGAAATTCCAAATGCCGACATCTCAAAGGCCGAAATCTCAAAGTCCGAAATCCCAAAGGCTGAAATCCCAAAGGCTGAAATCCCAAAGACCGAAGTCCAAAGGGCCGAAATCCCAAAGGCTGAAATTCCAAAGGCCGAAATCCCAAAGGCCGAAATCCCAGAGGCCGAAATCCCAAAGGCCGAAATCCCTAAGGCCGAAATCCCAAGTGTCGAAATCCCAAGAACGAAATCCCGAACGATGAATTCCCAAAAGGCCGAAATCCCAAGGGCCGAAATCCCAAGAGCCGAAATCCCAAAGGCCGAAATCCCAAAGGTCCAAATCCCAACGGTCGAAATCCCAAAGGCCGATATCCCAAGGGCCCATCATATCACAAGGGCCGAAATCCCAAGGGCCGAAATTCCAAAGGTCGAAATCCCAAAGTCCGAAATCCCAAGGCCAAAATACCAATGGCCGAAATCCCAAATGCTGAAATTCGAAAGACCGAAATCCCAAAGGCCGAAATCTCAAAGGCCGAAATCGCAAAGGCCGAAATCCCAAAGGCCGAAATCCCAAAGGCCGAAATCGCAAAGGCCGAAATCCAAAGAGCCGAAATCCCAAACGCTGAAATTCCAAAGACCGATATCCCAAAGGCCGAAATCACAAGGGCGAAATCCCAAAGGCCGAAATCCCAAAGGCCGAAATCCCAAAGGCCGAAATCCCAAAGGCCGAAATCCCAAAGGCCGAAATCCCAAAGGCTGAAATTCGAAAGACCGAAATCCCAATGGCCGAAATTACAAAGGCCGAAATCCCAAAGACCGACTTCCCAAAGGTCGAAATCAGAAGGGCGAAATCCCAAAGGCCGAAATCACAAGGCCGAAATCCCAAAGGCTGAAATGCCAAAGGCCGATATCCAAAGGGCCGAAATCCGAAAGGCTGAAATCCCAAAGGCCGAAATCCAAGGGGCCGAAATCCGAAAGGTTGAAATTCCAAAGATCGACATACCAAAGGCCGAAATCCCAAAGGCCAAAATCCCAAATGCCGAAATCCTAAAGGCCGAAATCCCAAAGGCTGAAATCCCAAGGGCCGAAATCCCAAAGGTCGAAATTCCAAATGCCGACATCTCAAAGGCCGAAATCTCAAAGTCCGAAATCCCAAAGGCTGAAATCCCAAAGACCGAAGTCCAAAGGGCCGAAATCCCAAAGGCTGAAATTCCAAAGGCCGAAATCCCAAAGGCCGAAATCCCAGAGGCCGAAATCCCAAAGGCCGAAATCCCTAAGGCCGAAATCCCAAGTGTCGAAATCCCAAGAACGAAATCCCGAACGATGAATTCCCAAAAGGCCGAAATCCCAAGGGCCGAAATCCCAAGAGCCGAAATCCCAAAGGCCGAAATCCCAAAGGTCCAAATCCCAACGGTCGAAATCCCAAAGGCCGATACCCCAAGGGCCCATATCCCAAGGGCCGAAGTCCCAAGGGCCGAAATCCCAAAGGTCGAAATCCCAAAGGCCGAAATCTCAAAGGCCGAAATCCCAAAGGCCGAAATCGCAAAGGCCGAAATCCAAAGCGCCGAAATCCCAAACGCTTAAATTCCAAAGACCGATATCCCAAAGGCCCAAATCACAAGGCCGAAATCCCAAAGGCCGAAATCCAAAGGGCCGAAATCCCAAAGGCTGAAATTCCAAAGACCGACATCCCAAAGGCCGTAATCCCAAAGGCTGAAACTCCAAAGACCGACTTCCCAAAGATCGAAATCCCTGAGGCCGATATCCCAAAGGTCGAAATCCCAAAGGCCGAAATCCAAAGGCCGAAATCCAAAGAGCCGAAATCCCAAACGCTGAAATTCCAAAGACCGATATCCCAAAGGCCGAAGTCACAAGGGCGAAATCCCAAAGGCCGAAATCCCAAAGGCCGAAATCGCAAAGGCCGAAATTCCAAAGGCCGAAATCCCAAAGGCTGAAATTCGAAAGACCGAAATCCCAAAGGCCGAAATTACCAAGGCCGAAATCCCAAAGACCGACTTCCCAAAGGTCGAAATCAGAAGGGCGAAATCCCAAAGGCCGAAATCACAAGGCCGAAATCCCAAAGGCCGAGACCCCAAAGGCTGAAATTCCAAAGACCGACTTCCCAAAGGCCGATATCCCAAAGGCCGAAATCCCAAAGGCCGATATCCCAAAGGCCGAAATCTTAAAGGCCGAAATCCCAAAGGCTGAAATCCCAAGGGCCGAAATCCCAAAGGTCGAAATTCCAAAGGCCGGCATCCCAATGGCCGAAATCCCAAAGACCGAAATCCAAAGGGCCGAAATCCCAATGGCTGAAATTCCAAAGACGGACATCCCAAAGGCCGAAATCCCAAAGGCTGAAATCCCAAAGTCCGAAATCCAAAGGGCCAAAATCCCAAAGGCTGAAATTCCAAAGGCCGAAATCTCAAAGTCCGAAATCCCAAAGCCTGAAATCCCAACGACCGAAATCCAATGACCCGAAATCCCAAAGGCTGAAATACCAAAGAGCGACATCCCAAAGGCCGGAATCCCAAAGGCCGAAATCCCAAAGGCCGAAATCCCAAAGGCCGAAATCTCAAAGGCCGAAATCCCAAAGGCTCAAATCCCAAAGTCCGAAATCCAAAGGGCCAAAATCCCAAAGGCTGAAATTCCAAAGGCCGAAATCTCAAAGTCCGAAATCCCAAAGCCTGAAATCCCAACGACCGAAATCCAAAGACCCGAAATCCAAAGACCCGAAATCCCAAAGGCTGAAATACCAAAGAGCGACATCCCAAAGGCCGGAATCCCAAAGGCCGAAACCCAAAGGCCGAAATCCCAAAGGCCGAAATCCCAAAGGCCGAAATCACAATGGCCGATATCCTAAAGCCGGAAATTCCAAAGGACGAAATCTCAAACGCCGAAATCCCAAAGGCCGAAATCCCAGAGGCCGAAATCCCAAAGGCCGAAATCCCTAAGGCCGAAATCCCGAATGTCGAAATCCCAAGAACGAAATCCCGAACGATGAATTCCCAAAAGGCCGAAATCCCAAGGGCCGAAATCCCAAGAGCCGAAATCCCAAAGGCCGAAATCCCAAAGGCCCAAATCCCAACGGTCGAAATCCCCAAGGCCGATATCCCAAGGGCCGAAATCCCAAAGGTCGAAATCCCAAAGGCCGAAATCTCAAAGGCCGAAATCGCAAAGGCCGAAATCCAAAGCGCCGAAATCCCAAACGCTTAAATTCCAAAGACCGATATCGCAAAGGCCGAAATAACAAGGCCGAAATCCCAAAGGCCGAAATCCAAAGGGCCGAAATCCCAAAGGCTGAAATTCCAAAAACCGACATCCCAAAGGCCGAAATCCCAAAGGCTGAAACTCCAAAGGACGACTTCCCAAAGGTCGAAATCCCAGAGGCCGATATCCCAAAGGTCGAAATCCCAAAGGCCGAAATCCAAAGGGCCGAAATCCCAAGCTTCGGAATCCCAAAGGCCGAAATCCAAGGGGCCGAAATCCCAAAGTCTGAAATTCCAAAGGCCGAAATCTCAAAGGCCGAAATCCCAAAGGCTGAAATCCCAAAGGCCGAAATAAAAAGGGCCGGAATACCAAAGGTTGAAATTCCAAAGATCGACATACCAAAGGCCGAAATCTCAAAGTCCGAAGTCCCAAAGGCCGAAATCCCAAGGCCGAAATACCAATGGATGAATTCCCAAAAGGCCGAAATCCCAAAGGATGAAATCCCAAAGGCCGAAATCCCAAAGGCCGAAATCCCAAAGCCCGAAACCCCAAAGTCCGCGATCCCAAGGGCCGGAATCCCAAGGGTCGAAATCCCAAACGTCGAAATCCCAAAGGCCGAAATCCAAAATGCCAAAATCCCAAAGGCTGAAATTCCAAAGGCCGAAATCACAAAGGCCGAAATCCCAAAGACTGAAATCCCAAAGGCCGAAATCCAAAGGTCCGAAATCCCAAAGGTTGAAATTCCAAAGGCCGAAATCCCAAAGGCCGAAACCCCAAAGGTCGAAATCCCAAAGGCCGAAATCCAAAGGGCCGAAATCCCAAAGGTTGAAATTCCAAAGATCGACATACCAAAGGCCGAAATCCCGAAGGTTGAAATTACCAAGATCGACATACTAATGGCCGAAATCCCAAAGGTCGAAATCCCAAAGGCCGAAATCCCAAAGGCCGAAATCCCAAAGGCCGAAATCCCAAGGCCGAAATACCAATGGATGAATTCCCAAAAGGCCGAAATCGCATAGGATGAAATCCCAAAGTCCGAAATCCCAAAGGCCGAAATCCCAAAGGCCGAAATCCCAAATGTCGAAATCCCAAGGCCGAAATCCCAAAGACCGAAATCCAAAGGGCCGAAATCCCAATGGCTGAAATTCCAAAGACGGACATCCCAAAGGCCGAAATCCCAAAGGCTGAAATCCCAAAGTCCGAAATCCAAAGGGCCAAAATCCCAAAGGCTGAAATTCCAAAGGCCGAAATCTCAAAGTCCGAAATCCCAAAGCCTGAAATCCCAACGACCGAAATCCAATGACCCGAAATCCCAAAGGCTGAAATACCAAAGAGCGACATCCCAAAGGCCGGAATCCCAAAGGCCGAAATCCCAAAGGCCGAAATCCCAAAGGCCGAAATCTCAAAGGCCGAAATCCCAAAGGCTCAAATCCCAAAGTCCGAAATCCAAAGGGCCAAAATCCCAAAGGCTGAAATTCCAAAGGCCGAAATCTCAAAGTCCGAAATCCCAAAGCCTGAAATCCCAACGACCGAAATCCAAAGACCCGAAATCCAAAGACCCGAAATCCCAAAGGCTGAAATACCAAAGAGCGACATCCCAAAGGCCGGAATCCCAAAGGCCGAAACCCAAAGGCCGAAATCCCAAAGGCCGAAATCCCAAAGGCCGAAATCACAATGGCCGATATCCTAAAGCCGGAAATTCCAAAGGACGAAATCTCAAACGCCGAAATCCCAAAGGCCGAAATCCCAGAGGCCGAAATCCCAAAGGCCGAAATCCCTAAGGCCGAAATCCCGAATGTCGAAATCCCAAGAACGAAATCCCGAACGATGAATTCCCAAAAGGCCGAAATCCCAAGGGCCGAAATCCCAAGAGCCGAAATCCCAAAGGCCGAAATCCCAAAGGCCCAAATCCCAACGGTCGAAATCCCCAAGGCCGATATCCCAAGGGCCGAAATCCCAAAGGTCGAAATCCCAAAGGCCGAAATCTCAAAGGCCGAAATCGCAAAGGCCGAAATCCAAAGCGCCGAAATCCCAAACGCTTAAATTCCAAAGACCGATATCGCAAAGGCCGAAATAACAAGGCCGAAATCCCAAAGGCCGAAATCCAAAGGGTCGAAATCCCAAAGGCTGAAATTCCAAAAACCGACATCCCAAAGGCCGAAATCCCAAAGGCTGAAACTCCAAAGGACGACTTCCCAAAGGTCGAAATCCCAGAGGCCGATATCCCAAAGGTCGAAATCCCAAAGGCCGAAATCCAAAGGGCCGAAATCCCAAGCTTCGGAATCACAAAGGCCGAAATCCAAGGGGCCGAAATCCCAAAGTCTGAAATTCCAAAGGCCGAAATCTCAAAGGCCGAAATCCCAAAGGCTGAAATCCCAAAGGCCGAAATAAAAAGGGCCGGAATACCAAAGGTTGAAATTCCAAAGATCGACATACCAAAGGCCGAAATCTCAAAGTCCGAAGTCCCAAAGGCCGAAATCCCAAGGCCGAAATACCAATGGATGAATTCCCAAAAGGCCGAAATCCCAAAGGATGAAATCCCAAAGGCCGAAATCCCAAAGGCCGAAATCCCAAAGCCCGAAACCCCAAAGTCCGCGATCCCAAGGGCCGGAATCCCAAGGGTCGAAATCCCAAACGTCGAAATCCCAAAGGCCGAAATCCAAAATGCCAAAATCCCAAAGGCTGAAATTCCAAAGGCCGAAATCACAAAGGCCGAAATCCCAAAGACTGAAATCCCAAAGGCCGAAATCCAAAGGTCCGAAATCCCAAAGGTTGAAATTCCAAAGGCCGAAATCCCAAAGGCCGAAACCCCAAAGGTCGAAATCCCAAAGGCCGAAATCCAAAGGGCCGAAATCCCAAAGGTTGAAATTCCAAAGATCGACATACCAAAGGCCGAAATCCCGAAGGTTGAAAACACCAAGATCGACATACTAATGGCCGAAATCCCAAAGGCCGAAATCCCAATGGCCGAAATCCCAAAGGCTGAAATCCCAAAGGCCGCAATCCCAAGGGCCGGAATACCAAGGTTCGAGATCCCAAATGCCTTAATCCCAAAGAATGAATTCCGAAAAGGCCGAAATCCCAAAGCCGAAATCCCAAGGGATGAATTCCCAAAAGGCCGTAATCCCAAAGCTCGAAATCCCAAAGGCCGAAATCCCAAGGGTCGATATCCTAATGGCGGAAATTGCAAAGGCCGAAATCCCAAACGGCGAAATCCCAATGCCGAAATACCAATGGATGAACTCCCAAAAGGCCGAAATCCCAAAGGTCGAAATCCCAAAGGCCGAAATCCCAAAGGCCGAAATCCCAAGGCCGAAATACCAATGGATGAATTCCCAAAAGGCCGAAATCCCAAAGGATGAAATCTCAAAGGCCGAAATCCCAAAGGCCGAAATCCCAAAGGCCGCAATCCCAAGGGCCGGAATCCAAAGGGCCGAAATCCCAAACGTCGAAATCCCAGAGGCCTTAATCCAAAGGGCCGAAATCCCAAAGGCTGAAATTCCAAAGGCCGAAATCTCAAAGGCCGAAATCCCAAAGGCTGAAATCCCAAAGGCCGAAATCCAAAGGGCCGAAATCCCAAAGGTTGACATTCCAAAGATCGACATACCAAAGGCCGAACTCCCAAAGGCCGAAATCCCAAAGGCCGAAATCCCAAAGGCTGAAATCCCAAGGACCGAAATCCCAAAGGCCGAAATCCCAAAGGCCGAAATCCCAAAGGCCGAAATCCCAAAGGCCGAAATCCCAAAGGCTGAAATTCGAAAGACCGAAATCCCAAAGGCCGAAATCTCAAAGGCCGAAATCCCAAAAGCCGAAATCACAAAGGCCGAAATCCCAAAGCTCGAAATCCCAAAGGCCGAAATCCCAAAGACCGACTTCCCAAAGGTCGAAATCACAAGGGCGATCCCAAATGCCGAAATCCCAAAGGCCGAAATCCCAAAGGCCGAAATCCCAAAGGCCGAAATCCCAAAGGCCGAAATCCCAAAGGCCGAAATCCCAAAGGCTGAAATTCGAAAGCCCGAAATCCCAAAGGTAAAAATCCCAAAGGCCGAAATCCCAAATGTCGAAATGCCAAGGCCGAAATCCCAAAGGCCGAAATCCAAAGGGCCGAAATCCCAAAGGCTGAAATTCCAAAGACCGACATCCCAAAGGCCGAAATCCCAAAGGCTGAAACTCCAAAGACAGACTTCCCAAAGGTCGAAATCCCAGAGGCCGATATCCCAAAGGTCGGAATCCCAAAGGCCGAAATCCAAAGGGCCGAAATCCCAAACTTCGAAATCCCAAAGGCCGAAATCCCTAGGGCCGAAATCCCAAAGGTCGAAATTCCAAAGACCGACATCCCAAAGGCCGAAATCTCAAAGGCCGAAATCCCAAAGGCTGAAATCCCAAAGTCCGAAATCCAAAGGGCCGAAATCCCAATGGCTGAAATTCCAAAGGCCGAAATCCCAAAGGCCGAAATCCCAAAGGCCGAAATCCCAGAGGCCGAAATCCCAAATTCCGAAATCCCTGAGGCCGAAATCCCAAGTGTCGAAATCCCAAGAACGAAATCCCGAACGATGAATTCCCAAAAGGCCGAAATCCCAAGGGCCGAAATCCCAAGAGCCGAAATCCCAAAGGCCGAAATCCCAAAGGTCCAAATCCCAACGGTCGAAATCCCAAAGGCCGATATCCCAAGGGCCCATATCCCAAGGGCCGAAGTCCCAAGGGCCGAAATCCCAAAGGTCGAAATCCCAAAGGCCGAAATCTCAAAGGCCGAAATCCCAAAGGCCGAAATCGCAAAGGCCGAAATCCAAAGCGCCGAAATCCCAAACGCTTAAATTCCAAAGACCGATATCCCAAAGGCCGAAATCACAAGGCCGAAATCCCAAAGGCCGAAATCCAAAGGGCCGAAATCCCAAAGGCTGAAATTCCAAAGACCGACATCCCAAAGGCCGAAATCCCAAAGGCTGAAACTCCAAAGACCGACTTCCCAAAGATCGAAATCCCAGAGGCCGATATCCCAAAGATCGAAATCCCAAAGGCCGAAATCCAAAGGGCCGAAATCCCAAAGGCTGAAATTCCAAAGGCCGAAATCTCAAAGGCCGAAATCCCAAAGGCTGAAATCCCAAAGGCCGAAATCCAAAGGGCCGGAATACCAAAGGTCGAGATCCCAAAGGTCGAAATCCCAAACGCCGAAATCCCAAACGCCGGAATCCCAAAGGCCGAAACCCTAAAGGCCGAAATCCCAAAGGCCGAAATCACAAATTTCGAAATCCCAAAGGCCGAAATCCCAAATGCCGAAATCCTAAAGGTCCAAATCCCAATGGCCGAAATCCAAAGGGCCGAAATCCCAAAGGCGGAAATTGCAATGGCCGAAATCCCAAAGGCCGAAATCCTAAAGGTCGAAATTCCAAAGGCCGGAATCCCAAGGGCCGAAATGCCAAAGGTCGAAATCCCAAAGGCCGAAATCTCAAACGCCGAAATCCCAAAGGCTCGAAATCCCAAAGGCCGAAATCCAAAGAGCCGAAATGCCAACGGCTGAAATTCCAAAGCCCGATATCCCAAAGGCCGAAATCCCGAAGTCCGAAATCCAAAACGTCGAAATCCCAAAGGCCGAAATCCCAAAGGCCCAAATCCCAAAGGCCGATATCCCAAAGGCGGAA
The DNA here is from genome assembly GCF_050947335.1 of Megachile rotundata. Taxonomy (NCBI): domain Eukaryota; kingdom Metazoa; phylum Arthropoda; class Insecta; order Hymenoptera; family Megachilidae; genus Megachile; species Megachile rotundata. Next base: position 486,555 of record NC_134992.1, read on the forward strand.
ATTCCAAAGGCCGAAATCCCAAAGGCCGAAATCCCAAAGGCCGAAATCCCAAAGGCCGAAATCCCCAAGGCCGAAATCCCAAAGGCCGAAATCCAAAAGGCCGAAATCCAAAAGGCCGATATCCGAAAGGCGGAAGTTCCAAAGGTCGAAATCCCAAAGGATGATTTCCCAAAAGTCCGAAATTCAAAAGATCGAAATCCCAAAGGCCTAAATCCCAAGGGCCGAAATCCCAAAGGTAAAAATCCCAAAAGCCGATTCCTTAAATGTCGAAACCCTAAGGCCGAAATCCTAAAATGTTCAAAACATAAAGTCTGAAATCCCAAAGGCCGAAATCCCAAAGGCTGAAATTCCAAAGGCCGAAATCCCAAAGGTCAAAATCCCAAAGGATGAAATGCCAAAGGCCGAAATCCCAAAGGCCAAAATCCCAAAGCCCGCAATCCCAAGGGCCGAAATCCGAATGGTCGAAATCCCAAAGGCCTAAATCCCAAAGGATGAATTCCCAAAAGGCCGAAATCCCAAAGGCTGAAATCCAAAAGGCCGATATCCCAAACGCGGAAATTCCAAAGGCCGAAATCCCAAAGGCCGAAATCCCAAAGGCCGAAATCCCAAAGGCCGAAATCCCCAAGGCCGAAATCCCAAAGGCCGAAATCCAAAAGGCCGATATCCGAAAGGCGGAAGTTCCAAAGGTCGAAATCCCAAAGGATGATTTCCCAAAATGCCGAAATTCAAAAGATCGAAATCCCAAAGGCCTAAATCCCAAGGGCCGAAATCCCAAAGGTAAAAATGCCAAAAGCCGATTCCTTAAATGTCGAAACCCTAAGGCCGAAATCCTAAAATGTTCAAAACATAAAGTCTGAAATCCCAAAGGCCGAAATCCCAAAGGCTGAAATTCCAAAGGCCGAAATCCCAAAGGTCAAAATCCCAAAGGATGAAATGCCAAAGGCCGAAATCCCAAAGGCCGAAATCCCAAAGGCCGCAATCCCAAGGGCCGGAATACCAAGGTTCGAGATCCCAAATGCCTAAATCCCAAAGAATGAATTCCGAAAAGGCCGAAATCCCAAAGCCGAAATCCCAAGGGATGAATTCCCAAAAGGCCGTAATCCCAAATCTCGAAATCCCAAAGGCCGAAATCCCAAGGGACGATATCCTAATGGCGGAAATTGCAAAGGCCGATATCCCAAACGGCGAAATCCCAATGCCGAAATACCAATGGCCGAAATCCCAAGAGCCGAAATCTCAAAGGCCGAAATCCCAAATGTCCAAATCCCAACGGTCGAAATCCCAAAGGCCGATATCCCAAGGGCCCATCATATCACAAGGGCCGAAATCCCAAGGGCCGAAATTCCAAAGGTCGAAATCCCAAAGTCCGAAATCCCAAGGCCAAAATACCAATGGCCGAAATCCCAAATGCTGAAATTCGAAAGACCGAAATCCCAAAGGCCGAAATCTCAAAGGCCGAAATCGCAAAGGCCGAAATCCCAAAGGCCGAAATCCCAAAGGCCGAAATCCCAAAGGCCGAAATCCCAAAGGCTGAAATTCGAAAGACCGAAATCCCAATGGCCGAAATTACAAAGGCCGAAATCCCAAAGACCGACTTTCCAAAGGTCGAAATCAGAAGGGCGAAATCCCAAAGGCCGAAATCACAAGGCCGAAATCCCAAAGGCTGAAATGCCAAAGGCCGATATCCAAAGGGCCGAAATCCGAAAGGCTGAAATCCCAAAGGCCGAAATCCAAGGGGCCGAAATCCGAAAGGTTGAAATTCCAAAGATCGACATACCAAAGGCCGAAATCCCAAAGGCCAAAATCCCAAATGCCGAAATCCTAAAGGCCGAAATCCCAAAGGCTGAAATCCCAAGGGCCGAAATCCCAAAGGTCGAAATTCCAAATGCCGACATCTCAAAGGCCGAAATCTCAAAGTCCGAAATCCCAAAGGCTGAAATCCCAAAGACCGAAGTCCAAAGGGCCGAAATCCCAAAGGCTGAAATTCCAAAGGCCGAAATCCCAAAGGCCGAAATCCCAGAGGCCGAAATCCCAAAGGCCGAAATCCCTAAGGCCGAAATCCCAAGTGTCGAAATCCCAAGAACGAAATCCCGAACGATGAATTCCCAAAAGGCCGAAATCCCAAGGGCCGAAATCCCAAGAGCCGAAATCCCAAAGGCCGAAATCCCAAAGGTCCAAATCCCAACGGTCGAAATCCCAAAGGCCGATACCCCAAGGGCCCATATCCCAAGGGCCGAAGTCCCAAGGGCCGAAATCCCAAAGGTCGAAATCCCAAAGGCCGAAATCTCAAAGGCCGAAATCCCAAAGGCCGAAATCGCAAAGGCCGAAATCCAAAGCGCCGAAATCCCAAACGCTTAAATTCCAAAGACCGATATCCCAAAGGCCGAAATCACAAGGCCGAAATCCCAAAGGCCGAAATCCAAAGGGCCGAAATCCCAAAGGCTGAAATTCCAAAGACCGACATCCCAAAGGCCGTAATCCCAAAGGCTGAAACTCCAAAGACCGACTTCCCAAAGATCGAAATCCCTGAGGCCGATATCCCAAAGGTCGAAATCCCAAAGGCCGAAATCCAAAGGCCGAAATCCAAAGAGCCGAAATCCCAAACGCTGAAATTCCAAAGACCGATATCCCAAAGGCCGAAGTCACAAGGGCGAAATCCCAAAGGCCGAAATCCCAAAGGCCGAAATCGCAAAGGCCGAAATTCCAAAGGCCGAAATCCCAAAGGCTGAAATTCGAAAGACCGAAATCCCAAAGGCCGAAATTACCAAGGCCGAAATCCCAAAGACCGACTTCCCAAAGGTCGAAATCAGAAGGGCGAAATCCCAAAGGCCGAAATCACAAGGCCGAAATCCCAAAGGCCGAGACCCCAAAGGCTGAAATTCCAAAGACCGACTTCCCAAAGGCCGATATCCCAAAGGCCGAAATCCCAAAGGCCGATATCCCAAAGGCCGAAATCCTAAAGGCCGAAATCCCAAAGGCTGAAATCCCAAGGGCCGAAATCCCAAAGGTCGAAATTCCAAAGGCCGGCATCCCAATGGCCGAAATCGCAAAGGCCGAAATCCCAAAGGCCGAAACCCCAAAGGCCGCAATCCCAAGGGCCGGAATCCCAAATGGTCGAAATCCCAAAGGTCGAAATCCCAAAGGCCGAAATCCCAAAGGCCGAAATCCCAAAGGCCGAAATCCCAAAGGCCGAAATCCCAAAGGCCGAAATCCCAAAGGCCGAAATCCCAAAGGCCGAAATCCCAAAGGCCGAAATCCAAAGGGCCGAAATCCCAAAGGCTGAAATTCCAAAGACCGACATCCCAAAGGTCGAAATACCAAAGGCTGAAATTCCAAAGACCGACTTCCCAAAGGTCGAAACCCCAAAGGCCGAAATCCAAAGGGCCGAAATCCCAAAGGCTGAAATTCGAAAGGCCGAAATCTCAAAGGCCGAAATCCCAAAGACTGAAATCTCAAAGGCCGAAATCCCAAGGGCCGATATCCTAATGGCGAAATTTCCTAAGGCCGAAATCCCAAACGCCGAAATCCCAAACGCCGAAATCCCAAATGTCGAAATCCCAAGGCCGAAATACCAAAGGATGAACTCCCAAAAGGCCGAAATCCCAAAGGTCGGAATCCCAAAGGCCGAAATCCCAAAGGCCGAAATCCCAAGGCCGAAATCCCAAAGGATGAATTCCCAAAAGGCCGAAATCCAAAAGGCGGAAATTCCAAAGGCCGAAATCCCAAAGGCTGAAATTCCAAAGACCGACATCCCAAAGGTCGAAATACCAAAGGCTGAAATTCCAAAGACCGACTTCCCAAAGGTCGAAACCCCAAAGGCCGAAATCCAAAGGGCCGAAATCCCAAAGGCTGAAATTCGAAAGGCCGAAATCTCAAAGGCCGAAATCCCAAAGACTGAAATGTCAAAGGCCGAAATCCCAAGGGCCGATATCCTAATGGCGAAATTTCCTAAGGCCGAAATCCCAAACGCCGAAATCCCAAACGCCGAAATCCCAAATGTCGAAATCCCAAGGCCGAAATACCAAAGGATGAACTCCCAAAAGGCCGAAATCCCAAAGGTCGGAATCCCAAAGGCCGAAATCCCAGAGGCCGAAATCCCAAGGCCGAAATCCCAAAGGATGAATTCCCAAAAGGCCGAAATCCAAAAGGCGGAAATCCCAAAGGCCGAAATCCCAGAGGCCGAAATCCCAAGGCCGAAATCCCAAAGGATGAATTCCCAAAAGGCCGAAATCCAAAAGGCGGAAATTCCAAAGGCCGAAATCCCAAAGGCCGAAACCCCAAAGGCCGAAATCCCAAAGGCTGAAATCCCAAAGGCCGCAATCCCAAGGGCCGGAATACCAAGGTTCGAGATCCCAAATGCCTTAATCCCAAAGAATGAATTCCGAAAAGGCCGAAATCCCAAAGCCGAAATCCCAAGGGATGAATTCCCAAAAGGCCGTAATCCCAAAGCTCGAAATCCCAAAGGCCGAAATCCCAAGGGTCGATATCCTAATGGCGGAAATTGCAAAGGCCGAAATCCCAAACGGCGAAATCCCAATGCCGAAATACCAATGGATGAACTCCCAAAAGGCCGAAATCCCAAAGGTCGAAATCCCAAAGGCCGAAATCCCAAAGGCCGAAATCCCAAGGCCGAAATACCAATGGATGAATTCCCAAAAGGCCGAAATCCCAAAGGATGAAATCTCAAAGGCCGAAATCCCAAAGGCCGAAATCCCAAAGGCCGCAATCCCAAGGGCCGGAATCCAAAGGGCCGAAATCCCAAACGTCGAAATCCCAGAGGCCTTAATCCAAAGGGCCGAAATCCCAAAGGCTGAAATTCCAAAGGCCGAAATCTCAAAGGCCGAAATCCCAAAGGCCGAAATCCAAAGGGCCGAAATCCCAAAGGTTGACATTCCAAAGATCGACATACCAAAGGCCGAACTCCCAAAGGCCGAAATCCCAAAGGCCGAAATCCCAAAGGCTGAAATCCCAAGTACCGAAATCCCAAAGGCCGAAATCCCAAAGGCCGAAATCCCAAAGGCCGAAATCCCAAAGGCTGAAATTCGAAAGACCGAAATCCCAAAGGCCGAAATCTCAAAGGCCGAAATCCCAAAAGCCGAAATCACAAAGGCCGAAATCCCAAAGCTCGAAATCCCAAAGGCCGAAATCCCAAAGACCGACTTCCCAAAGGTCGAAATCACAAGGGCGAAATCCCAAATGCCGAAATCCCAAAGGCCGAAATCCCAAAGGCCGAAATCCCAAAGGCCGAAATCCCAAAGGCTGAAATTCGAAAGCCCGAAATCCTAAAGGTAAAAATCCCAAAGGCCGAAATCCCAAATGTCCAAATGCCAAGGCCGATATCCCAAAGGTCGGAATCCCAAAGGCCGAAATCCAAAGGGCCGAAATCCCAAACTTCGAAATCCCAAAGGCCGAAATCCCAAGGGCCGAAATCCCGAAGGTCGAAATTCCAAAGACCGACATCCCAAAGGCCGAAATCTCAAAGGCCGAAATCCCAAAGGCTGAAATCCCAAAGTCCGAAATCCAAAGGGCCGAAATCCCAATGGCTGAAATTCCAAAGGCCGAAATCCCAAAGGCCGAAATCCCAAAGGCCGAAATCCCAGAGGCCGAAATCCCAAATTCCGAAATCCCTGAGGCCGAAATCCCAAGTGTCGAAATCCCAAGAACGAAATCCCGAACGATGAATTCCCAAAAGCCCGAAATCCCAAGGGCCGAAATCCCAAGAGCCGAAATCCCAAAGGCCGAAATCCCAAAGGTCCAAATCCCAACGGTCGAAATCCCAAAGGCCGATATCCCAAGGGCCCATATCCCAAGGGCCGAAGTCCCAAGGGCCGAAATCCCAAAGGTCGAAATCCCAAAGGCCGAAATCTCAAAGGCCGAAATCCCAAAGGCCGAAATCGCAAAGGCCGAAATCCAAAGAGCCGAAATCCCAAACGCTTAAATTCCAAAGACCGATATCCCAAAGGCCGAAATCACAAGGCCGAAATCCCAAAGGCCGAAATCCAAAGGGCCGAAATCCCAAAGGCTGAAATTCCAAAGACCGACATCCCAAAGGCCGAAATCCCAAAGGCTGAAACTCCAAAGACCGACTTCCCAAAGATCGAAATCCCAGAGGCCGATATCCCAAAGATCGAAATCCCAAAGGCCGAAATCCAAAGGGCCGAAATCCCAAAGGCTGAAATTCCAAAGGCCGAAATCTCAAAGGCCGAAATCCCAAAGGCTGAAATCCCAAAGGCCGAAATCCAAAGGGCCGGAATACCAAAGGCTGAAATTCCAAAGGCCGAAATCTCAAAGTCCGAAATCCCAAAGCCTGAAATCCCAACGACGGAAATCCAAAGACCCGAAATCCAAAGACCCGAAATCCCAAAGGCTGAAATACCAAAGAGCGACATCCCAATGGCCGGAATCCCAAAGGCCGAAACCCAAAGGCCGAAATCCCAAAGGCCGAAATCCCAAAGGCCGAAATCACAATGGCCGATATCCTAAAGCCGGAAATTCCAAAGGACGAAATCTCAAACGCCGAAATCCCAAAGGCCGAAATCCCAGAGGCCGAAATCCCAAAGGCCGAAATCCCTAAGGCCGAAATCCCGAATGTCGAAATCCCAAGAACGAAATCCCGAACGATGAATTCCCAAAAGGCCGAAATCCCAAGGGCCGAAATCCCAAGAGCCGAAATCCCAAAGGCCGAAATCCCAAAGGCCCAAATCCCAACGGTCGAAATCCCCAAGGCCGATATCCCAAGGGCCGAAATCCCAAAGGTCGAAATCCCAAAGGCCGAAATCTCAAAGGCCGAAATCGCAAAGGCCGAAATCCAAAGCGCCGAAATCCCAAACGCTTAAATTCCAAAGACCGATATCGCAAAGGACGAAATAACAAGGCCGAAATCCCAAAGGCCGAAATCCAAAGGGCCGAAATCCCAAAGGCGGAAATTGCAATGGCCGAAATCCCAAAGGCCGAAATCCTAAAGGTCGAAATTCCAAAGGCCGGAATCCCAAGGGCCGAAATGCCAAAGGTCGAAATCCCAAAGGCCGAAATCTCAAACGCCGAAATCCCAAAGGCTCGAAATCCCAAAGGCCGAAATCCAAAGAGCCGAAATGCCAACGGCTGAAATTCCAAAGCCCGATATCCCAAAGGCCGAAATCCCGAAGTCCGAAATCCAAAACGTCGAAATCCCAAAGGCCGAAATCCCAAAGGCCCAAATCCCAAAGGCCGATATCCCAAAGGCGGAAATTCCAAAGGCCGAAATACCAAAGGCCGAAATCCCAAAGGCCGAAATCCGAAAGGCCGAAATCCCCAAGGCCGAAATCCCAAAGGCCGAAATCCAAAAGGCCGATATCCGAAAGGCGGAAGTTCCAAAGGTCGAAATCCCAAAGGATGATTTCCCAAAAGGCCGAAATTCAAAAGATCGAAATCCCAAAGGCCTAAATCCCAAGGGCCGAAATCCCAAAGGTAAAAATCCCAAAAGCCGATTCCTTAAATGTCGAAACCCTAAGGCCGAAATCCTAAAATGTTCAAAACATAAAGTCTGAAATCCCAAAGGCCGAAATCCCAAAGGCTGAAATTCCAAAGGCCGAAATCCCAAAGGTCAAAATCCCAAAGGATGAAATGCCAAAGGCCGAAATCCCAAAGGCCGAAATCCCAAAGCCCGCAATCCCAAGGGCCGAAATCCGAATGGTCGAAATCCCAAAGGCCTAAATGCCAAAGGATGAATTCCCAAAAGGCCGAAATCCCAAAGGCTGAAATCCAAAAGGCCGATATCCCAAAGGCGGAAATTCCAAAGGCCGAAATCCCAAAGGTCGAAATCCCAAAGGCCGAAATCCCAAAGGCCGCAATCCCAAGGACCGGAATACGAAGGGCCGAAATCCCAAAGGTCCAAATTCCAAAAGCCAAAATCCCAAATATCGAAATCCCAAGGGATGAATTCCCAAAAGGCCGTAATCCCAATGGTCGCAATCCCAAAGGCCGAAATCCCAAACGCCGAAATCCCAAATGTCGAAATCCCAAGGCCGAAATACCAAAGGATGAAGTCCCAAAAGGCCGAAATCCCAAAGGATGAAATCCCAAAGGCCGAAACCCCATAGGCCGAAATCCCAAAGGCCGAAATCTCAAAGGCCGTAATCCCAAAGGCCGAAATCCCAAAGGCCGAAATCCAAAGCGCCGAAATCCCAAACGCTTAAATTCCAAAGACCGATATCGCAAAGGCCGAAATCACAAGGCCGAAATCCCAAAGGCCGAAATCCAAAGGGCCGAAATCCCAAAGGCTGAAATTCCAAAAACCGACATCCCAAAGGCCGAAATCCCAAAGGCTGAAACTCCAAAGACCGACTTCCCAAAGGTCGAAATCCCAGAGGCCGATATCCCAAAGGTCGAAATCCCAAAGGCCGAAATCCAAAGGGCCGAAATCCCAAACTTCGGAATCCCAAAGGCCGAAATCCAAAGGGCCGAAATCCCAAAGTCTGAAATTCCAAAGGCCGAAATCTCAAAGGCCGAAATCCCAAAGGCTGAAATCCCAAAGGCCGAAATCCCAAGGCCGAAATACCAATGGATGAATTCCCAAAAGGCCGAAATCCCAAAGGCCGAAACCCCAAAGGCTGAAATTCCATAGAGCGACTTCCCAAAGGCCGAAATCCCAAAGGTCGAAATCCCAAAGGCCGAAATCCAAAGGGCCGAAATCCCAAAGGTTGAAATTCCAAAGATCGACATACCAAAGGCCGAAATCCCGAAGGTTGAAATTCCCAAGATCGACATACTAATGGCCGAAATCCCAAAGGCCGAAATCCCAATAGCCGAAATCCCAAAGGCTGAAATCCCAAAGGCCGCAATCCCAAGGGCCGGAATACCAAGGTTCGAGATCCCAAATGCCTAAATCCCAAAGAATGAATTCCGAAAAGGCCGAAATCCCAAAGCCGAAATCCCAAGGGATGAATTCCCAAAAGGCCGTAATCCCAAAGCTCGAAATCCCAAAGGCCGAAATCCCAAGGGTCGATATCCTAATGGCGGAAATTGCAAAGGCCGAAATCCCAAACGGCGAAAGCCCAATGCCGAAATACCAATGGATGAACTCCCAAAAGGCCGAAATCCCAAAGGTCGAAATCCCAAAGGCCGAAATCCCAAAGGCCGAAATCCCAAGGCCGAAATACCAATGGATGAATTCCCAAAAGGCCGAAATCCCAAAGGATGAAATCTCAAAGGCCGAAATCCCAAAGGCCGAAATCCCAAAGGCCGCAATCCCAAGGGCCGGAATCCAAAGGGCCGAAATCCCAAACGTCGAAATCCCAGAGGCCGAAATCCAAAGGGCCGAAATCCCAAAGGCTGAAATTCCAAAGGCCGAAATCTCAAAGGCCGAAATCCCGATGGCTGAAATCCCAAAGGCCGAAATCCAAAGGGCCGAAATCCCAAAGGTTGAAATTCCAAAGATTGACATACCAAAGGCCGAACTCCCAAAGGCCGAAATCCCAAAGGCCGAAATCCCAAAGGCTGAAATCCCAAGGGCCGAAATCCCAAAGGCCGAAATCCCAAAGGCCGAAATCCCAAAGGCCGAAATCCCAAAGGCTGAAATTCGAAAGACCGAAATCCCAAAGGCCGAAATCTCAAAGGCCGAAATCCTAAAAGCCGAAATCCCAAAGGCCGAAATCCCAAAGGTCGAAATCCCAAAGGCCGAAATCCCAAAGACCGACTTCCCAAAGGTCGAAATCACAAGGGCGAAATCCCAAAAGCCGAAATCCCAAAGGCCGAAATCCCAAAGGCCGAAATCCCAAAGGCCGAAATCCCAAAGGCTGAAATTCGAAAGCCCGAAATCCCAAAGGTAAAAATCCCAAAGGCCGAAATCACAAAGGCTGAAATCCCAAAGTCCGAAATCCAAAGGGCCGAAATCCCAAAGGCTGCAATTCCAAAGGCCGAAATCCCAAAGGCCGAAATCCCAGAGGCCGAAATCCCAAAGGCCGAAATCCCTAAGGCCGAAATCCCAAGAACGAAATCCCGAACGATGAATTCCCAAAAGGCCGAAATCCCAAGGGCCGAAATCCCAAGAGCCGAAATCCCAAAGGCCGAAATCCCAAAGGTCCAAATCCCAACGGTCGAAATCCCAAAGGCCGATATCCCAAGGGCCCATATCCCAAGGGCCGAAATCCCAAAGGTCGAAATCCCAAAGGCCGAAATCCCAAAGGCTGAAATTCCAAAGACCGACATCCCAAAGGCCGAAATCCCAAAGGCTGAAACTCCAAAGACCGACTTCCCAAAGATCGAAATCCCAGAGGCCGATATCCAAAAGGTCGAAATCCCAAAGGCCGAAATCCAAAGGGCCGAAATCCCAAAGGCTGAAATTCCAAAGGCCGAAATCTCAAAGGCCGAAATCCCAAAGGCTGAAATCCCAAAGGCCGAAATCCAAAGGGCCGAAATCCCAAAGGTTGAAATTCCAAAGATCGACATACCAAAGGCCGAAATCCCAAAGACTGAAATCTCAAAGGCCGAAATCCCAAGGGCCGGAATACCAAAGGTCGAGATCCCAAAGGTCGAAATCCCAAAGGCCGAAATCCCAAACGCCGAAATCCCAAAGGCCGAAACCCTAAAGGCCGAAATCCCAAAGGCCGAAATCACAAATTTCGAAATCCCAAAGGCCGAAATCCCAAATGCCGAAATCCTAAAGGTCCAAAACCCAATGGCCGAAATCCAAAGGGCCGAAATCCCAAAGGCGGAAATTGCAATGGCCGAAATCCCAAAGGCCGAAATCCTAAAGGTCGAAATTCCAAAGGCCGGAATCCCAAGGGCCGAAATGCCAAAGGTCGAAATCCCAAAGGCCGAAATCTCAAACGCCGAAATCCCAAAGGCTCAAAATCCCAAAGGCCGAAATCCAAAGAGCCGAAATCCCAACGGCTGAAATTCCAAAGCCCGATATCCCAAAGGCCGAAATCCCAAAGTCCGAAATCCAAAACGTCGAAATCCCAAAGGCCGAAATCCCAAAGGCCCAAATCCCAAAGGCCGATATCCCAAAGGCGGAAATTCCAAAGGCCGAAATCCCAAAGGCCGAAATCCCAAAGGCCGAAATCCCAAAGGCCGAAATCCCCAAGGCCGAAATCCCAAAGGCCGAAATCCAAAAGGCCGAAATCCCAAAGGTAAAAATGCCAAAAGCCGATTCCTTAAATGTCGAAACCCTAAGGCCGAAATCCTAAAATGTTCAAAACATAAAGTCTGAAATCCCAAAGGCCGAAATCCCAAAGGCTGAAATTCCAAAGGCCGAAATCCCAAAGGTCAAAATCCCAAAGGATGAAATGCCAAAGGCCGAAATCCCAAAGGCCGAAATCCCAAAGCCCGCAATCCCAAGGGCCGAAATCCGAATGGTCGAAATCCCAAAGGCCTAAATCCCAAAGGATGAATTCCCAAAAGGCCGAAATCCCAAAGGCTGAAATCCAAAAGGCCGATATCCCAAAGGCGGAAATTCCAAAGGCCGCAATCCCAAGGACCGGAATACGAAGGGCCGAAATCCCAAAGGTCCAAATTCCAAAAGCCGAAATCCCAAATATCGAAATCCCAAGGGATGAATTCCCAAAAGGCCGTAATCCCAATGGTCGCAATCCCAAAGGCCGAAATCCCAAGGGCCGATATCCTAATGGCGGAAATTCCTAAGGCCGAAATCCCAAACGCCGAAATCCCAAATATCGAAATCCGAAGGCCGAAATGCCAAAGGCTGAACTCCCAAAAGGCCGAAATCCCAAACGTCGAAATCCCAAAGGCCGAAATACCAATGGATGAATTCCCAAAAGGCCGATATCCCAAGGGATGAAATCCCAAAGGCCGAAATCCCAAATGTCGAAATCCCAAGGCCGAAATACCAAAGGATGAACTCCCAAAAGGCCGAAATCCCAAAGGTCGAAATACCAAAGGCCGAAATCCTAAAGGCCGAAATCCCAAGGCCGAAGTACCAAAGGATAAATTCCCAAAAGGCCGAAATCCCAAAGGTCGAAATCCCAAGGGATGAAATGGCAAAGGCCGAAATCCCAAAGGCCGAAATCCAAAAGGCCGAAATCCCAAGTTCCGAAATCCGAATGGTCGAAAGCCCAAAGGCCTAAATCCCAAAGGATGAATTCCCAAAAGGCCGAAATCCCAAAGGCCGAAATCCAAAAGGCGGAAATTCCAAAGGCCGAAATCCCAAGGGCCGATATCCTAATGGCGGAAATTCCTAAGGCCGAAATCCCAAACGCCGAAATCCCAAGGCCGAAATACCAAAGGATGAACTCCCAAAAGGCCGAAATCCCAAGGCCGAAATACCAAAGGATGAATTCCCAAAAGGCCGAAATCCCAAAGGTCGAAATCCCAAAGGATGAAATGTCAAAGCCCGAAATCCCAAAAGCCGCAATCCCAAGGGCCGAAATCCAAATGGTCGAAATCCCAAAGGCCTAAATCCCAAAGGATGAACTCCCAAAAGGCCGAAATCCCAAAGGTCGAAATCCCAAAGGCTGAAATCCCAAAAGCCGAAATCCCAAGGCCGAAATACCAAAGGATGAATTCCCAAAAGGCCGAAATCCCAAAGGTCGAAATCCCAAAGGATGAAATGCCAAAGGTCGAAATCCCAAAGGCCGAAATCCCAAAGGCCGAAATCGCAAAGGCGGAAATCCAAAGGGCCGAAATCCGAAACGCTGAAATTCCAAAGACCGATATCCCAAAGGCCGAAATCACAAGGGCGAAATCCCGAAGGCCGAAATCCCAAAGGCCGAAATCCCAAAGGCCGAAATCCCAAAGGCTGAAATTCGAAAGACCGAAATCCCAAAGGCCGAAATCGCAAGGGCCGAAATCCCAAGGCCGTAATACCAATGGATGAATTCCCAAAAGGCCGAAATCGCAAAGGATGAAATCCCAAACGCCGAAATCCCAAAGGCCGAAATCCCAAAGGCCGAAATCCCAAAGGCCGAAATCCCAAAGGCCGAAATCCCAAAGGCCGAAATCCCAAATGTCGAAATCCCAAGGCCGAAATCCCAAAGACCGAAATCCAAAGGGCAGAAATCCCAATGGTTGAAATTCCAAAGACCGACATCCCAAAGGCCGAAATCTCAAAGGCCGAAATCCCAAAGGCCGAAATCACAATGGCTGAAATTCGAAAGACCGAAATCCCAAAGGCCGAAATCTCAAAGGCCGAAATCCCAAAGGCCGAAATCCCAAATGCCTAAATCCCAAAGAATGAATTCCGAAAAGGCCGAAATTCCAAGGCCGAAATCCCAAGGGATGAAGTCCCAAAAGGCCGTAATCCCAAAGGTCGAAGTCCCAAAGGCCGAAATCCCAAGGGTCGATATCCTAATGGCGGAAATCCCAAAGGCCGAAATCCCAAGGCCGAAATACCAATGGATGAATTCCCAAAAGGCCGAAATCCCAAAGGATGAAATCCTAAAGGCCGAAATCCCAAAGGCCGAAATCCCAAAGGCCGCAATCCCAATATCCGGAATCCTAAGGGTCGAAATCCCAAAGGTCGAAATCCCAAAGGCCGAAATCCCAAAGGCCGATATCCTAATGGCGGAAATTCCTAAGTCCGAAATCCCAAACGCCGAAATCCCAAATGTCGAAATCCCAAGGCCGAAATACCAAAGGATGAACTCCCAAAAGGCCGAAATCCCAAGGCCGAAATACCAAAGGCTGAAATTCCAAAGACCGACTCCCCAAAGGTCGAAATTCCAGAGCCCGATATCCCAAAGGCAGAAGTCCCAAAGGCCGAAATCCAAAGGGCCGAAATCCCAAAGGCCGCAATCCCAAGGACCGGAATACCAAGGGTCGAGATCCCAAAGGTCGAAATCCCAAGGGCCGAAATCCCAAAGGCCGAAATCCCAAAGGCTGAAATTCGAAAGACCGAAATCCCAAAGGCCGAAATCTCCAAGGCCGAAATCCCAAAGGCCGAAATCCCAAATGCCGAAATCCCAAAGAATGAATTCCGAAAAGGCCAAAATCCCAAGGCCGAAATCCCAAGGGATGAATTCCCAAAAGGCCGTATTCCCAAAGGTCGAAGTCCCAAAGGCCGAAATCCCAAGGGTCGATATCCTAATGGCGGAAATCCCGAAGGCCGAAATCCCAAGGCCGAAATACCAATGGATGAATTCCCAAAAGGCCGAAATCCCAAAGGATGAAATCCCAAAGGCCGAAATCCCAAAGGCCGAAATCCCAAAGGCCGCAATCCCAAGGGCCGGAATCCCAAGGGTCGAAATCCCAAAGGTCGAAATCCCAAAAGCCGAAAACCCAAAGGCCGAAATCCCAAAGGCCGAAATCCCAAAGGCCGAAATCCCAAATGTCGAAATCCCAAAGGCCGAAATCCAAAGGGCCGAAATCCCAAAGGCTGAAATTCCAAAGACCGACATCCCAAAGGCCGAAATACCAAAGGCTGAAATTCCAAAGACCGACTTCCCAAAGGTCGAAATCCCAGAGGCCGATATCCCAAAGGCAGAAATCCCAAAGGCCGAAATCCAAAGGGCCGAAATCCCAAGCGTCGAAATCCCAAAGGCCGAAATCCAAAGGGCCGATATCCCAAAGGCGGAAATTCCAAAGGCCCATATCCCAAAGGTCGAAATCCCAAAGGCCGAAATCCCAAAGGCCGCAATCCCAAGGGCCCGAATACGAAGGGCCGAAATCCCAAAGGTCCAAATTCCAAATTCCGAAATCCCAAGTATCGAAATCCCAAGGGATGAATTCCCAAAAGGCCGTAATCCCAATGGTCGCAATCCCAAAGGCCGAAATCCCAATAGCCGATATCCTAATGGCGGAAATTCCTAAGGCCGAAATCCCAAACGCCGAAATCCCAAATATCGAAATCCGAAGGCCGAAATACCAAAGGCTGAACTCCCAAAAGGCCGAAATCCCAAAGGTCGAAATCCCAAAGGCCGAAATACCAATGGATGAATTCCCAAAAGGCCGAAATCCCAACGGATGAAATCCCAAAGGCCGAAATCCCAAAGGCCGAAATCCCAAAGGCCGAAACCCCAAAGGCCGCAATCCCAAGGGCCGGAATCCCAAGGGTCGAAATCCCAAAGGTCGAAATCCCAAAGGCCGAAATCCCAAAGGCCGAAATCCCGAACGCCGATATCCCAAAGGCCGAAATCCCAAATGTCGAAATCCCAAGGCCGAAATCCCAAAGGCCGAAATCCAAAGGGCCGAAATCCCAAAGGCTGAAATTCCAAAGACCGACATCCCAAAGGCCGAAATCCCAAAGGCTGAAATTCCAAAG
The DNA here is from genome assembly GCF_050947335.1 of Megachile rotundata. Classification (NCBI taxonomy): domain Eukaryota; kingdom Metazoa; phylum Arthropoda; class Insecta; order Hymenoptera; family Megachilidae; genus Megachile; species Megachile rotundata. Next base: position 501,748 of record NC_134992.1, read on the forward strand.
ACCGACTTCCCAAAGGTCGAAACCCCAAAGGCCGAAATCCAAAGGGCCGATATCCCAAAGGCTGAAATTCGAAAGGCCGAAATCCCAAAGACTGAAATCTCAAAGGCCGAAATCCCAAGGGCCGATATCCTCATGGCGGAATTTCCTAAGGCCGAAATCCCAAACGCCGAAATCCCAAATGTCGAAATCCCAAGGCCGAAATATCAAAGGATGAACTCCCAAAAGGCCGAAATCCCAAACGTCGAAATCCCAAAGGCCGAAATCCCAAAGGCCGAAATCCCAAGGCCGAAATACCAAAGGATAAATTCCCAAAAGGCCGAAATCCCAAAGGTCGAAATCCCAAGGGATGAAATGCCAAAGGCCGAAATCCCAAAGGCCGAAATCCCAAAGGCCGAAATCCCAAGTTCCGAAATCCGAATGGTCGAAATCCCAAAGGCCTAAATCCCAAAGGATGAATTCCCAAAAGGCCGAAATCCCAAAGGCCGAAATACAAAAGGCGGAAATTCCAAAGGCCGAAATCCCAAAGGTCGAAATCCCAAAGACCGAAATCCCAAAGGCCGCAATCCCAAGGGCCGGAATACCAAAGGTCGAGATCGCAAAGGTCGAAATCCCAAAGGCCGAAATCCCAAAGACTGAAATTCGAAAGACCGAAATCCCAAAGGCCGAAATCTCAAAGGCCGAAATCCCAAAGGCCGAAATCCCAAATGCCTAAATCCCAAAGAATGAATTCCGAAAAGGCCGAAATTCCAAGGCCGAAATCCCAAGGGATGAAGTCCCAAAAGGCCGTAATCCCAAAGGTCGAAGTCCCAAAGACCGAAATCCCAAGGGCCGATATCCTAATGGCGGAAATTCCTAAGGCCGAAATCCCAAACGCCGAAATCCCGAATGTCGAAATCCCAAGAACGAAATCCCGAACGATGAATTCCCAAAAGGCCGAAATCCCAAGGGCCGATATCCCAAGGGCCCATATCACAAGGGCCGAAGTCCCAAGGGCCGAAATTCCAAAGGTCGAAATCCCAAAGTCTGAAATTCCAAAGGCCGAAATTTCAAAGGCCGAAATCCCAAAGGCTGAAATCCCAAAGGCCGAAATCCAAAGGGCCGAAATCCCAAAGGTTGAAATTCCAAAGATCGACATACTAAAGGCCGAAATCCCAAAGGCCGAAATCCCAAAGGCCGAAATCCCAAAGGCCGAAATCCCAAAGGCTGAAATCCCAAGGGCCGAAATCCCAAAGGTCGAAATTCCAAAGGCCGACATCCCAAAGGCCGAAATCCCAAAGGCCGAAACCCCAAAGGCTGAAATTCCAAAGACCGACTTCCCAAAGGCCGAAATCCCAAAGGTCGAAATCCCAAAGGCCGAAATCCAAAGGGCCGAAATCCCAAAGGTTGAAATTCCAAAGATCGACATACCAAAGGCCGAAATCTCAAAGTCCGAAATCCCATGGGCCGAAATCCCAAGGCCGAAATACCAAAGTATGAATTCCCAAAAGGCCGAAATCCCAAAGCTCGAAATCCCAAAGGATGAAATGTCGAAGCCCGAAATCCCAAAGGCCGCAATCCCAAGGGCCGAAATCTAAATGGTCGAAATCCCAAAGGCCTAAATCTCAAAGGATGAACTCCCAAAAGGCCGAAATCCCAAAGGTCGAAATCCCAAAGGCTGAAATCCCAAAGGCCGAAATCCCAAGGCCGAAATCCAAAAGGCCGATATCCCAAAGGCGGAAATCCCAATGGCCGAAATCCCAAAGGCCGCAATCCCAAGGGCCGGAATACCAAGGGTCGAGATCCCAAAGGTCGAAATCCCAATGCCCGAAATCTCAAAGGCCGAAATCCCAAAGGCTGAAATCCTAAAGGCCGAAATCCAAAGGGCCGACATCCCAAAGGCTAAAATTCCAAAGACCGACATCCCAAAGGCCGCAATCCCAAGGGCCGGAATCCCAAGGGTCGAGGTCCCGAATGCCTAAATCCCAAAGAATGAATTCCGAAAAGGCCGATATCCCAAGGCCGAATTCCCAAGGGATGAATTCCCAAAAGGCCGTAATCCCAAAGCTCGAAATCCCAAAGGCCGAAATCCCAAAGGTCGAAATCCCAAAGGCCGAAATCCAAAGGGCTGAAATCCCAAAGGTTGAAATTCCAAAGATCGACATACACAAAGGCCGAAATCTCAAAGTCCGAAATCCCATGGGCCGAAATCCCAAGGCCGAAATACCAAAGTATGAATTCCCAAAAGGCCGAAATCCCAAAGGTCGAAATCCCAAAGGATGAAATGTCGAAGCCCGAAATCCCAAAGGACGAAATGCCAAGGGTCGAAATCCCAAGAGCCGAAATCCCAAGGGATGAAGTCCCCAAAGGCCGTAATCCCAAAGGTCGAAGTCCCAAAGGCCGAAATCCCAAGGGTCGATATCCTAATGGCGGAAATCCCAAAGGCCGAAATCCCAAGGCCGAAATACCAATGGATGAATTCCCAAAAGGCCGAAATCCCAAAGGATGATATCCCAAAGTCCGAAATCCCAAAGGCCGAAATCCCAAAGGCCGCAATCCCAATGGCCGGAATCCCAAGGGTCGAAATCCCAAAGGTCGAAATCCCAAAGGCCGAAATCCCAAAGGCCGAAATCCCAAAGGTCGAAATCCCAAAGTCCGAAATCCCAAGGCCAAAATACCAAAGGCCGAAATACCAAAGGCCGAAATCCCAAAGGCCGAAATCCCAAAGGCCGAAATCCCAAAGGCCGAAATCACAATGGCCGATATCCTAAAGCCGGAAATTCCAAAGGACGAAATCTCAAACGCCGAAATCCCAAAGGCCGAAATCCCAGAGGCCGAAATCCCAAAGGCCGAAATCCCTAAGGCCGAAATCCCAAATGTCGAAATCCCAAGAACGAAATCCCGAACAATGAATTCCCAAAAGGCCGAAATCCCAAGGGCCGAAATCCCAAGAGCCGAAATCCCAAAGGCCGAAATCCCAAAGGTCCAAATCCCAACGGTCAAAATCCCAAAGGCCGATATCCCAAGGGCCCATATCCCAAGGGCCGAAGTCCCAAGGGCCGAAATCCCAAAGGTGGAAATCCCAAAAGCCGAAATCTCAAAGGCCGAAATCCCAAATGCCGAAATCGCAAAGGCCGAATTCCAAAGCGCCGAAATCCCAAACGCTGAAATTCCAAAGACCGATATCCCAAAGGCCGAAATCACAAGGCCGAAATCCCAAAGGCCGAAATCCACAGGGCCGAAATCCCAAAGGCTGAAATTCCAAAGACCGACATCCCAAAGGCCGAAATCCCAAAGGCTGAAACTCCAAAGACCGACTTCCAAAGATCGAAATCCCAGAGGCCGATATCCCAAAGGTCGAAATCCCAAAGGCCGAAATTCAAAGGGCCGAAATCCCAAACTTCGGAATCCCAAAGGCCGAAATCCAAAGGACCGAAATCCCAAAGGCTGAAATTCCAAAGGCCGAAATCTCAAAGGCCGAAATCCCAAAGGCTGAAATCCCAAAGGCCGAAATCCAAAGGGCCGAAATCCCAAACGTTGAAATTGAAAAGATCGACATACCAAAGGCCGAAATCTCAAAGTCTGAAATCCCAAAGGCCGAAATCCCAAGGCCGAAATACCAATGGATGAATTCCCAAAATGCCGAAATCCCAAAGGATGAAATCCCAAAGGCCGAAATCCCAAAGACTGAAATCCCAAAGGCCGAAATCCAAAGGGCCGAAATCCCAAAGGTTGAAATTCCAAAGATCGACATACTAAAGGCCGAAATCCAAAGGCCGAAATCCCAAGGCCGAAATCCCAAAGGCCGAAATCCAAAGGGCCGAAATCCCAAAGGCTGAAATTCCAAAGACCGACATCCCAAAGGCCGAAATCCCAAAGTCTGAAATTCCAAAGACCGACTTCCCAAAGGTCGAAATCCCAAAGACCGAAATCCCAAAGGCCGCAATCCCAAGGGCCGGAATACCAAAGGTCGAGATCCCAAAGGTCGAAATCCCAAAGGCCGAAATCCCAAACGCCGACATCCCAAAGGCCGAAACCCTAAAGGCCGAAATCCCAAAGGCCGAAATCACAAATTTCGAAATCCCAAAGGCCGAAATCCCAAATGCCGAAATCCTAAAGGTCCAAATCCCAATGGCCGAAATCCAAAGGGCCGTAATCCCAAAGGCGGAAATTGCAAAGGCCGAAATCCTAAAGGTCGAAATTCCAAAGGCCGGAATCCCAAGGGCCGAAATGCCAAAGGTCGAAATCCCAAAGGCCGAAATCTCAAACGCCGAAATCCCAAAGGCTGGAAATCCCAAAGGCCGAAATCCAAAGAGCCGAAATCCCAAAGGCTGAAATTCCAAAGGCCGAAATCCCAAAGGCCGAAATCCCAAAGTCCGAAATCCAAAACGTCGAAATCCCAAAAGCCGAAATCCCAAAGGCCCAAATCCCAAAGGCCGATATCTCAAAGGCGGAAATTCCAAAGGCCGAAATCCCAAAGGCCGAAATCCCAAAGGCCGAAGTCCCAAAGGTCGAAATCCCAAAGGCCGAAATCCCAAAGGCCGTAGTCCCTAGGGCCGGAATCCCAAAGGTCGAAATCCCAAAGGATGAAATGCCAAAGGCCGAAATCCCTAAGGCCGAAGTCTCAACGGCCGCAATCGCAAGGGCCGAAATCCGAATGGTCGAAATCCCAAAGACCTAAATCCCAAAGGATGAATTCCCAAAAGGCCGAAATCCCAAAGGCTGAAATCCAAAAGGCCGATATCCCAAAGGCGGAAATTCCAAAGGCCGAAATCCCAAAGGCCGAAATCCCAAAGGCCGAAATCCCAAAGGCCGAAATCCCAAAGGCCGAAATCCCAAAGGCAGCAATCCCAAGGACCGGAATACCAGGGGTCGAGATCCCAATGGTCGAAATCCCAAATACCGAAATCCCAAAGGCGGAAATCCCAAAGGCTGAAATTCGAAAGACCGATATCCCAAAGGCCGAAATCTCAAAGGCCGAAATCCCAAAGGCCGAAATCCCAAATGCCTAAATCCCAAGGCCGAAATACCAATGGGTGAATTCACAAAAGGCCGAAATCCCAAAAGATGAAATCCCAAAGGCAGAAATCCCCAAGGCCGCAATCCCAAGGGCCGGAATCCCAAGGGTCGAAATCCCAAGGCCGAAATCCCAAAGGCCGAAATACCAAAGGCTGAAATTCCAAAGACCGACTTCCCAAAGGTCGAAATCCCAGAGGCCGATATCCCAAACGCAGAAATCCCAAAGGCCGAAATCCAAAGGGCCGTAATCCCAAAGGCGGAAATTGCAAAGGCCGAAATCCTAAAGGTCGAAATTCCAAAGGCCGGAATCCCAAGGGCCGAAATGCCAAAGGTCGAAATCCCAAAGGCCGAAATCTCAAACGCCGAAATCCCAAAGGCTGGAAATCCCAAAGGCCGAAATCCAAAGGGCCGAAATCCCAAGGGCTGGAATTCCAAAGGCCGAAATCTCAAAGGTCGAAATCCCAAAGGCCGAAATCCCAAGGGCCGATATCCTAATGGCGGAAATTCCTAAGGACGAAATCCCAAACACCGAAATCCCAAATGTCGAAATCCCAAGGCCGAAATACCAAAGGATGAACTCCCAAAAGGCCGAAATCCCAAGGCCGAAATACAAAAGGATGAATTCCCAAAAGGCCGAAATCCCAAAGGTCGAAATCCCAAAGGCCGAAATCCCAAAGGCCGAAATCCCAAAGGCCCAAATCCCAAGGGCCGAAATCCCAAAGGTCGAAATCCCAAAGGCCGAAATCTCAAAGGCCGAAACCCCAAAGGCCGAAATCGCAAAGGCCGAAATCCAAAGGGCCGAAATCCCAAACGCTGAAATTCCAAAGACCGATATCCCAAAGGCCGAAATCACAAGGGCGAAATCCCGAAGGCCGAAATCCCAAAGGCCGAAACCCCAATGGCTGAAATTCCAAAGAACGACTTTCCAAAGGCCGAAATCCCAAAGGTCGAAATCCCAAAGGCCGAAATCCAAAGGGCCGAAATCCCAAAGGTTGAAATTCCAAAGATCGACATACCAACGGCCGAAATCCCGAAGGTTGAAATTCCAAAGATCGACATACTAAAGGCCGAAATCCCAAAGGCCGAAATCTCAAAGGCCGAAATCCCAAAGGCCGAAATCACAATGGCCGATATCCTAAAGCCGGAAATTCCAAAGGACGAAATCTCAAACGCCGAACTCCCAAAGGCCGAAATCCCAGAGGCCGAAATCCCAAAGGCCGAAATCCCTAAGGCCGAAATCCCGAATGTCGAAATCCCAAGAACGAAATCCCGAATGATGAATTCCCAAAAGGCCGAAATCCCAAGGGCCGAAATTCCAAAGGTCCAAATCCCAACGGTCGAAATCCCAAAGGCCGAAATCTCAAAGGCCGAAATCCCAAAGGCCGAAATCGCAAAGGCCGAAATCCAAAGCGCCGAAATCCTAAACGCTGAAATTCCAAAGACCGACATCCCAAAGGCCGAAATCACAAGGCCGAAATCCCAAAGGCCGAAATCCCAAAGGTCGAAATCCCAAAGGCCGAAATCCCAAAGACTGAAATTCGAAGGACCGAAATCCCAAAGGCCGAAATCTCAAAGGCCGAAATCCCAAAGGCCGAAATCCCAAAGGTCGAAATCCCAAAGGGCGATATCCCAAAGGCCGAAATCCCAAGGCCGAAATACCAATGGATGAATTCCCAAAAGGCCGAAATCGCAAAGGATGAAATCCCAAAGGCCGAAATCCCAAAGGCCGAAATCCCGAAGGCCGAAATCCCAAATGTCGAAATCCCAAGGCCGAAATCCAAAGGGCCGAAATCCCAATGGCTGAAATTCCAAAGACCGACATCCCAAAGGCCGAAATCTCAAAGGCCGAAATCCCAAAGGCTGAAATCCCAAAGTCCGAAATCCAAAGGGCCGAAATCCCAAAGGCTGAAATTCCCAAGGCCGAAATCTCAAAGGCCGAAATCCCAAAGGCTGAAATCCCAAAGGCCGAAATCCAAAGGGCCGAAATCCCAAAGGTTGAAATTCCAAAGATCGACATACCAAAGGCCGTAATCTCAAAGTCCGAAAACCCAAAGGCCGAAATCCCAAGGCCGAAATACCAATGGATGAATTCCCAAAAGGCCGAAATCCCAAAAGATGAAATCCCAAAGGCCGAAATCCCAAAGGCCGAAATCCCAAAGGCCGAAACCCCAAAGGCCGCAATCCCAAGGGCCGGAATCCCAAGGGTCGAAATCCCAAAGGCCGAAATCCCAAAGGCCGAAACCCCAATGGCTGAAATTCCAAAGAACGACTTTCCAAAGGCCGAAATCCCAAAGGTCGAAATCCCAAAGGCCGAAATCCAAAGGGCCGAAATCCCAAAGGTTGAAATTCCAAAGATCGACATACCAACGGCCGAAATCCCGAAGGTTGAAATTCCAAAGATCGACATACTAAAGGCCGAAATCCCAAAGGCCGAAATCCCAAAGGCCGAAATCCCAAAGGCCGAAATCCCAAGGCCGAAATACCAATGGATGAATTCCCAAAAGGCCGAAATCCCAAAGGATGAAATCTCAAAGGCCGAAATCCCAAAGGCCGAAATCCCAAAGGCCGCAATCCCAAAGGCCGAAATCACAATGGCCGATATCCTAAAAACGGAAATTCCAAAGGATGAAATCCCAAACGCCGAAATCCCAAAAGGCCGAAATCCCAAGAACCGAAATCTCAAAGGCCGAAATCCCAAATGTCCAAATCCCAACGGTCGAAATCCCAAAGGCCGATATCCCAAGGGCCCATATCCCAAGGGCCGAAATCCCAAAGGTTGAAATTCCAAAGATCGACATACCAAAGGCCGAAATCCCAAAGGCCGAAATCCCAAAGGCCGATATCCCAAGGGCCGAAATCCCAAAGGCCGAAATCCCAAAGGCCGAAATCCCAAAGGCCGAAATCCCAAAGGCTGAATTTCGAAAGACCGAAATCCCAAAGGCCGAAATCTCAAAGGCCGAAATCCCAAAGGCCGAAATTCCAAAGGCCGAAATCCCAAAGGTCGAAATCCCAAAGGCCGAAATCCCAAAGACCGACTTCCCAAAGATCGAAATCACAAGGGCGATATCCCAAAGGCCGAAATCCAAAGGGCCGAAATCCCAAACCTCGAAATCCCAAAGGCCGAAATCCAAAGGGCCGAAATCCCAAAGGCTGAAATTCCAAAGGCCGAAATCTCAAAGGCCGAAATCCCAAAGGCAGAAATCCCAAAGGCCGAAATCCAAAGGGCCGAAATCCCAAAGGTTGAAATTCCAAAGATCGACATACCAAAGGCCGAAATCCCAAAGGCCGAAATCACAAAGGCCGAAATCCCAAAGGCTGAAATCCCAAGGGCCGAAATCCCAAAGGTCGAAATTCCAAAGGCCGACATCCCAAAGGCCGAAATCTCAAAGTCCGAAATCAGAAAGGCTGAAATCCCAAAGACCGAAATCCAAAGAGCCGAAATCCCAAAGGCTGAAATTCGAAAGTCCGAAATCCCAAAGGCCGAAATCACAAAGGCACAAATCCCAAGGGCCGAAATCCCAAAGGTCGAAGTCCCAAAGGCCGAAATCTCAAAGGCCGAAATCCCAAAGGCCGAAATCGCAAAGGCCGAAATCCAAATGGCCGAAATCTCAACGCTGAAATTCCAAAGACCGATATCCCAAAGGCCGAAATCACAAGGGCGAAATCCCCAAGGCCGAAATCCCAAAGGCCGAAATCCCAAAGGCCGAAATCCCAAAGGCCGAAATCCCAAAGACTGAAATTCGAAAGACCGAAATCCCAAAGGCCGAAATCTCAAAGGCCGAAATCCCAAAGGCCGAAATCGCAAAGGCCGAAATCCAAAGCGCCGAAATCCTAAACGCTGAAATTCCAAAGACCGATATCCCAAAGGCCGAAATCACAAGGCCGAAATCCCAAAGGCCGAAATCCCAAAGACTGAAATTCGAAGGACCGAAATCCCAAAGGCCGAAATCTCAAAGGCCGAAATCCCAAAGGCCGAAATCCCAAAGGTCGAAATCCCAAAGGCCGATATCCCAAAGGCCGAAATCCCAAGGCCGAAATACCAATGGATGAATTCCCAAAAGGCCGAAATCGCAAAGGATGAAATCCCAAAGGCCGAAATCCCAAAGGCCGAAATCCCGAAGGCCGAAATCCCAAATGTCGAAATCCCAAGGCCGAAATCCCAAAGACCGAAATCCAAAGGGCCGAAATCCCAATGGCTGAAATTCCAAAGACCGACATCCCAAAGGCCGAAATCTCAAAGGCCGAAATCCCAAAGGCTGAAATCCCAAAGTCCGAAATCCAAAGGGCCGAAATCCCAAAGGCTGAAATTCCCAAGGCCGAAATCTCAAAGGCCGAAATCCCAAAGGCTGAAATCCTAAAGGCCGAAATCCAAAGGGCCGAAATCCCAAAGGTTGTAATTCCAAAGATCGACATACCAAAGGCCGTAATCTCAAAGTCCGAAATCCCAAAGGCCGAAATCCCAAGGCCGAAATACCAATGGATGAATTCCCAAAAGGCCGAAATCCCAAAGGCCGAAATCCCAAAGGCCGAAATCCCAAAGGCCGAAATCCCAAAGGCCGAAACCCCAAAGGCCGCAATCCCAAGGGCCGGAATCCCAAGGGTCGAAATCCCAAACGGCGAAATCCCAATGCCGAAATACCAATGGATGAACTCCTAAAAGGCCGAAATCCCAAAGGCCGAAATCCCAAGGCCGAAATACCAATGGATGAATTCCCAAAAGGCCGAAATCGCAAAGGATGAAATCCCAAAGGCCGCAATCCCAAAGGCCGAAATCACAATGGCCGATATCCTAAAAACGGAAATTCCAAAGGACGAAATCCCAAACGCCGAAATCCCAAAAGGCCGAAATCCCAAGAACCGAAATCTCAAAGGCCGAAATCCCAAATGTCCAAATCCCAACGGTCGAAATCCCAAAGGCCGATATCCCAAGGGCCCATGTCCCAAGGGCCGAAATCCCAAAGGTTGAAATTCCAAAGATCGACATACCAAAGGCCGAAATCCCAAAGGCCGAAATCCCAAAGGCCGATATCCCAAGGACCGAAATCCCAAAGGCCGAAATCCCAAAGGCCGAAATCCCAAAGGCTGAATTTCGAAAGACCGAAATCCCAAAGGCCGAAATCCCAAAGGCTGAATTTCGAAAGACCGAAATCCCAAAGGCCGAAATCTCAAAGGCCGAAATCCCAAAGGCCGAAATTCCAAAGGCCGAAATCCCAAAGGTCGAAATCCCAAAGGCCGAAATCCCAAAGACCGACTTCCCAAAGATCGAAATCACAAGGGCGAAATCCCAAAGGCCGAAATCCAAAGGGCCGAAATCCCAAACCTCGAAATCCCAAAGGCCGAAATCCAAAGGGCCGAAATCCCAAAGGCTGAAATTCCAAAGGCCGAAATCTCAAAGGCCGAAATCCCAAAGGCAGAAATCCCAAAGGCCGAAATCCAAAGGGCCGAAATCCCAAAGGTTGAAATTCCAAAGATCGACATACCAAAGGCCGAAATCCCAAAGGCCGAAATCCCAAAGGCCGAAATCCCAAAGGCCGAAATCCCAAAGGCTGAAATCCCAAGGGCCGAAATCCCAAAGGTCGAAATTCCAAAGGCCGACATCCCAAAGGCCGAAATCTCAAAGTCCGAAATCAGAAAGGCTGAAATCCCAAAGACCGAAATCCAAAGAGCCGAAATCCCAAAGGCTGAAATTCGAAAGTCCGAAATCCCAAAGGCCGAAATCCCAAAGGCACAAATCCCAAGGGCCGAAATCCCAAAGGTCGAAGTCCCAAAGGCCGAAATCTCAAAGGCCGAAATCCCAAAGGCCGAAATCGCAAAGGCCGAAATCCAAATGGCCGAAATCTCAACGCTGAAATTCCAAAGACCGATATCCCAAAGGCCGAAATCACAAGGGCGAAATCCCGAAGGCCGAAATCCCAAAGGCCGAAATCCCAAAGGCCGAAATCCCAAAGGCCGAAATACCAATGGATGAATTCCCAAAATGCCGAAATCCCAAAGGATGAAATCCCAAAGGCCGAAATCCCAAAGACTGAAATCCCAAAGGCCGAAATCCAAAGGGCCGAAATCCCAAAGGTTGAAATTCCAAAGATCGACATACTAAAGGCCGAAATCCAAAGGCCGAAATCCCAAGGCCGAAATCCCAAAGGCCGAAATCCAAAGGGCCGAAATCCCAAAGGCTGAAATTCCAAAGACCGACATCCCAAAGGCCGAAATCCCAAAGGCTGAAATTCCAAAGACCGACTTCCCAAAGGTCGAAATCCCAAAGACCGAAATCCCAAAGGCCGCAATCCCAAGGGCCGGAATACCAAAGGTCGAGATCCCAAAGGTCGAAATCCCAAAGGCCGAAATCCCAAACGCCGACATCCCAAAGGCCGAAACCCTAAAGGCCGAAATCCCAAAGGCCGAAATCACAAATTTCGAAATCCCAAAGGCCGAAATCCCAAATGCCGAAATCCTAAAGGTCCAAATCCCAATGGCCGAAATCCAAAGGGCCGTAATCCCAAAGGCGGAAATTGCAAAGGCCGAAATCCTAAAGGTCGAAATTCCAAAGGCCGGAATCCCAAGGGCCGAAATGCCAAAGGTCGAAATCCCAAAGGCCGAAATCTCAAACGCCGAAATCCCAAAGGCTGGAAATCCCAAAGGCCGAAATCCAAAGAGCCGAAATCCCAAAGGCTGAAATTCCAAAGGCCGAAATCCCAAAGGCCGAAATCCCAAAGTCCGAAATCCAAAACGTCGAAATCCCAAAGGCCGAAATCCCAAAGGCCCAAATCCCAAAGGCCGATATCTCAAAGGCGGAAATTCCAAAGGCCGAAATCCCAAAGGCCGAAATCCCAAAGGCCGAAGTCCCAAAGGTCGAAATCCCAAAGGCCGAAATCCCAAAGGCCGAAATCCCAAAGGCCGTAGTCCCTAGGGCCGGAATCCCAAAGGTCGAAATCCCAAAGGATGAAATGCCAAAGGCCGAAATCCCTAAGGCCGAAGTCTCAACGGCCGCAATCGCAAGGGCCGAAATCCGAATGGTCGAAATCCCAAAGACCTAAATCCCAAAGGATGAATTCCCAAAAGGCCGAAATCCCAAAGGCTGAAATCCAAAAGGCCGATATCCCAAAGGCGGAAATTCCAAAGGCCGAAATCCCAAAGGCCGAAATCCCAAAGGCCGAAATCCCAAAGGCCGAAATCCCAAAGGCCGCAATCCCAAGGACCGGAATACCAGGGGTCGAGATCCCAATGGTCGAAATCCCAAATACCGAAATCCCAAAGGCGGAAATCCCAAAGGCTGAAATTCGAAAGACCGATATCCCAAAGGCCGAAATCTCAAAGGCCGAAATCCCAAAGGCCGAAATCACAATGGCCGATATCCTAAAGCCGGAAATTCCAAAGGACGAAATCTCAAACGCCGAACTCCCAAAGGCCGAAATCCCAGAGGCCGAAATCCCAAAGGCCGAAATCCCTAAGGCCGAAATCCCGAATGTCGAAATCCCAAGAACGAAATCCCGAATGATGAATTCCCAAAAGGCCGAAATCCCAAGGGCCGAAATTCCAAAGGTCCAAATCCCAACGGTCGAAATCCCAAAGGCCGAAATCTCAAAGGCCGAAATCCCAAAGGCCGAAATCGCAAAGGCCGAAATCCAAAGCGCCGAAATCCTAAACGCTGAAATTCCAAAGACCGACATCCCAAAGGCCGAAATCACAAGGCCGAAATCCCAAAGGCCGAAATCCCAAAGGTCGAAATCCCAAAGGCCGAAATCCCAAAGACTGAAATTCGAAGGACCGAAATCCCAAAGGCCGAAATCTCAAAGGCCGAAATCCCAAAGGCCGAAATCCCAAAGGTCGAAATCCCAAAGGGCGATATCCCAAAGGCCGAAATCCCAAGGCCGAAATACCAATGGATGAATTCCCAAAAGGCCGAAATCGCAAAGGATGAAATCCCAAAGGCCGAAATCCCAAAGGCCGAAATCCCGAAGGCCGAAATCCCAAATGTCGAAATCCCAAGGCCGAAATCCAAAGGGCCGAAATCCCAATGGCTGAAATTGCAAAGACCGACATCCCAAAGGCCGAAATCTCAAAGGCCGAAATCCCAAAGGCTGAAATCCCAAAGTCCGAAATCCAAAGGGCCGAAATCCCAAAGGCTGAAATTCCCAAGGCCGAAATCTCAAAGGCCGAAATCCCAAAGGCTGAAATCCCAAAGGCCGAAATCCAAAGGGCCGAAATCCCAAAGGTTGAAATTCCAAAGATCGACATACCAAAGGCCGTAATCTCAAAGTCCGAAATCCCAAAGGCCGAAATCCCAAGGCCGAAATACCAATGGATGAATTCCCAAAAGGCCGAAATCCCAAAAGATGAAATCCCAAAGGCCGAAATCCCAAAGGCCGAAATCCCAAAGGCCGAAACCCCAAAGGCCGCAATCCCAAGGGCCGGAATCCCAAGGGTCGAAATCCCAAAGGCCGAAATCCCAAAGGCCGAAACCCCAATGGCTGAAATTCCAAAGAACGACTTTCCAAAGGCCGAAATCCCAAAGGTCGAAATCCCAAAGGCCGAAATCCAAAGGGCCGAAATCCCAAAGGTTGAAATTCCAAAGATCGACATACCAACGGCCGAAATCCCGAAGGTTGAAATTCCAAAGATCGACATACTAAAGGCCGAAATCCCAAAGGCCGAAATCCCAAAGGCCGAAATCCCAAGGCCGAAATACCAATGGATGAATTCCCAAAAGGCCGAAATCCCAAAGGATGAAATCTCAAAGGCCGAAATCCCAAAGGCCGAAATCCCAAAGGCCGCAATCCCAAAGGCCGAAATCACAATGGCCGATATCCTAAAAACGGAAATTCCAAAGGATGAAATCCCAAACGCCGAAATCCCAAAAGGCCGAAATCCCAAGAACCGAAATCTCAAAGGCCGAAATCCCAAATGTCCAAATCCCAACGGTCGAAATCCCAAAGGCCGATATCCCAAGGGCCCAAATCCCAAGGGCCGAAATCCCAAAGGTTGAAATTCCAAAGATCGACATACCAAAGGCCGAAATCCCAAAGGCCGAAATCCCAAAGGCCGATATCCCAAGGGCCGAAATCCCAAAGGCCGAAATCCCAAAGGCCGAAATCCCAAAGGCCGAAATCCCAAAGGCTGAATTTCGAAAGACCGAAATCCCAAAGGCCGAAATCTCAAAGGCCGAAATCCCAAAGGCCGAAATTCCAAAGGCCGAAATCCCAAAGGTCGAAATCCCAAAGGCCGAAATCCCAAAGACCGACTTCCCAAAGATCGAAATCACAAGGGCGAAATCCCAAAGGCCGAAATCCAAAGGGCCGAAATCCCAAACCTCGAAATCCCAAAGGCCGAAATCCAAAGGGCCGAAATCCCAAAGGCTGAAATTCCAAAGGCCGAAATCTCAAAGGCCGAAATCCCAAAGGCAGAAATCCCAAAGGCCGAAATCCAAAGGGCCGAAATCCCAAAGGTTGAAATTCCAAAGATCGACATACCAAAGGCCGAAATCCCAAAGGCCGAAATCACAAAGGCCGAAATCCCAAAGGCTGAAATCCCAAGGGCCGAAATCCCAAAGGTCGAAATTCCAAAGGCCGACATCCCAAAGGCCGAAATCTCAAAGTCCGAAATCAGAAAGGCTGAAATCCCAAAGACCGAAATCCAAAGAGCCGAAATCCCAAAGGCTGAAATTCGAAAGTCCGAAATCCCAAAGGCCGAAATCACAAGGGCACAAATCCCAAGGGCCGAAATCCCAAAGGTCGAAGTCCCAAAGGCCGAAATCTCAAAGGCCGAAATCCCAAAGGCCGAAATCGCAAAGGCCGAAATCCAAATGGCCGAAATCTCAACGCTGAAATTCCAAAGACCGATATCCCAAAGGCCGAAATCACAAGGGCGAAATCCCCAAGGCCGAAATCCCAAAGGCCGAAATCCCAAAGGCCGAAATCCCAAAGGCCGAAATCCCAAAGACTGAAATTCGAAAGACCGAAATCCCAAAGGCCGAAATCTCAAAGGCCGAAATCCCAAAGGCCGAAATCGCAAAGGCCGAAATCCAAAGCGCCGAAATCCTAAACGCTGAAATTCCAAAGACCGATATCCCAAAGGCCGAAATCACAAGGCCGAAATCCCAAAGGCCGAAATCCCAAAGACTGAAATTCGAAGGACCGAAATCCCAAAGGCCGAAATCTCAAAGGCCGAAATCCCAAAGGCCGAAATCCCAAAGGTCGAAATCCCAAAGGCCGATATCCCAAAGGCCGAAATCCCAAGGCCGAAATACCAATGGATGAATTCCCAAAAGGCCGAAATCGCAAAGGATGAAATCCCAAAGGCCGAAATCCCAAAGGCCGAAATCCCGAAGGCCGAAATCCCAAATGTCGAAATCCCAAGGCCGAAATCCCAAAGACCGAAATCCAAAGGGCCGAAATCCCAATGGCTGAAATTCCAAAGACCGACATCCCAAAGGCCGAAATCTCAAAGGCCGAAATCCCAAAGGCTGAAATCCCAAAGTCCGAAATCCAAAGGGCCGAAATCCCAAAGGCTGAAATTCCCAAGGCCGAAATCTCAAAGGCCGAAATCCCAAAGGCTGAAATCCTAAAGGCCGAAATCCAAAGGGCCGAAATCCCAAAGGTTGTAATTCCAAAGATCGACATACCAAAGGCCGTAATCTCAAAGTCCGAAATCCCAAAGGCCGAAATCCCAAGGCCGAAATACCAATCGATGAATTCCCAAAAGGCCGAAATCCCAAAGGCCGAAATCCCAAAGGCCGAAATCCCAAAGGCCGAAACCCCAAAGGCCGCAATCCCAAGGGCCGGAATCCCAAGGGTCGAAATCCCAAACGGCGAAATCCCAATGCCGAAATACCAATGGATGAACTCCTAAAAGGCCGAAATCCCAAAGGCCGAAATCCCAAGGCCGAAATACCAATGGATGAATTCCCAAAAGGCCGAAATCGCAAAGGATGAAATCCCAAAGGCCGCAATCCCAAAGGCCGAAATCACAATGGCCGATATCCTAAAAACGGAAATTCCAAAGGACGAAATCCCAAACGCCGAAATCCCAAAAGGCCGAAATCCCAAGAACCGAAATCTCAAAGGCCGAAATCCCAAATGTCCAAATCCCAACGGTCGAAATCCCAAAGGCCGATATCCCAAGGGCCCATGTCCCAAGGGCCGAAATCCCAAAGGTTGAAATTCCAAAGATCGACATACCAAAGGCCGAAATCCCAAAGGCCGAAATCCCAAAGGCCGATATCCCAAGGGCCGAAATCCCAAAGGCCGAAATCCCAAAGGCCGAAATCCCAAAGGCTGAATTTCGAAAGACCGAAATCCCAAAGGCCGAAATCCCAAAGGCTGAATTTCGAAAGACCGAAATCCCAAAGGCCGAAATCTCAAAGGCCGAAATCCCAAAGGCCGAAATTCCAAAGGCCGAAATCCCAAAGGTCGAAATCCCAAAGGCCGAAATCCCAAAGACCGACTTCCCAAAGATCGAAATCACAAGGGCGAAATCCCAAAGGCCGAAATCCAAAGGGCCGAAATCCCAAACCTCGAAATCCCAAAGGCCGAAATCCAAAGGGCCGAAATCCCAAAGGCTGAAATTCCAAAGGCCGAAATCTCAAAGGCCGAAATCCCAAAGGCAGAAATCCCAAAGGCCGAAATCCAAAGGGCCGAAATCCCAAAGGTTGAAATTCCAAAGATCGACATACCAAAGGCCGAAATCCCAAAGGCCGAAATCCCAAAGGCCGAAATCCCAAAGGCCGAAATCCCAAAGGCTGAAATCCCAAGGGCCGAAATCCCAAAGGTCGAAATTCCAAAGGCCGACATCCCAAAGGCCGAAATCTCAAAGTCCGAAATCAGAAAGGCTGAAATCCCAAAGACCGAAATCCAAAGAGCCGAAATCCCAAAGGCTGAAATTCGAAAGTCCGAAATCCCAAAGGCCGAAATCCCAAAGGCACAAATCCCAAGGGCCGAAATCCCAAAGGTCGAAGTCCCAAAGGCCGAAATCTCAAAGGCCGAAATCCCAAAGGCCGAAATCGCAAAGGCCGAAATCCAAATGGCCGAAATCTCAACGCTGAAATTCCAAAGACCGATATCCCAAAGGCCGAAATCACAAGGGCGAAATCCCGAAGGCCGAAATCCCAAAGGCCGAAATCCCAAAGGCCGAAATCCCAAAGGCCGAAATCCCAAAGACTGAAATTCGAAAGACCGAAATCCCAAAGGCCGAAATCTCAAAGGCCGAAATCCCAAAGGCCGAAATCCCAAAGGTCGAAATCCCAAGGCCGAAATCCCAAAGACCGAAATCCAAAGGGCCGAAATCCCAATGGCTGAAATTCCAAAGACCAACATCCCAAAGGCCGAAATCTCAAAGGCCGAAATCCCAAAGGCTGAAATCCCAAAGTCCGAAATCCAAAGGGCCGAAATCCCAAAGGCTGAAATTCCAAAGGCCGAAATCTCAAAGTCCGAAATCCCAAAGCCTGGAATCCCAAAGGCCGAAATCACAATGGCCGATATCCTAAAGGCGGAAATTCCAAAGGACGAAATCCCAAACGCCGAAATCCCAAAAGGCCGAAATCCCAAGAACCGAAATCTCAAAGGCCGAAATCCCAAATGTCCAAATCCCAACGGTCGAAATCCCAAAGGCCGATATCCCAAGGGCAAAATACCAAAGGCCGAAATCCCTAAGGCCGAAATCCCAAAGGCTGAAATTCGAAAGACCGAAATCCCAAAGGCCGAAATCCCAAAGGCCGAAATCCCAAAGGAAGAAATCCCAAAGGCCGAAATCCCAAAGGCCGAAATCACAATGGCCGATATCCTAAAGCCGGAAATTCCAAAGGACGAAATCTCAAACGCCGAACTCCCAAAGGCCGAAATCCCAGAGGCCGAAATCCCAAAGGCCGAAATCCCTAAGGCCGAAATCCCGAATGTCGAAATCCCAAGAACGAAATCCCGAACGATGAATTCCCAAAAGGCCGAAATCCCAAGGGCCGAAATCCCAAAGGTCCAAATCCCAACGGTCGAAATCCCAAAGGCCGATATCCCAAGGGCCCATATCCCAAGGGCCGAAGTCCCAAGGGCCGAGATCCCAAAGGTCGAAATCCCAAAGGCCGAAATCTCAAAGGCCGAAATCCCAAAGGCCGAAATCGCAAAGGCCGAAATCCAAAGCGCCGAAATCCTAAACGCTGAAATTCCAAAGACCGATATCCCAAAGGCCGAAATCACAAGGCCGAAATCCCAAAGGCCGAAATCCCAAAGACTGAAATTCGAAGGACCGAAATCCCAAAGGCCGAAATCTCAAAGGCCGAAATCCCAAAGGCCGAAATCCCAAAGGTCGAAATCCCAAAGGCCGATATCCCAAAGGCCGAAATCCCGAAGGCCGAAATCCCAAATGTCGAAATCCCAAGGCCGAAATCCCAAAGACCGAAATCCAAAGGGCCGAAATCCCAATGGCTGAAATTCCAAAGACCGACATCCCAAAGGCCGAAATCTCAAAGGCCGAAATCCCAAAGGCTGAAATCCCAAAGTCCGAAATCCAAAGGGCCGAAATCCCAAAGGCTGAAATTCCCAAGGCCGAAATCTCAAAGGCCGAAATCCCAAAGGCTGAAATCCCAAAGGCCGAAATCCAAAGGGCCGAAATCCCAAAGGTTGAAATTCCAAAGATCGACACACCAAAGGCCGTAATCTCAAAGTCCGAAATCCCAAAGGCCGAAATCCCAAGGCCGAAATACCAATGGATGAATTCCCAAAAGGCCGAAATCCCAAAAGATGAAATCCCAAAGGCCGAAATCCCAAAGGCCGAAATCCCAAAGGCCGAAACCCCAAAGGCCGCAATCCCAAGGGCCGGAATCCCAAGGGTCGAAATCCCAAAGGCCGAAATTCCAAAGGCCGAAACCCCAATGGCTGAAATTCCAAAGAACGACTTTCCAAAGGCCGAAATCCCAAAGGTCGAAATCCCAAAGGCCGAAATCCAAAGGGCCGAAATCCCAAAGGTTGAAATTCCAAAGATCGACATACCAACGGCCGAAATCCCGAAGGTTGAAATTCCAAAGATCGACATACTAAAGGCCGAAATCCCAAAGGCCGAAATCCCAAAGGCCGAAATCCCAAAGGCCGCAATCCCAAGGGCCGGAATCCCCAGGGTCGAAATCCCAAACGGCGAAATCCCAATGCCGAAATACCAATGGATGAACTCCTAAAAGGCCGAAATCCCAAAGGTCGAAATCCCAATGGCCGAAATCCCAAAGGCCGAAATCCCAAGGCCGAAATACCAATGGATGAATTCCCGAAAGGCCGAAATCCCAAAGGATGAAATCTCAAAGGCCGAAATCCCAAAGGCCGAAATCCCAAAGGCCGCAATCCCAAAGGCCGAAATCACAATGGCCGATATCCTAAAAACGGAAATTCCAAAGGACGAAATCCCAAACGCCGAAATCCCAAAAGGCCGAAATCCCAAGAACCGAAATCTCAAAGGCCGAAATCCCAAATGTCCAAATCCCAACGGTCGAAATCCCAAAGGCCGATATCCCAAGGGCCCATATCCCAAGGGCCGAAATCCCAAAGGTTGAAATTCCAAAGATCGACATACCAAAGGCCGAAATCCCAAAGGCCGAAATCCCAAAGGCCGATATCCCAAGGGCCGAAATCCCAAAGGCCGAAATCCCAAAGGCCGAAATCCCAAAGGCCGAAATCCCAAAGGCTGAATTTCGAAAGACCGAAATCCCAAAGGCCGAAATCTCAAAGGCCGAAATCCCAAAGGCCGAAATTCCAAAGGCCGAAATCCCAAAGGTCGAAATCCCAAAGCCGAAATCCCAAAGACCGACTTCCCAAAGATCGAAATCACAAGGGCGAAATCCCAAAGGCCGAAATCCAAAGGGCCGAAATCCCAAACCTCGAAATCCCAAAGGCCGAAATCCAAAGGGCCGAAATCCCAAAGGCTGAAATTCCAAAGGCCGAAATCTCAAAGGCCGAAATCCCAAAGGCAGAAATCCCAAAGGCCGAAATCCCAAGGGCCGAAATCCCAAAGGTTGAAATTCCAAACATCGACATACCAAAGGCCGAAATCCCAAAGGTCGAAATTCCAAAGGCCGACATCCCAAAGGCCGAAATCTCAAAGTCCGAAATCAGAAAGGCTGAAATCCCAAAGACCGATATCCAAAGAGCCGAAATCCCAAAGGCTGAAATTCGAAAGTCCGAAATCCCAAAGGCACAAATCCCAAGGGCCGAAATCCCAAAGGTCGAAGTCCCAAAGTCCGAAATCTCAAAGGCCGATATCCCAAAGGCCGAAATCGCAAAGGCCGAAATCCAAATGGCCGAAATCTCAACGCTGAAATTCCAAAGACCGATATCCCAAAGGCCGAAATCACAAGGGCGAAATCCCGAAGGCCGAAATCCCAAAGGCCGAAATCCCAAAGGCCGAAATCCCAAAGGCCGAAATCCCAAAGACTGAAATTCGAAAGACCGAAATCCCAAAGGCCGAAATCTCAAAGGCCGAAATCCCAAAGGCCGAAATCCCAAGGGTCGAAATCCCAAAGGCCGAAATCCCAAAGGCCGAAATCCCAAAGGCCGAAATCCCAAAGGCCGAAATCCCAAAGGCCGAAATCCCAAAGGCCGAAATCCCAAAGGCCCAAATCCCAAGGGGCGAAATCCCAAAGGTCGAAATCCCAAAGGCCGAAATCTCAAATGCCGAAATCCCAAAGGCCGAAATCGCAAAGGCCGAAATCCAAATGGCCGAAATCTCAACGCTGAAATTCCAAAGACCGATATCACAAAGGCCGAAATCACAAGGGCGAAATCCCGAAGGCCGAAATCCCAAAGGCCGAAATCCCAAAGGCCGAAATCCCAAAGGCCGAAATCCAAGAGGCCGAAATTCCAAAGGTGCAAATCCCAACGGTCGAAATCCCAAAGGCCGATATCCCAAGGGCCCATATCCCAAGGGCCGAAGTCCCAAGGGCCGAAATCCCAAACTTCGGAATCGCAAAGGCCGAAATCCAAAGGGCCGAAATCCCAAAGGCTGAAATTCCAAAGGCCGAAATCTCAAAGGCCGAAATCCCAAAGGCTGAAATCCCAAAGGCCGAAATCCAAAGGGCCGAAATCCCAAAGGTTGAAATTCCAAAGATCGACATACCAAAGGCCGAAATCTCAAAGTCCGAAATCCCAAAGGCCGAAATCCGAAGGCCGAAATACCAATGGATGAATTCCCAAAGGCCGCAATCCCAAAGGCCGAAATCCCAAAGGCCGAAATCCCAAATGTCGAAATCCCAAGGCCGAAATCCCAAAGACCGAAATCCAAAGGGCCGAAATCCCAATGGCTGAAATTCCAAAGACCAACATCCCAAAGGCCGAAATCTCAAAGGCCGAAATCCCAAAGGCTGAAATCCCAAAGTCCGAAATCCAAGGGACCGAAATCCCAGAGGCTGAAATTCCAAAGGCCGAAATCTCAAAGTCCGAAATCCCAAAGCCTGAAATCCCAAAGGCCGAAATCACAATGGCCGATATCCTAAAGGCGGAAATTCCAAAGGACGAAATCCCAAACGCCGAAATCCCAAAGGGCCGAAATCCCAAGAACCGAAATCTCAAAGGCCGAAATCCCAAATGTCCAAATCCCAACGGCCGAAATCCCAAAGGCCGAAATCCCAAAGGCTGAAATTCGAAAGACCGAAATCCCAAAGGCCGAAATCTCAAAGGCCGAAATCCCAAAGGCCGAAATCCCAAAGGCCGAAATCCCAAAGGCCGAAATCCCAAAGGCCCAAATCCCAAGGGGCGAAATCCCAAAGGTCGATATCCCAAAGGCCGAAATCTCAAATGCCGAAATCCCAAAGGCCGAAATCGCAAAGGCCGAAATCGCAAAGGCCGAAATCCAAATGGCGGAAATCTCAACGCTGAAATTCCAAAGACCGAAATCCAAAGGGCCGAAATCCCAATGGCTGAAATTCCAAAGACCGACATCCCAAAGGCCGAGATCTCAAAGGCCGAAATCCCAAAGGCTGAAATCCCAAAGTCCGAAATCCAAAGGGCCGAAATCCCAAAGGCTGAAATTCCAAACGCCGAAATCACAAAGTCCGAAATACCAAAGCCTGAAATCCCAACGACCGAAATCCAAAGACCCGAAATCCCAAAGGCTGAAATTCCAAAGACCGACATCCCAAAGGCCGAAATCCCAAAGGCCGAAATCCCAAAGGCCGAAATCCCAAAGGCCGCAATCCCAAGGGCCGGAATCCCAAGGGTCGAAATCCCAAACGGCGAAATCCCAATGCCGAAATACCAATGGATGAACTCCCAAAAGGCCGAAATCCCAAAGGCCGAAATCCCAAAGGCTGAAATCCCAAGGGCCGACTTCCCAAAGGCCGAAATCCCAAAGGTCGAAATCCCAAAGGCGGAAATCCAAAGGGCCGAAATCCTAAAGGCTGAAATCCCAAAGGTCGAAATGCCAAAGGCCGAAATTACAAAGGTCCAAATCCCAAAAGACGAAATTCCAAAGGCCGAAATCCCAAATGCCGATATCCCAAAGGCGGAAATTCCAAAGGCCGAAATCCCAAAGGATGAATTCCCAAAAGGCCGAAATCCAAAATGCCTAAATCCCAAGGGCCGAAATCCCAAAGGTAAAAATCCCAAAGGCCGAAATCCCAAATGTCGAAATGCCAAGGCCGAAATCCCAAAGGCCGAAATCCAAAGGGCCGAAATCCCAAAGGCTGAAATTCCAAAGACCGACATCCCAAAGGCCGAAATCCCAAAGGCTGAAACTCCAAAGACAGACTTCCCAAAGGTCGAAATCCCAGAGGCCGATATCCCAAAGGTCGGAATCCCAAAGGCCGAAATCCAAAGGGCCGAAATCCCAAACTTCGAAATCCCAAAGGCCGAAATCCAAAGGGCCGAAATCCCAAAGGCTGAAATTCCGAAGGCCGAAATCTCAAAGGCCGAAATCCCAAAGGCCGAAATCCCAAAGGCTGAAATCCCAAGGGCTGATATCCCAAAGGTCGAAATTCCAAAGGCCGACATCCCAAAGGCCGAAATCCCAAAGGCTGAAATTCCAAAGACCGACTTCCCAAAGTTCGAAATCCCAGAGGCCGATATCCCAAAGGCCGAAATCCCAAAGGCCGAAATCGCAAAGGCCGAAATCCAAAGAGCCGAAATCCCAAACGCTGAAATTCCAAAGACCGACATCCCAAAGGCCGAAATCACAAGGGCGAAATCCCAAAGGCCGAAATCCCAAAGGCCGAAATCCCAAAGGCCGAAATCCCAAAGGCCGAAATCACAAGGCCGAAATCCCAAAGGCCGAAATCCAAAAGGCCGAAATCCCAAAGGCTGAAATTCCAAAGACCGACATCCCAAAGGCCGAAATCCCAAAGGCTGAAATTCCAAAGACCGACTTCCCAAAGTTCGAAATCCCAGAGGCCGATATCCCAAAGGCCGAAATCCCAAAGGCCGAAATCCAAAGGGCCGAAATCCAAAGGCTGAAATTCCAAAGGCCGAAATTTCAAAGTCCGAAATCCCTAAGGCCGAAATCCCAAGTGTCGAAATCCCAAAGGCCGAAATCACAATGGCCGATATCCTAAAGCCGGAAATTCCAAAGGACGAAATCTCAAACGCCGAAGTCCCAAAGACCGAAATCCCAGAGGCCGAAATCCCAAAGGCCGAAATCCCTAAGGCCGAAATCCCGAATGTCGAAATCCCAAGAACGAAATCCCGAACGATGAATTCCCAAAAGGCCGAAATGCCAAGGGCCGAAATCCCAAGAGCCGAAATCCCAAAGGCCGAAATCCCAAAGGTCCAAATCCCATCGGTCGAAATCCCAAAGGCCGATATCCCAAGGGCGCATATCACAATGGCCGAAGTCCCAAGGGCCGAAATTCCAAAGGTCGAAATCCCAAAGTCCGAAATCCCAAGGCCAAAATACCAAAGGCCGAAATCCCAAAGGCCGAAATCCCAAGGGCCAAAATCACAATGGCCGATATCCTAAAGCCGGAAATTCCAAAGGACGAAATCTCAAACGCCGAAATCCCAAAGGCCGAAATCCCAGAGGCCGAAGTCCCAAAGGCCGAAATCCCTAAGGCCGAAATCCCAAGTGTCGAAATCCCAAGAACGAAATCCCGAACGATGAATTCCCAAAAGGCCGAAATCCCAAGGGCCGAAATCCCAAGAGCCGAAATCCCAAAGGCCGAAATCCCAAAGGTCCAAATCCCAAAGGCCGAACTCTCAAAGGCCGAAATCCCAAAGGCCGAAATCGCAAAGGCCGAAATCCAAAGCGCCAAAATCCCAAACGCTTAAATTCCAAAGACCGATATACCAAAGGCCGAAATCACAAGGCCGAAATCCCAAACGCCGAAATCCAAAGGGCCGAAATCCCAAAGGCTGAAATTCCAAAGACCGACATCCCAAAGGTCGAAATCCCAAAGGCTGAAACTCCAACGACCGACTTCCCAAAGATCGAAATCCCAGAGGCCGAAACCCCAAAGGTCGAAATCCCAAAGGCCGAAATCCAAAGGGCCGAAATCCCAAACTTCGGAATCCCAAAGGCCGAAATCCAAAGGGCCGAAATCCCAAAGGCTGAAATTCCAAAGGCTGAAATCTCAAAGGCCGAAATCCCAAAGGCTGAAATCCCTAAGGCCGAAATCCAAAGGGCCGAAATCCCAAACGTCGAAATCCCAAAGCCTGAAGTCCCAACGACCGAAATCCAAAGACCCGAAATCCCCAAGGCTGAAATTCCAAAGACCGACATCCCAAAGGCCGAAATCCCAAAGGCCGAAATCCCAAAGGCCGAAATCACAATGGCCGATATCATAAAGCCGGAAATTCCAAAGGACGAAATCTCAAACGCCGAAATCCCAAAGGCCGAAATCCCAGAGGCCGAAATCCCAAAGTCCGAAATCCCTAAGGCCGAAATCCCGAATGTCGAAATCCCAAGAACGAAATCCCGAACGATGAATTCCCAAAAGGTCGAAATCCCAAAGTCCGAAATCCCAAGGCCAAAATACCAAAGGCCGAAATCCCAAAGGCCGAAATCCCAAAGGCCGAAATCCCAAAGGCCGAAATCACAATGGCCGAAATCCCAAAGGTCCAAATCCCAACGGTCGAAATCCCAAAGGCCGATATCCCAAGGGCCCATATCCCAAGGGCCGAAGTCCCGAGGGCCGAAATCCCAAAGGCCGAAATCCAAAGCGCCGAAATCCCAAACCCTTAAATTCCAAAGACCGATATCCCAAAGGCCGAAATCACAAGTCCGAAATCCCAAACGCCGAAATCCAAAGGGCCGAAATCCCAAAGGCTGAAATTCCAAAGACCGACATCCCAAAGGCCGAAATCCCAAAGGCTGAAATCCCAAAGGCCGAAATCCAAAGGGCCGAAATCCCAAAGGTGGAAATTCCAAAGATCGACATACCAAAGGCCGAAATCTCAAAGCCCGAAATCCCAAAGGCCGAAATCCCAAGGCCGAAATACCAATGGATGAAATGCCGAAGACCGACATCCCAAAGGCCGAAATCCCAAAGGCTGAAATTCCAAAGACCGACTTCCCAAAGTTCGAAATCCCAGAGGCCGGTATCCCAAAGGCCGAAATCCCAAAGTCCGAAATCCAAAGGGCCGAAATCCCAAACGTCGAAATCCCAAAGGCCGAAATCCAAAGGGCCGAAATCCAAAGGCTGAAATTCCAAAGGCTGAAATCTCAAAGTCCGAAATCCCAAAGCCTGAAATCCCAACGACCGAAATCCAAAGACCCGAAATCCCAAAGGCTGAAATTCCAAAGACCGACATCCCAAAGGCCGAAATCCCAAAGGCCGAAATCGCAAAGGCCGAAATCCAAAGAGCCGAAATCCCAAACGCTGAAATTCCAAAGACCGACATCCCAAAGGCCGAAATCACAAGGGCGAAATCCCAAAGGCCGAAATCCCAAAGGCCGAAATCCCAAAGGCCGAAATCCCAAAGGCCGAAATCACAAGGCCGAAATCCCAAAGACCGAAATCCAAAAGGCCGAAATCCCAAAGGCTGAAATTCCAAAGACCGACATCCCAAAGGCCGAAATCCCAAAGGCTGAAATTCCAAAGACCGACTTCCCAAAGTTCGAAATCCCAGAGGCCGATATCCCAAAGGCCGAAATCCCAAAGGCCGAAATCCAAAGGGCCGAAATCCAATGGCTGAAATTCCAAAGGCCGAAATTTCAAAGTCCGAAATCCCTAAGGCCGAAATCCCAAGTGTCGAAATCCCAAAGGCCGAAATCACAATGGCCGATATCCTAAAGCCGGAAATTCCAAAGGACGAAATCTCAAACGCCGAAGTCCCAAAGGCCGAAATCCCAGAGGCCGAAATCCCAAAGGCCGAAATCCCTAAGGCCGAAATCCCGAATGTCGAAATCCCAAGAACGAAATCCCGAACGATGAATTCCCAAAAGGCCGAAATGCCAAAGGCCGAAATCCCAAGAGCCGAAATCCCAAAGGCCGAAATCCCAAAGGTCCAAATCCCATCGGTCGAAATCCCAAAGGCCGATATCCCAAGGGCGCATATCACAATGGCCGAAGTCCCAAGGGCCGAAATTCCAAAGGTCGAAATCCCAAAGTCCGAAATCCCAAGGCCAAAATACCAAAGGCCGAAATCCCAAAGGCCGAAATCCCAAGGGCCGAAATCACAATGGCCGATATCCTAAAGCCGGAAATTCCAAAGGACGAAATCTCAAACGCCGAAATCCCAAAGGCCGAAATCCCAGAGGCCGAAGTCCCAAAGGCCGAAATCCCTAAGGCCGAAATCCCAAGTGTCGAAATCCCAAGAACGAAATCCCGAACGATGAATTCCCAAAAGGCCGAAATCCCAAGGGCCGAAATCCCAAGAGCCGAAATCCCAAAGGCCGAAATCCCAAAGGTCCAAATCCCAAAGGCCGAACTCTCAAAGGCCGAAATCCCAAAGGCCGAAATCGCAAAGGCCGAAATCCAAAGCGCCGAAATCCCAAACGCTTAAATTCCAAAGACCGATATACCAAAGGCCGAAATCACAAGGCCGAAATCCCAAACGCCGAAATCCAAAGGGCCGAAATCCCAAAGGCTGAAATTCCAAAGACCGACATCCCAAAGGTCGAAATCCCAAAGGCTGAAACTCCAACGACCGACTTCCCAAAGATCGAAATCCCAGAGGCCGAAACCCCAAAGGTCGAAATCCCAAAGGCCGAAATCCAAAGGGCCGAAATCCCAAACTTCGGAATCCCAAAGGCCGAAATCCAAAGGGCCGAAATCCCAAAGGCTGAAATTCCAAAGGCTGAAATCTCAAAGGCCGAAATCCCAAAGGCTGAAATCCCTAAGGCCGAAATCCAAAGGGCCTAAATCCCAAAGGTTGAAATTCCAAAGATCGACATACCAAAGGCCGAAATCTCAAAGTCCGAAATCCCAAAGGCCGAAATCCCAAGGCCGAAATACCAATGGATGAAATTCCGAAGACCGACACCCCAAAGGCCGAAATCCCAAAGGCTGAAATTCCAAAGACCGACTTCCCAAAGTTCGAAATCCCAGAGGCCGGTATCCCAAAGGCCGAAATCCCAAAGGCCGAAATCCAAAGGGCCGAAATCCCAAACGTCGAAATCCCAAAGCCTGAAGTCCCAACGACCGAAATCCAAAGACCCGAAATCCCCAAGGCTGAAATTCCAAAGACCGACATCCCAAAGGCCGAAATCCCAAAGGCCGAAATCCCAAAGGCCGAAATCACAATGGCCGATATCATAAAGCCGGAAATTCCAAAGGACGAAATCTCAAACGCCGAAATCCGAAAGGCCGAAATCCCAGAGGCCGAAATCCCAAAGTCCGAAATCCCTAAGGCCGAAATCCCGAATGTCGAAATCCCAAGAACGAAATCCCGAACGATGAATTCCCAAAAGGTCGAAATCCCAAAGTCCGAAATCCCAAGGCCAAAATACCAAAGGCCGAAATCCCAAAGGCCGAAATCCCAAAGGCCGAAATCCCAAAGGCCGAAATCCCAAAGGCCGAAATCACAATGTCCGAAATCCCAAAGGTCCAAATCCCAACGGTCGAAATCCCAAAGGCCGATATCCCAAGGGCCCATATCCCAAGGGCCGAAGTCCCGAGGGCCGAAATCCCAAAGGCCGAAATCCAAAGCGCCGAAATCCCAAACCCTTAAATTCCAAAGACCGATATCCCAAAGGCCGAAATCACAAGGCCGAAATCCCAAACGCCGAAATCCAAAGGGCCGAAATCCCAAAGGCTGAAATTCCAAAGACCGACATCCCAAAGGCCGAAATCCCAAAGGCTGAAATCCCAAAGGCCGAAATCCAAAGGGCCGAAATCCCAAAGGTGGAAATTCCAAAGATCGACATACCAAAGGCCGAAATCTCAAAGCCCGAAATCCCAAAGGCCGAAATCCCAAGGCCGAAATACCAATGGATGAAATTCCGAAGACCGACATCCCAAAGGCCGAAATCCCAAAGGCTGAAATTCCAAAGACCGACTTCCCAAAGTTCGAAATCCCAGAGGCCGGTATCCCAAAGGCCGAAATCCCAAAGTCCGAAATCCAAAGGGCCGAAATCCCAAACGTCGAAATCCCAAAGGCCGAAATCCAAAGGGCCGAAATCCAAAGGCTGAAATTCCAAAGGCTGAAATCTCAAAGTCCGAAATCCCAAAGCCTGAAATCCCAACGACCGAAATCCAAAGACCCGAAATCCCAAAGGCTGAAATTCCAAAGACCGACATCCCAAAGGCCGAAATCCCAAAGGCCGAAATCCCAAAGGCCGAAATCACAATGGCCGATATCCTAAAGCCGGAAATTCCAAAGGACGAAATCTCAAACGCCGAAATCCCAAAGGCCGAAATCCCAGAGGCCGAAATCCCTAAGGCCGAAATCCCTAAGGCCGAAATCCCGAATGTCGAAATCCCAAGAACGAAATCCCGAACGATGAATTCCCAAAAGGCCGAAATCCCAAGGGCCGAAATCCCAAGAGCCGAAATCCCAAAGGCCGAAATCCCAAAGGTCGAAATCGCAAAGGCCGAAATCCAAAGAGCCGAAATCCCAAACGCTGAAATTCCAAAGACCGACATCCCAAAGGCCGAAATCACAAGGGCGAAATCCCAAAGGCCGAAATCCCAAAGGCCGAAATCCCAAAGGCCGAAATCCCAAAGGCCGAAATCACAAGGCCGAAATCCCAAAGGCCGAAATCCAAAAGGCCGAAATCCCAAAGGCTGAAATTCCAAAGACCGACATCCCAAAGGCCGAAATCCCAAAGGCTGAAATTCCAAAGACCGACTTCCCAAAGTTCGAAATCCCAGAGGCCGATATCCCAAAGGCCGAAATCCCAAAGGCCGAAATCCAAAGGGCCGAAATCCAAAGGCTGAAATTCCAAAGGCCGAAATTTCAAAGTCCGAAATCCCTAAGGCCGAAATCCCAAGTGTCGAAATCCCAAAGGCCGAAATCACAATGGCCGATATCCTAAAGCCGGAAATTCCAAAGGACGAAATCTCAAACGCCGAAGTCCCAAAGGCCGAAATCCCAGAGGCCGAAATCCCAAAGGCCGAAATCCCTAAGGCCGAAATCCCGAATGTCGAAATCCCAAGAACGAAATCCGGAACGATGAATTCCCAAAAGGCCGAAATGCCAAGGGCCGAAATCCCAAGAGCCGAAATCCCAAAGGCCGAAATCCCAAAGGTCCAAATCCCATCGGTCGAAATCCCAAAGGCCGATATCCCAAGGGCGCATATCACAATGGCCGAAGTCCCAAGGGCCGAAATTCCAAAGGTCGAAATCCCAAAGTCCGAAATCCCAAGGCCAAAATACCAAAGGCCGAAATCCCAAAGGCCGAAATCCCAAGGGCCGAAATCACAATGGCCGATATCCTAAAGCCGGAAATTCCAAAGGACGAAATCTCAAACGCCGAAATCCCAAAGGCCGAAATCCCAGAGGCCGAAGTCCCAAAGGCCGAAATCCCTAAGGCCGAAATCCCAAGTGTCGAAATCCCAAGAACGAAATCCCGATCGATGAACTCCCAAAAGGCCGAAATCCCAAGGGCCGAAATCCCAAGAGCCGAAATCCCAAAGGCCGAAATCCCAAAGGTCCAAATCCCAAAGGCCGAACTCTCAAAGGCCGAAATCCCAAAGGCCGAAATCGCAAAGGCCGAAATCCAAAGCGCCGAAATCCCAAACGCTTAAATTCCAAAGACCGATATACCAAAGGCCGAAATCACAAGGCCGAAATCCCAAACGCCGAAATCCAAAGGGCCGAAATCCCAAAGGCTGAAATTCCAAAGACCGACATCCCAAAGGTCGAAATCCCAAAGGCCGAAATACAAAGGGCCGAAATCCCAAACGTCGAAATCCCAAAGCCTGAAGTCCCAACGACCGAAATCCAAAGACCCGAAATCCCCAAGGCTGAAATTCCAAAGACCGACATCCCAAAGGCCGAAATCCCAAAGGCCGAAATCCCAAAGGCCGAAATCACGATGGCCGATATCACAAAGCCGGAAATTCCAAAGGACGAAATCTCAAACGCCGAAATCCCAAAGGCCGAAATCCCAGAGGCCGAAATCCCAAAGTCCGAAATCCCTAAGGCCGAAATCCCGAATGTCGAAATCCCAAGAACGAAATCCCGAACGATGAATTCCCAAAAGGTCGAAATCCCAAAGTCCGAAATCCCAAGGCCAAAATACCAAAGGCCGAAATCCCAAAGGCCGAAATCCCAAAGGCCGAAATCCCAAAGGCCGAAATCACAATGGCCGAAATCCCAAAGGTCCAAATCCCAACGGTCGAAATCCCAAAGGCCGATATCCCAAGGGCCCATATCCCAAGGGCCGAAGTCCCGAGGGCCGAAATCCCAAAGGCCGAAATCCAAAGCGCCGAAATCCCAAACCCTTAAATTCCAAAGACCGATATCCCAAAGGCCGAAATCACAAGGCCGAAATCCCAAACGCCGAAATCCAAAGGGCCGAAATCCCAAAGGCTGAAATTCCAAAGACCGACATCCCAAAGGCCGAAATCCCAAAGGCTGAAATCCCAAAGGCCGAAATCCAAAGGGCCTAAATCCCAAAGGTTGAAATTCCAAAGATCGACATACCAAAGGCCGAAATCTCAAAGTCCGAAATCCCAAGGCCGAAATACCAATGGATGAAATTCCGAAGACCGACACCCCAAAGGCCGAAATCCCAAGGGCTGAAATTCCAAAGACCGACTTCCCAAAGTTCGAAATCCCAGAGGCCGGTATCCCAAAGGCCGAAATCCCAAAGGCCGAAATCCAAAGGGCCGAAATCCCAAACGTCGAAATCCCAAAGCCTGAAGTCCCAACGACCGAAATCCAAAGACCCGAAATCCCCAAGGCTGAAATTCCAAAGACCGACATCCCAAAGGCCGAAATCCCAAAGGCCGAAATCACAATGGCCGATATCATAAAGCCGGAAATTCCAAAGGACGAAATCTCAAACGCCGAAATCCCAAAGGCCGAAATCCCAGAGGCCGAAATCCCAAAGTCCGAAATCCCTAAGGCCGAAATCCCGAATGTCGAAATCCCAAGAACGAAATCCCGAACGATGAATTCCCAAAAGGTCGAAATCCCAAGGCCAAAATACCAAAGGCCGAAATCCCAAAGGCCGAAATCCCAAAGGCCGAAATCCCAAAGGCCGAAATCACAATGGCCGAAATCCCAAAGGTCCAAATCCCAACGGTCGAAATCCCAAAGGCCGATATCCCAAGGGCCCATATCCCAAGGGCCGAAGTCCCGAGGGCCGAAATCCCAAAGGCCGAAATCCAAAGCGCCGAAATCCCAAACCCTTAAATTCCAAAGACCGATATCCCAAAGGCCGAAATCACAAGGCCGAAATCCCAAACGCCGAAATCCAAAGGGCCGAAATCCCAAAGGCTGAAATTCCAAAGACCGACATCCCAAAGGCCGAAATCCCAAAGGCTGAAATCCCAAAGGCCGAAATCCAAAGGGCCGAAATCCCAAAGGTGGAAATTCCAAAGATCGACATACCAAAGGCCGAAATCTCAAAGCCCGAAATCCCAAAGGCCGAAATCCCAAGGCCGAAATACCAATGGATGAAATTCCGAAGACCGACATCCCAAAGGCCGAAATCCCAAATCCTGAAATTCCAAAGACCGACTTCCCAAAGTTCGAAATCCCAGAGGCCGGTATCCCAAAGGCCGAAATCCCAAAGTCCGAAATCCAAAGGGCCGAAATCCCAAACGTCGAAATCCCAAAGGCCGAAATCCAAAGGGCCGAAATCCAAAGGCTGAAATTCCAAAGGCTGAAATCTCAAAGTCCGAAATCCCAAAGCCTGTAATCCCAACGACCGAAATCCAAAGACCCGAAATCCCAAAGGCTGAAATTCCAAAGACCGACATCCCAAAGGCCGAAATCCCAAAGGCCGAAATCCCAAAGGCCGAAATCACAATGGCCGATATCCTAAAGCCGGAAATTCCAAAGGACGAAATCTCAAACGCCGAAGTCCCAAAGGCCGAAATCCCAGAGGCCGAAATCCCTAAGGCCGAAATCCCTAAGGCCGAAATCCCGAATGTCGAAATCCCAAGAACGAAATCCCGAACGATGAATTCCCAAAAGGCCGAAATCCCAAGGGCCGAAATCCCAAGAGCCGAAATCCCAAAGGCCGAAATCCCAAAGGCCGAAATCGCAAAGGCCGAAATCCAAAGAGCCGAAATCCCAAACGCTGAAATTCCAAAGACCGACATCCCAAAGGCCGAAATCACAAGGGCGAAATCCCAAAGGCCGAAATCCCAAAGGCCGAAATCCCAAAGGCCGAAATCCCAAAGGCCGAAATCCCAAAGGCCGAAATCACAAGGCCGAAATCCCAAAGGCCGAAATCCAAAAGGCCGAAATCCCAAAGGCTGAAATTCCAAAGACCGACATCCCAAAGGCCGAAATCCCAAAGGCTGAAATTCCAAAGACCGACTTCCCAAAGTTCGAAATCCCAGAGGCCGATATCCCAAAGGCCGAAATCCCAAAGGCCGAAATCCAAAGGGCCGAAATCCAAAGGCTGAAATTCCAAAGGCCGAAATTTCAAAGTCCGAAATCCCTAAGGCCGAAATCCCAAGTGTCGAAATCCCAAAGGCCGAAATCACAATGGCCGATATCCTAAAGCCGGAAATTCCAAAGGACGAAATCTCAAACGCCGAAGTCCCAAAGGCCGAAATCCCAGAGGCCGAAATCCCAAAGGCCGAAATCCCTAAGGCCGAAATCCCGAATGTCGAAATCCCAAGAACGAAATCCCGAACGATGAATTCCCAAAAGGCCGAAATGCCAAGGGCCGAAATCCCAAGAGCCGAAATCCCAAAGGCCGAAATCCCAAAGGTCCAAATCCCATCGGTCGAAATCCCAAAGGCCGATATCCCAAGGGCGCATATCACAATGGCCGAAGTCCCAAGGGCCGAAATTCCAAAGGTCGAAATCCCAAAGTCCGAAATCCCAAGGCCAAAATACCAAAGGCCGAAATCCCAAAGGCCGAAATCCCAAGGGCCGAAATCACAATGGCCGATATCCTAAAGCCGGAAATTCCAAAGGACGAAATCTCAAACGCCGAAATCCCAAAGGCCGAAATCCCAGAGGCCGAAGTCCCAAAGGCCGAAATCCCTAAGGCCAAAATCCCAAGTGTCGAAATCCCAAGAACGAAATCCCGAACGATGAATTCCCAAAAGGCCGAAATCCCAAGGGCCGAAATCCCAAGAGCCGAAATCCCAAAGGCCGAAATCCCAAAGGTCCAAATCCCAAAGGCCGAACTCTCAAAGGCCGAAATCCCAAAGGCCGAAATCGCAAAGGCCGAAATCCAAAGCGCCGAAATCCCAAACGCTTAAATTCCAAAGACCGATATACCAAAGGCCGAAATCACAAGGCCGAAATCCCAAACGCCGAAATCCAAAGGGCCGAAATCCCAAAGGCTGAAATTCCAAAGACCGACATCCCAAAGGTCGAAATCCCAAAGGCTGAAACTCCAACGACCGACTTCCCAAAGATCGAAATCCCAGAGGCCGAAACCCCAAAGGTCGAAATGCCAAAGGCCGAAATCCAAAGGGCCGAAATCCCAAACTTCGGAATCCCAAAGGCCGAAATCCAAAGGGCCGAAATCCCAAAGGCTGAAATTCCAAAGGCTGAAATCTCAAAGGCCGAAATCCCAAAGGCTGAAATCCCTAAGGCCGAAATCCAAAGGGCCTAAATCCCAAAGGTTGAAATTCCAAAGATCGACATACCAAAGGCCGAAATCTCAAAGTCCGAAATTCCAAAGGCCGAAATCCCAAGGCCGAAATACCAATGTATGAAATTCCGAAGACCGACACCCCAAAGGCCGAAATCCCAAAGGCTGAAATTCCAAAGACCGACTTCCCAAAGTTTGAAATCCCAGAGGCCGGTATCCCAAAGGCCGAAATCCCAAAGGCCGAAATCCAAAGGGCCGAAATCCCAAACGTCGAAATCCCAAAGCCTGAAGTCCCAACGACCGAAATCCAAAGACCCGAAATCCCCAAGGCTGAAATTCCAAAGACCGACATCCCAAAGGCCGAAATCCCAAAGGCCGAAATCCCAAAGGCCGAAATCACAATGGCCGATATCATAAAGCCGGAAATTCCAAAGGACGAAATCTCAAACGCCGAAATCCCAAAGGCCGAAATCCCAGAGGCCGAAATCCCAAAGTCCGAAATCCCTAAGGCCGAAATCCCGAATGTCGAAATCCCAAGAACGAAATCCCGAACGATGAATTCCCAAAAGGTCGAAATCCCAAAGTCCGAAATCCCAAGGCCAAAATACCAAAGGCCGAAATCCCAAAGGCCGAAATCCCAAAGGCCGAAATCCCAAAGGCCGAAATCACAATGGCCGAAATCCCAAAGGTCCAAATCCCAACGGTCGAAATCCCAAAGGCCGATATCCCAAGGGCCCATATCCCAAGGGCCGAAGTCCCGAGGGCCGAAATCCCAAAGGCCGAAATCCAAAGCGCCGAAATCCCAAACCCTTAAATTCCAAAGACCGATATCCCAAAGGCCGAAATCACAAGGCCGAAATCCCAAACGCCGAAATCCAAAGGGCCGAAATCCCAAAGGCTGAAATTCCAAAGGCCGACATCCCAAAGGCCGAAATCCCAAAGGCCGAAATCACAACGGCCGATATCCTAAAGCCGGAAATTCCAAAGGACGAAATCTCAAACGCCGAAATCCCAAAGGCCGAAATCCCAGAGGCCGAAATCCCTAAGGCCGAAATCCCTAAGGCCGAAATCCCGAATGTCGAAATCCCAAGAACGAAATCCCGAACGATGAATTCCCAAAAGGCCGAAATCCCAAGGGCCGAAATCCCAAAAGCCGAAATCCCAAAGGCCGAAATCCCAAAGGTCCAAATCCCAACGGACGAAATCCCAAAGGCCGATATCCCAAGGGCGCATTTCACAAGGGCCGAAGTCCCAAGGGCCGAAATCCCAAAGGCTGAAATACCAAAGGCCGAAATCCCAAAGGCCCAAATCCCAAGGGCCGAAGTCCCAAAGGTCGAAATCCCAAAGGCCGAAATCTCAAAGGCCGAAATCCCAAAGGCCGAAATCGCAAAGGCCGAAATCCAAAGACCCGAAATCCCAAAGGCTGAAATTCCAAAGACCGAAATCCAAAGGGCCGAAATCCCAAAGGTGGAAATTCCAAAGATCGACATACCAAAGGCCGAAATCTCAAAGCCCGAAATCCCAAAGGCTGAAATTCGAAAGACCGAAATCCCAAAGGCCGAAATCTCAAAGGCCGAAATCCCAAAGGCCGAAATCCCAAAGGCCGAAATCCCAAGGCCGAAATACCAATGGATGAATTCCCAAAGGCCGAAATCCCAAAGGCCGAAATCCCAAATGTCGAAATCCCAAAGCCGAAATCCCAAAGGCCGAAATCCAAAGGGCCGAAATCCCAATGGCTGAAATTCCAAAGACCGACATCCCAAAGGCCGAAATCTCAAAGGCCGAAATCCCAAAGGCTGAAATCCCAAAGTCCGAAATCCCAAAGGCCGAAACCCCAATGGCTGAAATTCCAAAGACCGACTTCCCAAAGGCCGAAATCCCAAAGGTCGAAATCCCAAAGGCCGAAATCCAAAGGGCCGAAATCACAAAGGTTGAAATTCCAAAGATCGACATACCAAAGGCCGAAATCCCGAAGGTTGAAATTCCAAAGATCGACATACTAAGGGCCGAAATCCCAAACGTCGAAATCCCAAAGGCCGAAATCCAAAGGGCCGAAATCCCAAAGGCTGAAATTCCAAAGGCCAAAATTTCAAAGGCCGAAATCCCAAAGGCCGAAATCCCAAAGGCTGAAATCCCAAGGGCCGAAATCCCAAAGGCCGAAATCCCAAAGGCTGAAATTCGAAAGACCGAAATCCCAAGAGCCGAAATCCCAAAGGCCGAAATCCCAAAGGTCCAAATCCCAACGGTCGAAATCCCAAAGGCCGATATCCCGAGGGCCGAAATCCCAAAGGTCCAAATCCCAACGGTCGAAATCCCAAAGGCCGAAATCCAAAGCGCCGAAATCCCAAACGCTTAAATTCCAAAGACCGATATAACAAAGGCCGAAATCACAAGGCCGAAATCACAAGGCCGAAATCCCAAACGCCGAAATCCAAAGGGCCGAAATCCCAAAGGCTGAAATTCCAAAGACCGACATCCCAAAGGTCGAAATCCCAAAGGCTGAAACTCCAACGACCGACTTCCCAAAGATCGAAATCCCAGAGGCCGAAATCCCAAAGGTCGAAATCCCAAAGGCCGAAATCCAAAGGGCCGAAATCCCAAACTTCGGAATCCCAAAGGCCGAAATCCAAAGGGCCGAAATCCCAAAGGCTGAAATTCCAAAGGCTGAAATCTCAAAGGCCGAAATCCCAAAGGCTGAAATCCCTAAGGCCGAAATCCAAAGGGCCTAAATCCCAAAGGTTGAAATTCCAAAGATCGACATACCAAAGGCCGAAATCTCAAAGTCCGAAATCCCAAAGGCCGAAATCCCAAGGCCGAAATACCAATGGATGAAATTCCGAAGACCGACACCCCAAAGGCCGAAATCCCAAAGGCTGAAATTCCAAAGACCGACTTCCCAAAGTTCGAAATCCCAGAGGCCGGTATCCCAAAGGCCGAAATCCCAAAGGCCGAAATCCCAAAGGCCGAAATCCAAAGGGCCGAAATCCCAAACGTCGAAATCCCAAAGCCTGAAGTCCCAACGACCGAAATCCAAAGACCCGAAATCCCCAAGGCTGAAATTCCAAAGACCGACATCCCAAAGGCCGAAATCCCAAAGGCCGAAATCCCAAAGGCCGAAATCACAATGGCCGATATCATAAAGCCGGAAATTCCAAAGGACGAAATCTCAAACGCCGAAATCCCAAAGGCCGAAATCCCAGAGGCCGAAATCCCAAAGTCCGAAATCCCTAAGGCCGAAATCCCGAATGTCGAAATCCCAAGAACGAAATCCCGAACGATGAATTCCCAAAAGGTCGAAATCCCAAAGTCCGAAATCCCAAGGCCAAAATACCAAAGGCCGAAATCCCAAAGGCCGAAATCCCAAAGGCCGAAATCACAATGGCCGAAATCCCAAAGGTCCAAATCCCAACGGTCGAAATCCCAAAGGCCGATATCCCAAGGGCCCATATCCCAAGGGCCGAAGTCCCAAGGGCCGAAATCCCAAAGGCCGAAATCCAAAGCGCCGAAATCCCAAACCCTTAAATTCCAAAGACCGATATCCCAAAGGCCGAAATCACAAGGCCGAAATCCCAAACGCCGAAATCCAAAGGGCCGAAATCCCAAAGGCTGAAATTCCAAAGACCGACATCCCAAAGGCCGAAATCCCAAAGGCTGAAATCCCAAAGGCCGAAATCCAAAGGGCCGAAATCCCAAAGGTGGAAATTCCAAAGATCGACATACCAAAGGCCGAAATCTCAAAGCCCGAAATCCCAAAGGCCGAAATCCCAAGGCCGAAATACCAATGGATGAAATTCCGAAGACCGACATCCCAAAGGCCGAAATCCCAAAGGCTGAAATTCCAAAGACCGACTTCCCAAAGTTCGAAATCCCAGAGGCCGGTATCCCAAAGGCCGAAATCCCAAAGGCCGAAATCCAAAGGGCCGAAATCCCAAACGTCGAAATCCCAAAGGCCGAAATCCAAAGGGCCGAAATCCAAAGGCTGAAATACCAAAGGCCGAAATCCCAAAGGCCCAAATCCCAAGGGCCGAAATCCCAAAGGTCGAAATCCCAAAGGCCGAAATCTCAAAGGCCGAAATCCCAAAGGCAGAAATCGCAAAGGCCGAAATCCAAAGAGCCGAAATCCCAAAGCCTGAAATCCCAACGACCGAAATCGAAAGACCCGAAATCCCAAAGGCTGAAATTCCAAAGACGACATCCCAAAGACCGAAATCCCAAAGGCCGAAATTCCAAAGGCCGAAATCCCAAAGGCCGAAATCACAATGGCCGATATCCTAAAGCCGGAAATTCCAAAGGACGAAATCTCAAAGGCCGAAATCCCAAAGGCTGAAATCCCAACGACCGAAATCCAAAGACCCGAAATCCCAAAGGCTGAAATTCCAAAGACCGACATCCCAAAGACCGAAATCCCAAAGGCCGAAATCCCAAAGGCCGAAATCCTAAAAGCCGAAATCACAATGGCCGATATCCTAAAGCCGGAAATTCCAAAGGACGAAATCTCAAACGCCGAAATCCCAAAGGCCGAAATCCTAGAGGCCGAAATCCCAACGGCCGAAATCCCTAAGGCCGAAATCCCGAATGTCGAAATCCCAAGAACGAAATCCCGAACGATGAATTCCCAAAAGGCCGAAATCCCAAGGGCCGAAATCCCAAGAGCCGAAATCCCAAAGGTCCAAATCCCAACGGTCGAAATCCCAAAGGCCGAAATCTAAAGGGCCGAAATCCCAAAGGTTGAAATTCCAAAGATCGACATACTAAAGGCCGAAATCCCAAAGGCCGAAATCCCAAAGGCCGAAATCCCAAAGGCTGAAATCCCAAGGGCCGAAATCCCAAAGGTCGAAATTCCAAAGGCCGACATCCCAAAGGCCGAAATCCCAAAGGCCGAAACCCCAATGGCTGAAATTCCAAAGACCGACTTCCCAAAGGCCGAAATCCCAAAGGTCGAAATCCCAAAGGCCGAAATCCAAAGGGCCGAAATCCCAAAGGTTGAAATTCCAAAGATCGACATACCAAAGGCCGAAATCCCGAAGGTTGAAATTCCAAAGATCGCCATACTAAGGGCCGAAATCCCAAACGTCGAAATCCCAAAGGCCGAAATCCAAAGGGCCGAAATCCCAAAGGCTGAAATTCCAAAGGCCAAAATTTCAAAGGCCGAAATCCTAAAGGCTGAAATCCCAAAGGCCGAAATCCAAAGGGCCGAAATATCAAAGGTTGAAATTCCAAAGATCGACATACCAAAGGCCAAAATCCCAAAGGCCGAAATCCCAAAGGCCGAAATCCCAAAGGCTGAAATCCTAAGGGCCGAAATCCCAAAGGTCGAAGTTCCAAAGGCCGACATCCCAAAGGCCGAAATCTCAAAGTCCGAAATCCCAAAGGCTGAAATCCCAAAGACCGAAATCCAAAGAGCCGAAATCCCAAACGCTGAAGTTCCAAAGACCGACATCCCAAAGGCCGTAATCCCAAAGGCCGAAATCACAATGGCCGATACCCTAAAGGCGGAAATTCCAAAGGACGAAATCCCAAACGCAGAAATCACAAAAGGCCGAAATCCCAAGAGCCGAAATCTCAAAGGCCGAAATCCCAAATGTCCAAATCCCAACGGTCGAAATCCCAAAGGCCGATATCCCAAGGGCCGAAATCCCAAAGGTTGAAATTCCAAAGATCGACATACCAAAGGCCGAAATCCCAAAGGCCGAAATCCCAAAGGCCGAAATCCCAAAGGCTGAAATCCCAAGGGCCGAAATCCCAAAGGCCGAAATCCCAAAGGCTGAAATTCGAAAGACCGAAATCCCAAAGGCCGAAATCTCAAAGGCCGAAATCCCAAAGGCCGAAATCCCAAAGGCCGAAATCCCAAGGCCGAAATACCAATGGATGAATTCCCAAAGGCCGAAATCCCAAAGGCCGAAATCCAAAGGGCCGAAATCCCAATGGCTGAAATTCCAAAGACCGACATCACAAAGGCCGAAATCTCAAAGGCCGAAATCCCAAAGGCTGAAATCCCAAAGTCCGAAATCCAAAGGGCCGAAATCCCAAAGGCTGAAATTCCAAAGGCCGAAATCTCAAAGTCCGAAATCCCAAAGCCTGAAATCCCAACGACCGAAATCGAAAGACCCGAAATCCCAAAGGCTGAAATTCCAAAGACGACATCCCAAAGACCGAAATCCCAAAGGCCGAAATTCCAAAGGCCGAAATCCCAAAGGCCGAAATCACAATGGCCGATATCCTAAAGCCGGAAATTCCAAAGGACGAAATCTCAAACGCCGAAATCCCAAAGGCCGAAATCCCAGAGGCCGAAATCCCAACGGCCGAAATCCCTAAGGCCGAAATCCCGAATGTCGAAATCCCAAGAACGAAATCCCGAACGATGAATTCCCAAAAGGCCGAAATCCCAAGGGCCGAAATCCAAAGGGCCGAAATCCCAAAGGTTGAAATTCCAAAGATCGACATACCAAGGGCCGAAATCTCAAAGTCCGAAAAACCCAAAGGCCGAAATCCCAAGGCCGAAATACCAATGGATGAATTCCCAAAAGGCCGAAATCCCAAAGGCCGAAATCCTAAAGGCCGAAATCCCAAACGCCGAAATCCCAAAGGCCCGAATCCCAAGGGCCGAAATCCCAAAGGTCGAAATTCCAAAGGCCGACATCCCAAAGGCCGAAATCCCAAAGGCCGAAACCCCAATGGCTGAAATTCCAAAGACCGACTTCCCAAAGGCCGAAATCCCAAAGGCCGAAATCCAAAGGGCCGAAATCCCAAAGGTTGAAATTCCAAAGATCGACATACCAAAGACCGAAATCCCGAAGGTTGAAATTCCAAAGATCGACATACTAAAGGCCGAAATCCCAAAGGCCCAAATCCCAGAGGCCGAAATCCCAAAGGCCCCAATCCCAAAGGCCCCAATCCCAAGGGACGGAATCCCAAGAGTCGAAATCCCAAACGGCGAAATCCCAATGCCGAAATACCAATGGATGAACTCCCAAAAGGCCGAATTTCCAAAGGTCGAAATCCCAAAGGCCGAAATCCCAAAGGCCGAAGTCCCAAGGCCGAAATACCAATGGATGAATTCCCATGAGGCCGAAGTCCCAAAGGCCGCAATCCCAAGGGCCGGAATCCAAAGGGCCGAAATCCCAAACGTCGAAATCCCAAAGGCCGAAATCCAAAGGGCCGAAATCCCAAAGGCTGAAATTCCAAAGGCCGAAATTTCAAAGGCCGAAATCCTAAAGGCTGAAATCCCAAAGGCCGAAATCCAAAGGGCCGAAATCCCAAAGGTTGAAATTCCAAAGATCGACATACCAAAGGCCGAAATCCCAAAGGCCGAAATCCCAAAGGCTGAAATCCCAATGGCCGAAATCCCAAAGGCCGAAATCCCAAAGGCTGAAATTCGAACGACCGAAATCCCAAAGGCCGAAATCTCAAAGGCCGAAATCCCAAAGGCCGAAATTCCAAAGGCCGAAATCCCAAAGGTCGAAATCCCAAAGGCCGAAATCCCAAAGACCGACTTCCCAAAGGTCGAAATCACAAGGGCGAAATCCCAAAGGCCGAAATCCAAAGGGCCGAAATCCTAAACTTCGAAATCCCAAAGGCCGAAATCCAAAGGGCCGAAATCCCAAAGGCTGAAATTCCAAAGACCGACATCCCAAAGACCGAAATCCCAAAGGCCGAAATCCCAAAGGCCGAAATCCCAAAGGCCGAAATCACAAAGGCCGATATCCCAAGGGCCCATATCACAAGGGCCGAAGTCCCAAGGGCCGAAATTGCAAAGGTCGATGTCCCAAAGTCCGAAATCCGAAGGCCAAAATACCAAAGACCGAAATCCCAAAGGCCGAAATCTCAAAGGCCGAAATCCCAGAGGCCGAAATTCCAAAGGCCGAAATCCCAAAGGTCGAAATCCCAAAGGCCGAAATCCCAAAGACCGACTTCCCAAAGGTCGAAATCACAAGGGCGAAATCCCAAAGGCCGAAATCCAAAGGGCCGAAATCCCAAAGGCCGAAACCCAAAGGGCCGAAATCCCAAAGGCTGAAATTCCAAAGGCCGAAATCTCAAAGGCCGAAATCCCAAAGGCTGAAATCCCAAAGGCCGAAATCCAAAGGGCCGAAATCCCAAAGGTTGAAATTCCAAAGATCGACATACCAAAGGCCGAAATCTCAAAGTCCGAAATCCCAAAGGCTGAAATCCCAAAGACCGAAATCCAAAGAGCCGAAATCCCAAAGGCTGAAATTCCAAAGACCGACATCCCAAAGGCCGAAATCCCAAAGGCCGAAATCACAATGGCCGATATCCTAAAGGCGGAAATTCCAAAGGACGAAATCCCAAACACCGGAATCCCAGAAGTCCGAAATCCCAATGGCCGAAATCCCAAGAGCCGAAATTCCAATGGTCGAAATCCCAAAGTCCGAAATCCCAAGGCCAAAATACCAAAGGCCGAAATCCCAAAGGCCGAAATCCCAAAGGCTGAAATTCGAAAGACCGAAATCCCAAAGGCCGAAATCTCAAAGGCCGAAATCCCAAAGGCCGAAATCCCAAAGGCCGAAATCCCAAAGGCCGAAATCCCAAAGGCCGAAATCCCAAAGGTCCAAATCCCAAGGGCCGAAATCCCAAAGGTTGAAATCCAAAGGGCCGAAATCCCAAAGGTTGAAATTCCAAAGACCGACATCCCAAAGGCCGAAATC
Organism: Megachile rotundata; assembly: GCF_050947335.1. Classification (NCBI taxonomy): domain Eukaryota; kingdom Metazoa; phylum Arthropoda; class Insecta; order Hymenoptera; family Megachilidae; genus Megachile; species Megachile rotundata. Next base: position 544,476 of record NC_134992.1, read on the forward strand.
CCAAAGACTGAAACTCCAAAGATCGACTTCCCAAAGATCGAAATCCCACAGGCCGATATCCCAAAGGTCGAAATCCCAAAGGCCGAAATCCAAAGGACGAAATCCCAAACACCGGAATCCCAGAAGTCCGAAATCCCAATGGCCGAAATCCCAAGAGCCGAAATTCCAATGGTCGAAATCCCAAAGTCCGAAATCCCAAGGCCAAAATACCAAAGGCCGAAATCCCAAAGGCCGAAATCCCAAAGGCTGAAATTCGAAAGACCGAAATCCCAAAGGCCGAAATCTCAAAGGCCGAAATCCCAAAGGCCGAAATCCCAAAGGCCGAAATCCCAAAGGCCGAAATCCCAAAGGCCGAAATCCCAAAGGCCGAAATCCCAAAGGCCGAAATCCCAAAGGTCCAAATCCCAAGGGCCGAAATCCCAAAGGTTGAAATCCAAAGGGCCGAAATCCCAAAGGTTGAAATTCCAAAGACCGACATCCCAAAGGCCGAAATCCCAAAGGCTGAAACTCCAAAGATCGACATCCCAAAGATCGAAATCCCACAGGCCGATATCCCAAAGGTCGAAATCCCAAAGGCCGAAATCCAAAGGGCCGAAATCCCAAACTTCGGAATCCCAAAGGCCGAAATCCCAAAGGCCGAAATCCCAAAGGCTGAAATTCCAAAGGCCGAAATCTCAAAGGCCGAAATCCCAAAGGCTGAAATCCCAAAGGCCGAAATCCAAAGGGCCGAAATCCCAAAGGTTGAAATTCCAAAGACCGACATACCAAAGGCCGAAATCTCAAAGTCCGAAATCCCAAAGGCCGAAATCCCAAGGCCGAAATACCAATGGATGAATTCCCAAAAGGCCGAAATCCCAAAGGATGAAATCCCAAAGGCCGAAATCCCAAAGGCCGAAATCCCAAAGGCCGAAACCCCAAAGGCCGCAATCCCAAGGGCCGGAATCCCAAGGGTCGAAATCCCAAAGGCTGGAATTCCAAAGGTCGAAATCACAAAGGCCGAAATCCCAAAGACTGAAATCCCAAAGGCCGAAATCCAAAGGGCCGAAATCCCAAAGGTTGAAATTCCAAAGATCGTCATACTTAAGGCCGAAATCCCAAAGGCCGAAATCCCAAAGGCCGAAATCCCAAAGGCTGAAATCCCAAGGGCCGAAATCCCAAAGGTCGAAATTCCAAAGGCCGACATCCCAAAGGCCGAAATCCCAAAGGCCGAAACCCCAATGGCTGAAATTCCAAAGACCGACTTCCCAAAGGCCGAAATCCCAAAGGTCGAAATCCCAAAGGCCGAAATCCAAAGGGCCGAAATCCCAAAGGTTGAAATTCCAAAGATCGACATACCAAAGGCCGAAATCCCGAAGGTTGAAATTCCAAAGATCGACATACTAAAGGCCGAAATCCCAAAGGCCGAAATCCCAAAGGCCACAATCCCAAGGGCCGGAATCCCAAGGGTCGAAATCCCAAACGGCGAAATCCCAATGCCGAAATACCAATGGATGAACTCCCAAAAGGCCGAAATCCCAAAGGTCGAAATCCCAAAGGCCGAAATCCCAAAGGTCGAAATCCCAAAGGCCGAAATCCCAAAGGCCGAAATCCCAAGGCCGAAATACCAATGGATGAATTCCCAAAAGGCCGAAATCCCAAAGGATGAAATCTCAAAGGCCGAAATCCCAAAGGCCGCAATCCCAAGGGCCGGAATCCAAAGGGCCGTAATCCCAAACGTCGAAATCCCAAAGGCCGAAATCCAAAGGGCCGAAATCCCAAAGGCTGAAATGCCAAAGACCGAAATTTCAGAGGCCGAAATCCTAAAGGCTGAAATCCCAAAGGCCGAAATCCAAAGGGCCGAAATCCCAAAGGTTGAAATTCCAAAGATCGACATACCAAAGGCCGAAATCCTAAAGGCCGAAATCCCAAAGGCCGAAATCCCAAAGGCTGAAATCCCAAGGGCCGAAATCCCAAAGGTCGAAATTCCAAAGGCCGACATCCCAAAGGCCGAAATCTCAAAGTCCGAAATCCCAAAGGCTGAAATCCCAAAGACCGAAACCCAAAGAGCCGAAATCCCAAAGGCCGAAATCCCAAAGGTCGAAATCCCAGAGGCCGAAACCCCAAAGGCCGTAATCCCAAGGGCCGGAATCCCAAGGTTCGAGATCCCAAAGGTCGAAATCCCAATGGCCGAAATCTCAAAGGCCGAAATCCCAAAGGCTGAAATTCCAAAGGCCGAAATCCCAAAGGCCCAAATCCCAAGGGTCGAAATCCCAAAGGTCGAGATCCCAAAGGCCGAAATCTCAAAGGCCGAAATCCCAAAGGCCGAAATCCAAAGAGCCGAAATCCCAAACGCTGAAATTCCAAAGACCGATATCCCAAAGGCCGAAATCAGAAGGGCGAAATCCCAAAGGCCGAAATCCCAAAGGCCGAAATCCCAAAGGCGGAAATCCCAAAGGCTGAAATTCGAAAGACCGAAATCCCAAATGCCGAAATCTCAAAGGCCGAAATCCCAAAAGCCGAAATTCCAAAGGCCGAAATCCCAAAAATCGAAATCCCAAAGGCCGAAATCCCAAAGACCGACTTCCCAAAGGTCGAAATCACAAGGGCGAAATCCCAAAGGCCGAAATCCCAAAGGCTGCAATTCGAAAGACCGAAATCCCAAAGGTCGAAATCCCAGAGGCCGAAATCCCAAACCCCGTAATCCCAAGGGCCGCAATCCCAAGGTTCGAGATCCCAAAGGTCGAAATCCCAATGGCCGAAATCTCAAAGGCCGAAATCCCAAAGGCTGAAATTCCAAAGGCCGAAATCCCAAAGGTCGAAATCCCAAAGGCCGAAATCCCAAAGGCCGCAATCCCAAGGGCCGGAATACCAAGGGTCGAGATCCCAAAGGTCGAAATCCCAATGGCCGAAATTTCAAAGGCCGAAATCCCAAAGGCTGAAATGCCAAAGGCCGAAATCCAAAGGGCCGAAATCCCAAAGGCTGAAATTCCAAAGACCGATATCCCAAAGGCCGAAATCCCAAAGGCCGAAATCACAATGGCCGATATCCTAAAGCCGGAAATTCCAAAGGACGAAATCTCAAACGCCGAAATCCCAAAGGCCGAAATCCCAGAGGCCGAAATCCCAACGGCCGAAATCCCTAAGGCCGAAATCCCGAATGTCGAAATCCCAAGAACGAAATCCCGAACGATGAATTCCCAAAAGGCCGAAATCCCAAGGGCCGAAATCCCAAAAGCCGAAATCCCAAAGGCCGAAATCCCAAAGGTCCAAATCCCAACGGTCGATATCCCAAAGGCCGAAATCCAAAGGGCCGAAATCCCAAAGGTTGAAATTCCAAAGATCGACATACCAAAGACCGAAATCCCGAAGGTTGAAATTCCAAAGATCGACATACTAAAGGCCGAAATCCCAAAGGCCGAAATCCCAAAGGCCGAAATCCCAAAGGCCGAAATCCCAAAGGCCCCAATCCCAAAGGCCCCAATCCCAAGGGACGGAATCCCAAGGGTCGAAATCCCAAACGGCGAAATCCCAATGCCGAAATACCAATGGATGAACTCCCAAAAGGCCGAATTTCCAAAGGTCGAAATCCCAAAGGCCGAAATCCCAAAGGCCGAAATCCCAAGGCCGAAATACCAATGGATGAATTCCCATGAGGCCGAAATCCCAAAGGCTGAAATTCGAAAGACCGAAATCCCAAAGGCCGAAATCTCAAAGGCCGAAATCCCAAAGGCCGTAATTCCAAAGGCCGAAATCCCAAAGGTCGAAATCCCAAAGGCCGAAATCCCAAAGACCGACTTCCCAAAGGTCGAAATCACAAGGGCGAAATCCCATAGGCCGAAATCCAAAGGGCCGAAATCCCAAACTTCGAAATCCCAAAGGCCGAAATCCAAAGGGCCGAAATCCCAAAGGTTGAAATTCCAAAGACCGACATACCAAAGGCCGAAATCTCAAAGTCCGAAATCCCAAAGGCCGAAATCCCAGGGCCGAAATACCAATGGATGAATTCCCAAAAGGCCGAAATCCCAAAGGATGAAATCCCAAAGGCCGAAATCCCAAAGGCCGAAATCCCAAAGGCCGAAATCCCAAAGGCCGAAATCCCAAAGGCCGAAACCCCAAAGGCCGCAATCCCAAGGGCCGGAATCCCAAGGGTCGAAATCCCAAACGGCGAAATCCCAATGCCGAAATACCAATGGATGAACTCCCAAAAGGCCGAAATCCCAAAGGTCGAAATCCCAAAGGCCGAAATCCCAAAGGTCGAAATCCCAAAGGCCGAAATCCCAAAGGCCGAAATCCCAAGGCCGAAATACCAATGGATGAATTCCCAAAAGGCCGAAATCCCAAAGGATGAAATCTCAAAGGCCGAAATCCCAAAGGCCGAAATCCCAAAGGCCGCAATCCCAAGGGCCGGAATCCAAAGGGCCGTAATCCCAAACGTCGAAATCCCAAAGGCCGAAATCGAAAGGGCCGAAATCCCAAAGGCTGAAATGCCAAAGACCGAAATTTCAAAGGCCGAAATCCTAAAGGCTGAAATCCCAAAGGCCGAAATCCAAAGGGCCGAAATCCCACAGGTTGAAATTCCAAAGATCGCCATACCAAAGGCCGAAATCCTAAAGGCCGAAATCCCAAACGCCGAAATCCCAAAGGCTGAAATCCCAAGGGCCGAAATCCCAAAGGTCGAAATTCCAAAGGCCGACATCCCAAAGGCCGGAATCCCAAGGTTCGAGATCCCAAAGGTCGAAATCCTAATGGCCGAAATCTCAAAGGCCGAAATCCCAAAGGCTGAAATTCCAAAGGCCGAAATCACAAAGGCCCAAATCCCAAGGGTCGAAATCCCAAAGGTCGAGATCCCAAAGGCCGAAATCTCAAAGGCCGAAATCCCAAAGGCCGAAATCCAAAGAGCCGAAATCCCAAACGCTGAAATTCCAAAGACCGATATCCCAAAGGCTGAAATCAGAAGGGCGAAATCCCAAAGGCCGAAATCCCAAAGGCCGAAATCCCAAAGGCGGAAATCCCAAAGGCTGAAATTCGAAAGACCGAAATCCCAAATGCCGAAATCTCAAAGGCCGAAATCCCAAAAGCCGAAATTCCAAAGGCCGAAATCCCAAAAATCGAAATCCCAAAGACCGAAATCCCAAAGACCGACTTCCCAAAGGTCGAAATCACAAGGGCGAAATCCCAAAGGCCGAAATCCCAAAGGCCGAAATCCCAAAGGCCGAAATCCCAAAGGCTGCAATTCGAAAGACCGAAATCCCAAAGGTCGAAATCCCAGAGGCCGAAATCCCAAAGGCCGTAATCCCAAGGGCCGCAATCCCAAGGTTCGAGATCCCAAAGGTCGAAATCCCAATGGCCGAAATCTCAAAGGCCGAAATCCCAAAGGCTGAAATTCCAAAGGCCGAAATCCCAAAGGTCGAAATCCCAAAGGCCGAAATCCCAAAGGCCGCAATCCCAAGGGCCGGAATACCAAGGGTCGAGATCCCAAAGGTCGAAATCCCAATGGCCGAAATCTCAAAGGCCGAAATCCCAAAGGCTGAAATGCCAAAGGACGAAATCCAATGGGCCGAAATCCCAAAGGCAGAAATTCCAAAGACCGACATCCCAAAGGCCGAAATCACAAGGCCGAAATCCCAAAGGCCGAAATCCCAAATGTCGAAATCCCAAGGCCGAAATCCCAAAGGCCGAAATCTAAAGGGCCGAAATCCCAAAGGCTGAAATTCCAAAGACCGACATCCCAAAGGCCGAAATCCCAAAGGCTGAAACTCCAAAGACAGACTTCCCAAAGGTCGAAATCCCAGAGGCCGATATCCCAAAGGTCGGAATCCCAAAGGCCGAAATCCAAAGGGCCGAAATCCCAAACTTCGAAATCCCAAAGGCCGAAATCCAAAGGGCCGAAATCCTAAAGGCTGAAATTCGAAAGACCGAAATCCCAAAGGCCGAAATCTCAAAGGCTGAAATCCCAAAGGCTGAAATCCCAAAGGCCGAAATCTCAAAGTCCGAAATCCCAAATGCTGAAATCCCAAAGATCGAAATCCAAACAGCCGAAATCCCAAAGGTCCAAATCCCAAAAGACGAAATTCCAAAGGCCGAAATCCCAAATGCCGATATCCCAAAGGCGGAAATTCCAAAGGCCGAAATCCCAAAGGATGAATTCCCAAAAGGCCGAAATCCAAAATGCCTAAATCCCAAGGGCCGACATCCTAAAGGTAAAAATCCCAAAGGCCGAAATCCCAAAGGCCGAAATCCAAACGGCCGAAATCCCAAAGGCTGAAATTCCAAAGACCGACATCCCAAAGGCCGAAATCCCAAATGCTGATACTCCAAAGACCGACTTCCCAAAGATCGAAATCCCAGAGGCCGATATCCCAAAGGTCGAAATCCCAAAGGCCGAAATCCAAAGGGCCGAAATCCCAAACTTCGGAATACCAAAGGCCGAAATCCCAAATGCCGAAATCCCAAAGGCCGAAACCCCAATGGCTGAAATTCCAAAGACCGACTTCCCAAAGGTCGAAATCACAAGGGCGAAATCCCAAAGGCCGAAATCCCAAAGGCCGAAATCCCAAAGGCCGAAATCCCAAAGGCTGCAATTCGAAAGACCGAAATCCCAAAGGTCGAAATCCCAGAGGCCGAAATCCCAAAGGCCGTAATCCCAAGGGCCGCAATCCCAAGGTTCGAGATCCCAAAGGTCGAAATCCCAAAGGCCGAAATCCAAAGGGCCGAAATCCCAAACTTCGGAATCCCAAAGGCCGAAATCCCAAAGGTCGAAATTTCAAAGGCCGACATCCCAAAGGCCGAAATCTCAAAGTCCGAAATCCCAAAGGCTGAAATCCCAAAGACCGAAATCCAAAGAGCCGAAATCCCAAAGGCTGAAATTCCAAAGACCGACATCCCAAAGGCCGAAATCCCAAAGGCCGAAATCACAATGGCCGATATCCTAAAGTCGGAAATTCCAAAGGACGAAATCCCAAACGCCGGAATCCCAGAAGTCCGAAATCCCAATGGCCGAAATCCCAAGAGCCGAAATCCCAAAGGCCGAAATCCCAAAGGTCCAAATCCCAACGGTCGAAATCCCAAAGGCCGATATCCCAAGGGCCCATATCCCAAGGGCCGAAATCCCAAGGGCCGAAATTCCAAAGGTCGAAATCCCAAAGTCCGAAATCCCAAGGCCAAAATACCAAAGGCCGAAATCCCAAAGGCCGAAATCCCAAAGGCTGAAATTCGAAAGACCGAAATCCCAAAGGCCGAAATCTCAAAGGCCGAAATCCCAAAGGCCGAAATCCCAAAGGCCGAAATCCCAAAGGCCGAAATCCCAAAGGCCGAAATCCCAAAGGCCGAAATCCCAAAGGCCGAAATCCCAAAGGCCGAAATCCCAAAGGCCGAAATCCCAAAGGCCGAAATCCCAAAGGTCCAAATCCCAAGGGCCGAAATCCCAAAGGTTGAAATCCAAAGGGCCGAAATCCCAAAGGTTGAAATTCCAAAGACCGACATCCCAAAGGCCGAAATCCCAAAGGCTGAAACTCCAAAGACCGACTTTCCAAAGATCGAAATCCCAGAGGCCGATATCCCAAAGGTCGAAATCCCAAAGGCCGAAATCCAAAGGGCCGAAATCCCAAACTTCGGAATCCCAAAGGCCGAAATCCCAAAGGCCGAAATCCCAAAGGCTGAAATTCCAAAGGCCGAAATCTCAAAGGCCGAAATCCCAAAGGCTGAAATCCCAAAGGCCGAAATCCAAAGGGCCGAAATCCCAAAGGTTGAAATTCCAAAGACCGACATACCAAAGGCCGAAATCTCAAAGTCCGAAATCCCAAAGGGCGAAATCCCAGGGCCGAAATACCAATGGATGAATTCCCAAAAGGCCGAAATCCCAAAGGATGAAATCCCAAAGGCCGAAATCCCAAAGGCCGAAATCCCAAAGGCCGAAACCCCAAAGGCCGCAATCCCAAGGGCCGGAATCCCAAGGGTCGAAATCCCAAACGGCGAAATCCCAATGCCGAAATACCAATGGATGAACTCCCAAAAGGCCGAAATCCCAAAGGTCGAAATCCCAAAGGCCGAAATCCCAAAGGTCGAAATCCCAAAGGCCGAAATCCCAAAGGCCGAAATCCCAAGGCCGAAATACCAATGGATGAATTCCCAAAAGGCCGAAATCCCAAAGGATGAAATCTCAAAGGCCGAAATCCCAAAGGCCGAAATCCCAAAGGCCGCAATCCCAAGGGCCGGAATCCAAAGGGCCGTAATCCCAAACGTCGAAATCCCAAAGGCCGAAATCCAAAGGGCCGAAATCCCAAAGGCTGAAATGCCAAAGACCGAAATTTCAAAGGCCGAAATCCTAAAGGCTGAAATCCCAAAGGCCGAAATCCAAAGGGCCGAAATCCCACAGGTTGAAATTCCAAAGATCGCCATACCAAGGGCCGAAATCCTAAAGGCCGAAATCCCAAAGGCCGAAATCCCAAAGGCTGAAATCCCAAGGGCCGAAATCCCAAAGGTCGAAATTCCAAAGGCCGACATCCCAAAGGCCGAAATCTGAAAAAAAGTCCGAAATCCCAAAGGCTGAAATCCCAAAGACCGAAACCCAAAGAGCCGAAATCCCAAAGACTGAAATTCCAAAGACCGAAATCCCAAAGGCCGAAATCCCAAAGGCCGAAATCACAATGGCCGATATCCTAAAGGCGGAAATTCCAAAGGACGAAATCCCAAACGCCGAAATCCCAAAAGGCCGAAATCCCAAGAACCGAAATCTCAAAGGCCGAAATCCCAAATGTCCAAATCCCAACGGTCGAAATCCCAAAGGCCGATATCCCAAGGCTCCATATCCCAAGGGCCGAAATCCCAAAGGTTGAAATTCCAAACATCGACATACCAAAGGCCGAAATCCCAAAGGCCGAAATCCCAAAGGCCGAAATCCCAAAGGCCGAAATCCCAAAGGTCGAAATCCCAGAGGCCGAAATCCCAAAGGCCGTAATCCCAAGGGCCGGAATCCCAAGGTTCGAGATCCCAAAGGTCGAAATCCCAATGGCCGAAATCTCAAAGGCCGAAATCCCAAAGGCTGAAATTCCAAAGGCCGAAATCACAAAGGCCCAAATCCCAAGGGTCGAAATCCCAAAGGTCGAGATCCCAAAGGCCGAAATCTCAAAGGCCGAAATCCCAAAGGCCGAAATCCAAAGAGCCGAAATCCCAAACGCTGAAATTCCAAAGACCGATATCCCAAAGGCCGAAATCAGAAGGGCGAAATCCCAAAGGCCGAAATCCCAAAGGCCGAAATCCCAAAGGCGGAAATCCCAAAGGCTGAAATTCGAAAGACCGAAATCCCAAATGCCGAAATCTCAAAGGCCGAAATCCCAAAAGCCGAAATTCCAAAGGCCGAAATCCCAAAAATCGAAATCCCAAAGGCCGAAATCCCAAAGACCGACTTCCCAAAGGTCGAAATCACAAGGGCGAAATCCCAAAGGCCGAAATCCCAAAGGCCGAAATCCCAAAGGCCGAAATCCCAAAGGCTGCAATTCGAAAGACCGAAATCCCAAAGGTCGAAATCCCAGAGGCCGAAATCCCAAAGGCCGTAATCCCAAGGGCCGCAATCCCAAGGTTCGAGATCCCAAAGGTCGAAATCCCAATGGCCGAAATCTCAAAGGCCGAAATCCCAAAGGCTGAAATTCCAAAGGCCGAAATCCCAAAGGTCGAAATCCCAAAGGCCGAAATCCCAAAGGCCGCAATCCCAAGGGCCGGAATACCAAGGGTCGAGATCCCAAAGGTCGAAATCCCAATGGCCGAAATCTCAAAGGCCGAAATCCCAAAGGCTGAAATGCCAAAGGCCGAAATCCAAAGGGCCGAAATCCCAAAGGCTGAAATTCCAAAGACCGATATCCCAAAGGCCGAAATCACAAGGGCGAAATCCCAAAGGCCGAAATCCCAAAGGCCGAAATCCCAAAGGCCGAAATCCCAAAGGCTGAAATTCGAAAGACCGAAATCCCAAAGGCCGAAATCTCAAAGGCCGAAATCCCAAAAGCCGAAATTCCAAAGGCCGAAATCCCAAAGGTCGAAATCCCAAAGGCCGAAATCCCAAAGACCGACTTCCCAAAGGTCGAAATCACAAGGGCGAAATCCCAAAGGCCGAAATCCCAAAGGCAGAAATTCGAAAGACCGAAATCCCAAAGGTCGAAATCCCAGAGGCCGAAATCCCAAAGGCCGTAATCCCAAGGGCCGGAATCCCAAGGTTCGAGATCCCAAAGGTCGAAATCCCAATGGCCGAAATCTCAAAGGCCGAAATCCCAAAGGCTGAAATTCCAAAGGCCGAAATCCCAAAGGTCGAAATCCCAAAGGCCGAAATCCCAAAGACCGACTTCCCAAAGGTCGAAATCACAAGGGCGAAATCCAAAAGGCCGAAATCCCAAAGGCCGAAATCCCAAAGGCCGAAATCCCAAAGGCAGAAATTCGAAAGACCGAAATCCCAAAGGTCGAAATCCCAGAGGCCGAAATCCCAAAGGCCGTAATCCCAAGGGCCGGAATCCCAAGGTTCGAGATCCCAAAGGTCGAAATCCCAATGGCCGAAATCTGAAAGGCCGAAATCCCAAAGGCTGAAATTCCAAAGGCCGAAATCCCAAAGGTCGAAATCCCAAAGGCCGAAATCCCAAAGGCCGCAATCCCAAGGGCCGGAATACCAAGGGTGGAGATCCCAAAGGTCGAAATCCAATGGGCCGAAATCCCAAAGGCTGAAATTCCAAAGACCGACATCCCAAAGGCCGAAATCACAAGGCCGAAATCCCAAAGGCCGAAATCCCAAATGTCGAAATCCCAAGGCCGAAATCCCAAAGGCCGAAATCTAAAGGGCCGAAATCCCAAAGGCTGAAATTCCAAAGACCGACATCCCAAAGCTCGAAATCCCAGAGGCCGATATCCCAAAGGTCGGAATCCCAAAGGCCGAAATCCAAAGGGCCGAAATCCCAAACTTCGAAATCCCAAAGGCCGTAATCCCAAGGGCCGGAATCCCAAGGTTCGAGATCCCAAAGGTCGAAATCCCAATGGCCGAAATCTCAAAGGCCGAAATCCCAAAGGCTGAAATGCCAAAGGCCGAAATCCAAAGGGCCGAAATCCCAAAGGCTGAAATTCCAAAGACCGATATCCCAAAGGCCGAAATCACAAGGGCGAAATCCCAAAGGCCGAAATCCCAAAGGCCGAAATCTCAAAGGCCGAAATCCCAAAGGCTGAAATCCCAAAGGCCGAAATCTCAAAGTCCGAAATCCCAAATGCTGAAATGCCAAAGATCGAAATCCAAAGAGCCGAAATCCCAAAGGTCCAAATCCCAAAAGACGAAATTCCAAAGGCCGAAATCCCAAATGCCGATATCCCAAAGGTGGAAATTCCAAAGGCCGAAATCCCAAAGGATGAATTCCCAAAAGGCCGAAATCCAAAATGCCTAAATCCCAAGGGCCGACATCCCAAAGGTAAAAATCCCAAAGGCCGAAATCCCAAAGGCCGAAATCCAAACGGCCGAAATCCCAAAGGCTGAAATTCCAAAGACCGACATCCCAAAGGCCGAAATCCCAAATGCTGATACTCCAAAGACCGACTTCCCAAAGATCGAAATCCCAGAGGCCGATATCCCAAAGGTCGAAATCCCAAAGGCCGAAATCCAAAGGGCCGAAATCCCAAACTTCGGAATCCCAAAGGCCGAAATCCCAAATGCCGAAATCCCAAAGGCTGAAATTCCAAAGGCCGAAATCTCAAAGGCCGAAATCCCAAAGGCTGAAATCCCAAAGGCCGAAATCCAAAGGGCCGAAATCCCAAAGGTTGAAATTCCAAAGACCGACATACCAAAGGCCGAAATCTCAAAGTCCGAAATCCCAAAGGCCGAAATCCCAAGGCCGAAATACCAATGGATGAATTCCCAAAAGGCCGAAATCCCAAAGGATGAAATCCCAAAGGCCGAAATCCCAAAGGCCGAAATCCCAAAGGCCGAAACCCCAAAGGCCGCAATCCCAAGGGCCGGAATCCCAAGGGTCGAAATCCCAAAGGCTGGAATTCCAAAGGTCGAAATCACAAAGGCCGAAATCCCAAAGACTAAAATCCCAAAGGCCGAAATCCAAAGGGCCGAAATCCCAAAGGTTGAAATTCCAAAGATCGACATACTTAAGGCCGAAATCCCAAAGGCCGAAATCCCAAAGGCCGAAATCCCAAATGCCGAAATCCCAAAGGCTGAAATTCCAAAGGCCGAAATCTCAAAGGCCGAGATCCCAAAGGCTGAAATCCCAAAGGCCGAAATCCAAAGGGCCGAAATCCCAAAGGTTGAAATTCCAAAGACCGACATACCAAAGGCCGAAATCTCAAAGTCCGAAATCCCAAAGGCCGAAATCCCAAGGCCGAAATACCAATGGATGAATTCCCAAAAGGCCGAAATCCCAAAGGATGAAATCCCAAAGGCCGAAATCCCAAAGGCCGAAATCCCAAAGGCCGAAACCCCCAAGGCCGCAATCCCAAGGGCCGGAATCCCAAGGGTCGAAATCCCAAAGGCTGGAATTCCAAAGGTCGAAATCACAAAGGCCGAAATCCCAAAGACTGAAATCCCAAAGGCCGAAATCCAAAGGGCCGAAATCCCAAAGGTTGAAATTCCAAAGATCGACATACTTAAGGCCGAAATCCCAAAGGCCGAAATCCCAAAGGCCGAAATCCCAAAGGCTGAAATCCCAAGGGCCGAAATCCCAAAGGTCGAAATTCCAAAGGCCGACATCCCAAAGGCCGAAATCCCAAAGGCCGAAACCCCAATGGCTGAAATTCCAAAGACCGACTTCCCAAAGGCCGAAATCCCAAAGGTCGAAATCCCAAAGGCCGAAATCCAAAGGGCCGAAATCCCAAAGGTTGAAATTCCAAAGATCGACATACCAAAGGCCGAAATCCCGAAGGTTGAAATTCCAAAGATCGACATACCAAAGGCCAAAATCCCAAAGGCCGAAATCCCAAAGGCCGAAATCCCAAAGGCTGAAATCCTAAGGGCCGAAATCCCAAAGGTCGAAGTTCCAAAGGCCGACATCCCAAAGGCCGAAATCTCAAAGTCCGAAATCCCAAAGGCTGAAATCCCAAAGACCGAAATCCAAAGAGCCAAAATCCCAAACGCTGAAGTTCCAAAGACCGACATCCCAAAGGCCGTAATCCCAAAGGCCGAAATCACAATGGCCGATACCCTAAAGGCGGAAATTCCAAAGGACGAAATCCCAAACGCAGAAATCACAAAAGGCCGAAATCCCAAGAGCCGAAATCTCAAAGGCCGAAATCCCAAATGTCCAAATCCCAACGGTCGAAATCCCAAAGGCCGATATCCCAAGGGCCCATATCCCAAGGGCCGAAAACCCAAAGGTTGAAATTCCAAAGATCGACATACCAAAGGCCGAAATCCCAAAGGCCGAAATCCCAAAGGCTGAAATCCCAAGGGCCGAAATCCCAAAGGCCGAAATCCCAAAGGCTGAAATTCGAAAGACCGAAGTCCCAAAGGCCGAAATCTCAAAGGCCGAAATCCCAAAGGCCGAAATCCCAAAGGCCGAAATCCCAAGGCCGAAATACCAATGGATGAATTCCCAAAGGCCGAAATCCCAAAGGCCGAAATCCAAAGGGCCGAAATCCCAATGGCTGAAATTCCAAAGACCGACATCACAAAGGCCGAAATCTCAAAGGCCGAAATCCCAAAGGCTGAAATCCCAAAGTCCGAAATCCAAAGGGCCGAAATCCCAAAGGCCGAAATCCCAGAGGCCGAAATCCCAACGGCCGAAATCCCTAAGGCCGAAATCCCGAATGTCGAAATCCCAAGAACGAAATCCCGAACGATGAATTCCCAAAAGGCCGAAATCCCAAGGGCCGAAATCCAAAGGGCCGAAATCCCAAAGGTTGAAATTCCAAAGATCGACATACCAAAGGCCGAAATCTCAAAGTCCGAAAAACCCAAAGGCCGAAATCCCAAGGCCGAAATACCAATGGATGAATTCCCAAAAGGCCGAAATCCCAAAGGCCGAAATCCTAAAGGCCGAAATCCCAAACGCCGCAATCCCAAAGGCCCAAATCCCAAGGGCCGAAATCCCAAAGGTCGAAATTCCAAAGGCCGACATCCCAAAGGCCGAAATCCCAAAGGCCGAAACCCCAATGGCTGAAATTCCAAAGACCGACTTCCCAAAGGCCGAAATCCCAAAGGCCGAAATCCAAAGGGCCGAAATCCCAAAGGTTGAAATTCCAAAGATCGACATACCAAAGACCGAAATCCCGAAGGTTGAAATTCCAAAGATCGACATACTAAAGGCCGAAATCCCAAAGGCCGAAATCCCAAAGGCCGAAATCCAAAGGGCCGAAATCCCAAAGGTTGAAATTCCAAAGATCGACATACCAAAGACCGAAATCCCGAAGGTTGAAATTCCAAAGATCGACATACTAAAGGCCGAAATCCCAAAGGCCGAAATCCCAAAGGCCCAAATCCCAAAGGCCGAAATCCCAAAGGCCCCAATCCCAAAGGCCCCAATCCCAAGGGACGGAATCCCAAGAGTCGAAATCCCAAACGGCGAAATCCCAATGCCGAAATACCAATGGATGAACTCCCAAAATGCCGAATTTCCAAAGGTCGAAATCCCAAAGGCCGAAATCCCAAAGGCCGAAGTCCCAAGGCCGAAATACCAATGGATGAATTCCCATGAGGCCGAAATCCCAAAGGCCGCAATCCCAAGGGCCGGAATCCAAAGGGCCGAAATCCCAAACGTCGAAATCCCAAAGGCCGAAATCCAAAGGGCCGAAATCCCAAAGGCTGAAATTCCAAAGGCCGAAATTTCAAAGGCCGAAATCCTAAAGGCTGAACTCCCAAAGGCCGAAATCCAAAGGGCCGAAATCCCAAAGGTTGAAATTCCAAAGATCGACATACCAAAGGCCGAAATCCCAAAGGCCGAAATCCCAAAGGCTGAAATCCCAATGGCCGAAATCCCAAAGGCAGAAATCCCAAAGGCTGAAATTCGAACGACCGAAATCCCAAAGGCCGAAATCTCAAAGGCCGAAATCCCAAAGGCCGAAATTCCAAAGGCCGAAATCCCAAAGGTCGAAATCCCAAAGGCCGAAATCCCAAAGACCGACTTCCCAAAGGTCGAAATCACAAGGGCGAAATCCCAAAGGCCGAAATCCAAAGGGCCGAAATCCTAAACTTCGAAATCCCAAAGGCCGAAATCCAAAGGGCCGAAATCCCAAAGGCTGAAATTCCAAAGACCGACATCCCAAAGACCGAAATCCCAAAGGCCGAAATCCCAAAGGCCGAAATCCCAAAGGCCGAAATCACAAAGGCCGATATCCCAAGGGCCCATATCACAAGGGCCGAAGTCCCAAGGGCCGAAATTGCAAAGGTCGATGTCCCAAAGTCCGAAATCCGAAGGCCAAAATACCAAAGACCGAAATCCCAAAGGCCGAAATCTCAAAGGCCGAAATCCCAGAGGCCGAAATTCCAAAGGCCGAAATCCCAAAGGTCGAAATCCCAAAGGCCGAAATCCCAAAGACCGACTTCCCAAAGGTCGAAATCACAAGGGCGAAATCCCAAAGGCCGAAATCCAAAGGGCCGAAATCCCAAAGGCCGAAATCCAAAGGGCCGAAATCCCAAAGGCTGAAATTCCAAAGGCCGAAATCTCAAAGGCCGAAATCCCAAAGGCTGAAATCCCAAAGGCCGAAATCCAAAGGGCCGAAATCCCAAAGGTTGAAATTCCAAAGATCGACATACCAAAGGCCGAAATCCAAAAGGCCGAAATCCCAAAGGCCGAAATCCCAAAGGCTGAAATCCCAAGGGCCGAAATCCCAAAGGTCGAAATTTCAAAGGCCGACATCCCAAAGGCCGAAATCTCAAAGTCCGAAATCCCAAAGGCTGAAATCCCAAAGACCGAAATCCAAAGAGCCGAAATCCCAAAGGCTGAAATTCCAAAGACCGACATCCCAAAGGCCGAAATCCCAAAGGCCGAAATCACAATGGCCGATATCCTAAAGGCGGAAATTCCAGAGGACGAAATCCCAAACACCGGAATCCCAGAAGTCCGAAATCCCAATGGCCGAAATCCCAAGAGCCGAAATTCCAATGGTCGAAATCCCAAAGTCCGAAATCCCAAGGCCAAAATACCAAAGGCCGAAATCCCAAAGGCCGAAATCCCAAAGGCTGAAATTCGAAAGACCGAAATCCCAAAGGCCGAAATCTCAAAGGCCGAAATCCCAAAGGCCGAAATCCCAAAGGCCGAAATCCCAAAGGCCGAAATCCCAAAGGCCGAAATCCCAAAGGCCGAAATCCCAAAGGTCCAAATCCCAAGGGCCGAAATCCCAAAGGTTGAAATCCAAAGGGCCGAAATCCCAAAGGTTGAAATTCCAAAGACCGACATCCCAAAGGCCGAAATCCCAAAGGCTGAAACTCCAAAGATCGACTTCCCAAAGATCGAAATCCCACAGGCCGATATCCCAAAGGTCGAAATCCCAAAGGCCGAAATCCAAAGGACGAAATCCCAAACACCGGAATCCCAGTAGTCCGAAATCCCAATGGCCGAAATCCCAAGAGCCGAAATTCCAATGGTCGAAATCCCAAAGTCCGAAATCCCAAGGCCAAAATACCAAAGGCCGAAATCCCAAAGGCCGAAATCCCAAAGGCTGAAATTCGAAAGACCGAAATCCCAAAGGCCGAAATCTCAAAGGCCGAAATCCCAAAGGCCGAAATCCCAAAGGCCGAAATCCCAAAGGCCGAAATCCCAAAGGCCGAAATCCCAAAGGCCGAAATCCCAAAGGCCGAAATCCCAAAGGCCGAAATCCCAAAGGTCCAAATCCCAAGGGCCGAAATCCCAAAGGTTGAAATCCAAAGGGCCGAAATCCCAAAGGTTGAAATTCCAAAGACCGACATCCCAAAGGCCGAAATCCCAAAGGCTGAAACTCCAAAGATCGACTTCCCAAAGATCGAAATCCCACAGGCCGATATCCCAAAGGTCGAAATCCCAAAGGCCGAAATCCAAAGGGCCGAAATCCCAAACTTCGGAATCCCAAAGGCCGAAATCCCAAAGGCCGAAATCCCAAAGGCTGAAATTCCAAAGGCCGAAATCTCAAAAGCCGAAATCCCAAAGGCTGAAATCCCAAAGGCCCAAATCCAAAGGGCCGAAATCCCAAAGGTTGAAATTCCAAAGACCGACATACCAAAGGCCGAAATCTCAAAGTCCGAAATCCCAGAGGCCGAAATCCCAAGGCCGAAATACCAATGGATGAATTCCCAAAAGGCCGAAATCCCAAAGGATGAAATCCCAAAGGCCGAAATCCCAAAGGCCGAAATCCCAAAGGCCGAAACCCCAAAGGCCGCAATCCCAAGGGCCGGAATCCCAAGGGTCGAAATCCCAAAGGCTGGAATTCCAAAGGTCGAAATCACAAAGGCCGAAATCCCAAAGACTGAAATCCCAAAGGCCGAAATCCAAAGGGCCGAAATCCCAAAGGTTGAAATTCCAAAGATCGTCATACTTAAGGCCGAAATCCCAAAGGCCGAAATCCCAAAGGCCGAAATCCCAAAGGCTGAAATCCCAAGGGCCGAAATCCCAAAGGTCGAAATTCCAAAGGCCGACATCCCAAAGGCCGAAATCCCAAAGGCCGAAACCCCAATGGCTGAAATTCCAAAGACCGACTTCCCAAAGGCCGAAATCCCAAAGGTCGAAATCCCAAAGGCCGAAATCCAAAGGGCCGAAATCCCAAAGGTTGAAATTCCAAAGATCGACATACCAAAGGCCGAAATCCCGAAGGTTGAAATTCCAAAGATCGACATACTAAAGGCCGAAATCCCAAAGGCCGAAATCCCAAAGGCCACAATCCCAAGGGCCGGAATCCCAAGGGTCGAAATCCCAAACGGCGAAATCCCAATGCCGAAATACCAATGGATGAACTCCCAAAAGGCCGAAATCCCAAAGGTCGAAATCCCAAAGGCCGAAATCCCAAAGGTCGAAATCCCAAAGGCCGAAATCCCAAAGGCCGAAATCCCAAGGCCGAAATACCAATGGATGAATTCCCAAAAGGCCGAAATCCCAAAGGATGAAATCTCAAAGGCCGAAATCCCAAAGGCCGAAATCCCAAAGGCCGCAATCCCAAGGGCCGGAATCCAAAGGGCCGTAATCCCAAACGTCGAAATCCCAAAGGCCGAAATCCAAAGGGCCGAAATCCCAAAGGCTGAAATGCCAAAGACCGAAATTTCAGAGGCCGAAATCCTAAAGGCTGAAATCCCAAAGGCCGAAATCCAAAGGGCCGAAATCCCAAAGGTTGAAATTCCAAAGATCGACATACCAAAGGCCGAAATCCTAAAGGCCGAAATCCCAAAGGCCGAAATCCCAAAGGCTGAAATCCCAAGGGCCGAAATCCCAAAGGTCGAAATTCCAAAGGCCGACATCCCAAAGGCCGAAATCTCAAAGTCCGAAATCCCAAAGGCTGAAATCCCAAAGACCGAAACCCAAAGAGCCGAAATCCCAAAGGCCGAAATCCCAAAGGTCGAAATCCCAGAGGCCGAAACCCCAAAGGCCGTAATCCCAAGGGCCGGAATCCCAAGGTTCGAGATCCCAAAGGTCGAAATCCCAATGGCCGAAATCTCAAAGGCCGAAATCCCAAAGGCTGAAATTCCAAAGGCCGAAATCCCAAAGGCCCAAATCCCAAGGGTCGAAATCCCAAAGGTCGAGATCCCAAAGGCCGAAATCTCAAAGGCCGAAATCCCAAAGGCCGAAATCCAAAGAGCCGAAATCCCAAACGCTGAAATTCCAAAGACCGATATCCCAAAGGCCGAAATCAGAAGGGCGAAATCCCAAAGGCCGAAATCCCAAAGGCCGAAATCCCAAAGGCGGAAATCCCAAAGGCTGAAATTCGAAAGACCGAAATCCCAAATGCCGAAATCTCAAAGGCCGAAATCCCAAAAGCCGAAATTCCAAAGGCCGAAATCCCAAAAATCGAAATCCCAAAGGCCGAAATCCCAAAGACCGACTTCCCAAAGGTCGAAATCACAAGGGCGAAATCCCAAAGGCTGCAATTCGAAAGACCGAAATCCCAAAGGTCGAAATCCCAGAGGCCGAAATCCCAAAGCCCGTAATCCCAAGGGCCGCAATCCCAAGGTTCGAGATCCCAAAGGTCGAAATCCCAATGGCCGAAATCTCAAAGGCCGAAATCCCAAAGGCTGAAATTCCAAAGGCCGAAATCCCAAAGGTCGAAATCCCAAAGGCCGAAATCCCAAAGGCCGCAATCCCAAGGGCCGGAATACCAAGGGTCGAGATCCCAAAGGTCGAAATCCCAATGGCCGAAATTTCAAAGGCCGAAATCCCAAAGGCTGAAATGCCAAAGGCCGAAATCCAAAGGGCCGAAATCCCAAAGGCTGAAATTCCAAAGACCGATATCCCAAAGGCCGAAATCACAAGGCCGAAATCCCAAAGGCCGAAATCACAATGGCCGATATCCTAAAGCCGGAAATTCCAAAGGACGAAATCTCAAACGCCGAAATCCCAAAGGCCGAAATCCCAGAGGCCGAAATCCCAACGGCCGAAATCCCTAAGGCCGAAATCCCGAATGTCGAAATCCCAAGAACGAAATCCCGAACGATGAATTCCCAAAAGGCCGAAATCCCAAGGGCCGAAATCCCAAAAGCCGAAATCCCAAAGGCCGAAATCCCAAAGGTCCAAATCCCAACGGTCGATATCCCAAAGGCCGAAATCCAAAGGGCCGAAATCCCAAAGGTTGAAATTCCAAAGATCGACATACCAAAGACCGAAATCCCGAAGGTTGAAATTCCAAAGATCGACATACTAAAGGCCGAAATCCCAAAGGCCGAAATCCCAAAGGCCGAAATCCCAAAGGCCGAAATCCCAAAGGCCCCAATCCCAAAGGCCCCAATCCCAAGGGACGGAATCCCAAGGGTCGAAATCCCAAACGGCGAAATCCCAATGCCGAAATACCAATGGATGAACTCCCAAAAGGCCGAATTTCCAAAGGTCGAAATCCCAAAGGCCGAAATCCCAAAGGCCGAAATCCCAAGGCCGAAATACCAATGGATGAATTCCCATGAGGCCGAAATCCCAAAGAATGAAATCTCAAAGGCCGAAATCCCAAAGGCCGAAATCCCAAAGGCCGCAATCCCAAGGGCCGGAATCCAAAGGGCCGAAATCCCAAACGTCGAAATCCCAAAGGCCGAAATCCAAAGGGCCGAAATCCCAAAGGCTGAAATTCCAAAGGCCGAAATTTCAAAGGCCGAAATCCTAAAGGCTGAAATCCCAAAGGCCGAAATCCAAAGGGCCGAAATCCCAAAGGTTGAAATTCCAAAGATCGACATACCAAAGGCCGAAATCCCAAAGGCCGAAATCCCAAAGGCCGAAATCCCAAAGGCTGAAATCCCAATGGCCGAAATCCCAAAGGCCGAAATCCCAAAGGCTGAAATTCGAAAGACCGAAATCCCAAAGGCCGAAATCTCAAAGGCCGAAATCCCAAAGGCCGAAATTCCAAAGGCCGAAATCCCAAAGGTCGAAATCCCAAAGGCCGAAATCCCAAAGACCGACTTCCCAAAGGTCGAAATCACAAGGGCGAAATCCCAAAGGCCGAAATCCAAAGGGCCGAAATCCCAAACTTCGAAACCCCAAAGGCCGAAATCCAAAGGGCCGAAATCCCAAAGGTTGAAATTCCAAAGACCGACATACCAAAGGCCGAAATCTCAAAGTCCGAAATCCCAAAGGCCGAAATCCCAGGGCCGAAATACCAATGGATGAATTCCCAAAAGGCCGAAATCCCAAAGGATGAAATCCCAAAGGCCGAAATCCCAAAGGCCGAAATCCCAAAGGCCGAAACCCCAAAGGCCGCAATCCCAAGGGCCGGAATCCCAAGGGTCGAAATCCCAAACGGCGAAATCCCAATGCCGAAATACCAATGGATGAACTCCCAAAAGGCCGAAATCCCAAAGGTCGAAATCCCAAAGGCCGAAATCCCAAAGGTCGAAATCCCAAAGGCCGAAATCCCAAAGGCCGAAATCCCAAGGCCGAAATACCAATGGATGAATTCCCAAAAGGCCGAAATCCCAAAGGATGAAATCTCAAAGGCCGAAATCCCAAAGGCCGAAATCCCAAAGGCCGCAATCCCAAGGGCCGGAATCCAAAGGGCCGTAATCCCAAACGTCGAAATCCCAAAGGCCGAAATCGAAAGGGCCGAAATCCCAAAGGCTGAAATGCCAAAGACCGAAATTTCAAAGGCCGAAATCCTAAAGGCTGAAATCCCAAAGGCCGAAATCCAAAGGGCCGAAATCCCACAGGTTGAAATTCCAAAGATCGCCATACCAAAGGCCGAAATCCTAAAGGCCGAAATCCCAAACGCCGAAATCCCAAAGGCTGAAATCCCAAGGGCCGAAATCCCAAAGGTCGAAATTCCAAAGGCCGACATCCCAAAGGCCGGAATCCCAAGGTTCGAGATCCCAAAGGTCGAAATCCCAATGGCCGAAATCTCAAAGGCCGAAATCCCAAAGGCTGAAATTCCAAAGGCCGAAATCACAAAGGCCCAAATCCCAAGGGTCGAAATCCCAAAGGTCGAGATCCCAAAGGCCGAAATCTCAAAGGCCGAAATCCCAAAGGCCGAAATCCAAAGAGCCGAAATCCCAAACGCTGAAATTCCAAAGACCGATATCCCAAAGGCCGAAATCAGAAGGGCGAAATCCCAAAGGCCGAAATCCCAAAGGCCGAAATCCCAAAGGCGGAAATCCCAAAGGCTGAAATTCGAAAGACCGAAATCCCAAATGCCGAAATCTCAAAGGCCGAAATCCCAAAAGCCGAAATTCCAAAGGCCGAAAAACCCAAAAATCGAAATCCCAAAGGCCGAAATCCCAAAGACCGACTTCCCAAAGGTCGAAATCACAAGGGCGAAATCCCAAAGGCCGAAATCCCAAAGGCCGAAATCCCAAAGGCCGAAATCCCAAAGGCTGCAATTCGAAAGACCGAAATCCCAAAGGTCGAAATCCCAGAGGCCGAAATCCCAAAGGCCGTAATCCCAAGGGCCGCAATCCCAAGGTTCGAGATCCCAAAGGTCGAAATCCCAATGGCCGAAATCTCAAAGGCCGAAATCCCAAAGGCTGAAATTCCAAAGGCCGAAATCCCAAAGGTCGAAATCCCAAAGGCCGAAATCCCAAAGGCCGCAATCCCAAGGGCCGGAATACCAAGGGTCGAGATCCCAAAGGTCGAAATCCCAATGGCCGAAATCTCAAAGGCCGAAATCCCAAAGGCTGAAATGCCAAAGGACGAAATCCAATGGGCCGAAATCCCAAAGGCAGAAATTCCAAAGACCGACATCCCAAAGGCCGAAATCACAAGGCCGAAATCCCAAAGGCCGAAATCCCAAATGTCGAAATCCCAGGCCGAAATCCCAAAGGCCGAAATCTAAAGG
The DNA here is from genome assembly GCF_050947335.1 of Megachile rotundata. Taxonomy (NCBI): domain Eukaryota; kingdom Metazoa; phylum Arthropoda; class Insecta; order Hymenoptera; family Megachilidae; genus Megachile; species Megachile rotundata. Next base: position 566,841 of record NC_134992.1, read on the forward strand.
GCCGAAATCCCAAAGGCTGAAATTCCAAAGACCGACATCCCAAAGGCCGAAATCCCAAAGGCTGAAATTCGAAAGACCGAAATCCCAAAGGCCGAAATCTCAAAGGCTGAAATCCCAAAGGCTGAAATCCCAAAGGCCGAAATCTCAAAGTCCGAAATCCCAAATGCTGAAATCCCAAAGATCGAAATCCAAACAGCCGAAATCCCAAAGGTCCAAATCCCAAAAGACGAAATTCGAAAGGCCGAAATCCCAAATGCCGATATCCCAAAGGCGGAAATTCCAAAGGCCGAAATCCCAAAGGATGAATTCCCAAAAGGCCGAAATCCAAAATGCCTAAATCCCAAGGGCCGACATCCCAAAGGTAAAAATCCCAAAGGCCGAAATCCCAAAGGCCGAAATCCAAACGGCCGAAATCCCAAAGGCTGAAATTCCAAAGACCGACATCCCAAAGGGCGAAATCCCAAATGCTGATACTCCAAAGACCGACTTCCCAAAGATCGAAATCCCAGAGGCCGATATCCCAAAGGTCGAAATCCCAAAGGCCGAAATCCAAAGGGCCGAAATCCCAAACTTCGGAATCCCAAAGGCCGAAATCCCAAATGCCGAAATCCCAAAGGCCGAAACCCCAATGGCTGAAATTCCAAAGACCGACTTCCCAAAGGTCGAAATCACAAGGGCGAAATCCCAAAGGCCGAAATCCCAAAGGCCGAAATCCCAAAGGCCGAAATCCCAAAGGCTGCAATTCGAAAGACCGAAATCCCAAAGGTCGAAATCCCAGAGGCCGAAATCCCAAAGGCCGAAATCCCAAGGGCCGCAATCCCAAGGTTCGAGATCCCAAAGGTCGAAATCCCAAAGGCCGAAATCCAAAGGGCCGAAATCCCAAACTTCGGAATCCCAAAGGCCGAAATCCCAAAGGTCGAAATTTCAAAGGCCGACATCCCAAAGGCCGAAATCTCAAAGTCCGAAATCCCAAAGGCTGAAATCCCAAAGACCGAAATCCAAAGAGCCGAAATCCCAAAGGCTGAAATTCCAAAGACCGACATCCCAAAGGCCGAAATCCCAAAGGCCGAAATCACAATGGCCGATATCCTAAAGGCGGAAATTCCAAAGGACGAAATCCCAAACGCCGGAATCCCAGAAGTCCGAAATCCCAATGGCCGAAATCCCAAGAGCCGAAATCCCAAAGGCCGAAATCCCAAAGGTCCAAATCCCAACGGTCGAAATCCCAAAGGCCGATATCCCAAGGGCCCATATCCCAAGGGCCGAAATCCCAAGGGCCGAAATTCCAAAGGTCGAAATCCCAAAGTCCGAAATCCCAAGGCCAAAATACCAAAGGCCGAAATCCCAAAGGCCGAAATCCCAAAGGCTGAAATTCGAAAGACCGAAATCCCAAAGGCCGAAATCTCAAAGGCCGAAATCCCAAAGGCCGAAATCCCAAAGGCCGAAATCCCAAAGGCCGAAATCCCAAAGGCCGAAATCCCAAAGGCCGAAATCCCAAAGGCCGAAATCCCAAAGGCCGAAATCCCAAAGGCCGAAATCCCAAAGGCCGAAATCCCAAAGGCCGAAATCCCAAAGGTCCAAATCCCAAGGGCCGAAATCCCAAAGGTTGAAATCCAAAGGGCCGAAATCCCAAAGGTTGAAATTCCAAAGACCGACATCCCAAAGGCCGAAATCCCAAAGGCTGAAACTCCAAAGACCGACTTTCCAAAGATCGAAATCCCAGAGGCCGATATCCCAAAGGTCGAAATCCCAAAGGCCGAAATCCCAAAGGCCGAAATCCCAAAGGCGGAAATCCCAAAGGCTGAAATTCGAAAGACCGAAATCCCAAATGCCGAAATCTCAAAGGCCGAAATCCCAAAAGCCGAAATTCCAAAGGCCGAAATCCCAAAAATCGAAATCCCAAAGGCCGAAATCCCAAAGACCGACTTCCCAAAGGTCGAAATCACAAGGGCGAAATCCCAAAGGCCGAAATCCCAAAGGCTGCAATTCGAAAGACCGAAATCCCAAAGGTCGAAATCCCAGAGGCCGAAATCCCAAAGCCCGTAATCCAAAGGGCCGGAATACCAAGGGTCGAGATCCCAAAGGTCGAAATCCCAATGGCCGAAATTTCAAAGGCCGAAATCCCAAAGGCTGAAATGCCAAAGGCCGAAATCCAAAGGGCCGAAATCCAAAGGGCCGAAATCCCAAAGGCTGAAATTCCAAAGACCGATATCCCAAAGGCCGAAATCACAAGGCCGAAATCCCAAAGGCCGAAATCACAATGGCCGATATCCTAAAGCCGGAAATTCCATAGGACGAAATCTCAAACGCCGAAATCCCAAAGGCCGAAATCCCAGAGGCCGAAATCCCAACGGCCGAAATCCCTAAGGCCGAAATCCCGAATGTCGAAATCCCAAGAACGAAATCCCGAACGATGAATTCCCAAAAGGCCGAAATCCCAAGGGCCGAAATCCCAAAAGCCGAAATCCCAAAGGCCGAAATCCCAAAGGTCCAAATCCCAACGGTCGATATCCCAAAGGCCGAAATCCAAAGGGCCGAAATCCCAAAGGTTGAAATTCCAAAGATCGACATACCAAAGACCGAAATCCCGAAGGTTGAAATTCCAAAGATCGACATACTAAAGGCCGAAATCCCAAAGGCCGAAATCCCAAAGGCCGAAATCCCAAAGGCCGAAATCCCAAAGGCCCCAATCCCAAAGGCCCCAATCCCAAGGGACGGAATCCCAAGGGTCGAAATCCCAAGCGGCGAAATCCCAATGCCGAAATACCAATGGATGAACTCCCAAAAGGCCGAATTTCCAAAGGTCGAAATCCCAAAGCCCGAAATCCCAAAGGCCGAAATCCCAAGGCCGAAATACCAATGGATGAATTCCCATGAGGCCGAAATCCCAAAGAATGAAATCTCAAAGGCCGAAATCCCAAAGGCCGAAATCCCAAAGGCCGCAATCCCAAGGGCCGGAATCCAAAGGGCCGAAATCCCAAACGTCGAAATCCCAAAGGCCGAAATCCAAAGGGCCGAAATCCCAAAGGCTGAAATTCCAAAGGCCGAAATTTCAAAGGCCGAAATCCTAAAGGCTGAAATCCCAAAGGCCGAAATCCCAAAGGTTGAAATTCCAAAGATCGACATACCAAAGGCCGAAATCCCAAAGGCCGAAATCCCAAAGGCCGAAATCCCAAAGGCTGAAATCCCAATGGCCGAAATCCCAAAGGCCGAAATCCCAAAGGCTGAAATTCGAAAGACCGAAATCCCAAAGGCCGAAATCTCAAAGGCCGAAATCCCAAAGGCCGAAATTCCAAAGGCCGAAATCCCAAAGGTCGAAATCCCAAAGGCCGAAATCCCAAAGACCGACTTCCCAAAGGTCGAAATCACAAGGGCGAAATCCCAAAGGCCGAAATCCAAAGGGCCGAAATCCCAAACTTCGAAACCCCAAAGGCCGAAATCCAAAGGGCCGAAATCCCAAAGGTTGAAATTCCAAAGACCGACATACCAAAGGCCGAAATCTCAAAGTCCGAAATCCCAAAGGCCGAAATCCCAGGGCCGAAATACCAATGGATGAATTCCCAAAAGGCCGAAATCCCAAAGGATGAAATCCCAAAGGCCGAAATCCCAAAGGCCGAAATCCCAAAGGCCGAAACCCCAAAGGCCGCAATCCCAAGGGCCGGAATCCCAAGGGTCGAAATCCCAAACGGCGAAATCCCAATGCCGAAATACCAATGGATGAACTCCCAAAAGGCCGAAATCCCAAAGGTCGAAATCCCAAAGGCCGAAATCCCAAAGGTCGAAATCCCAAAGGCCGAAATCCCAAAGGCCGAAATCCCAAGGCCGAAATACCAATGGATGAATTCCCAAAAGGCCGAAATCCCAAAGGATGAAATCTCAAAGGCCGAAATCCCAAAGGCCGAAATCCCAAAGGCCGCAATCCCAAGGGCCGGAAACCAAAGGGCCGTAATCCCAAACGTCGAAATCCCAAAGGCCGAAATCGAAAGGGCCGAAATCCCAAAGGCTGAAATGCCAAAGACCGAAATTTCAAAGGCCGAAATCCTAAAGGCTGAAATCCCAAAGGCCGAAATCCAAAGGGCCGAAATCCCACAGGTTGAAATTCCAAAGATCGCCATACCAAAGGCCGAAATCCTAAAGGCCGAAATCCCAAACGCCGAAATCCCAAAGGCTGAAATCCCAAGGGCCGAAATCCCAAAGGTCGAAATTCCAAAGGCCGACATCCCAAAGGCCGGAATCCCAAGGTTCGAGATCCCAAAGGTCGAAATCCCAATGGCCGAAATCTCAAAGGCCGAAATCCCAAAGGCTGAAATTCCAAATGCCGAAATCAAAATGGCCCAAATCCCAAGGGTCGAAATCCCAAAGGTCGAGATCCCAAAGGCCGAAATCTCAAAGGCCGAAATCCCAAAGGCCGAAATCCAAAGAGCCGAAATCCCAAACGCTGAAATTCCAAAGACCGATATCCCAAAGGCCGAAATCAGAAGGGCGAAATCCCAAAGGCCGAAATCCCAAAGGCCGAAATCCCAAAGGCGGAAATCCCAAAGGCTGAAATTCGAAAGACCGAAATCCCAAATGCCGAAATCTCAAAGGCCGAAATCCCAAAAGCCGAAATTCCAAAGGCCGAAAAACCCAAAAATCGAAATCCCAAAGGCCGAAATCCCAAAGGTCGAAATCCCAAAGGCCGAAATCCCAAAGGCCGCAATCCCAAGGGCCGGAATACCAAGGGTCGAGATCCCAAAGGTCGAAATCCCAATGGCCGAAATCTCAAAGGCCGAAATCCCAAAGGCTGAAATGCCAAAGGACGAAATCCAATGGGCCGAAATCCCAAAGGCAGAAATTCCAAAGACCGACATCCCAAAGGCCGAAATCACAAGGCCGAAATCCCAAAGGCCGAAATCCCAAATGTCGAAATCCCAGGCCGAAATCCCAAAGGCCGAAATCTAAAGGGCCGAAATCCCAAAGGCTGAAATTCCAAAGACCGACATCCCAAAGGCCGAAATCCCAAAGGCTGAAATTCGAAAGACCGAAATCCCAAAGGCCGAAATCTCAAAGGCTGAAATCCCAAAGGCTGAAATCCCAAAGGCCGAAATCTCAAAGTCCGAAATCCCAAATGCTGAAATCCCAAAGATCGAAATCCAAACAGCCGAAATCCCAAAGGTCCAAATCCCAAAAGACGAAATTCCAAAGGCCGAAATCCCAAATGCCGATATCCCAAAGGCGGAAATTCCAAAGGCCGAAATCCCAAAGGATGAATTCCCAAAAGGCCGAAATCCAAAATGCCTAAATCCCAAGGGCCGACATCCCAAAGGTAAAAATCCCAAAGGCCGAAATCCCAAAGGCCGAAATCCAAACGGCCGAAATCCCAAAGGCTGAAATTCCAAAGACCGACATCCCAAAGGGCGAAATCCCAAATGCTGATACTCCAAAGACCGACTTCCCAAAGATCGAAATCCCAGAGGCCGATATCCCAAAGGTCGAAATCCCAAAGGCCGAAATCCAAAGGGCCGAAATCCCAAACTTCGGAATCCCAAAGGCCGAAATCCCAAATGCCGAAATCCCAAAGGCCGAAACCCCAATGGCTGAAATTCCAAAGACCGACTTCCCAAAGGTCGAAATCACAAGGGCGAAATCCCAAAGGCCGAAATCCCAAAGGCCGAAATCCCAAAGGCTGCAATTCGAAAGACCGAAATCCCAAAGGTCGAAATCCCAGAGGCCGAAATCCCAAAGGCCGTAATCCCAAGGGCCGCAATCCCAAGGTTCGAGATCCCAAAGGTCGAAATCCCAAAGGCCGAAATCCAAAGGGCCGAAATCCCAAACTTCGGAATCCCAAAGGCCGAAATCCCAAAGGTCGAAATTTCAAAGGCCGACATCCCAAAGGCCGAAATCTCAAAGTCCGAAATCCCAAAGGCTGAAATCCCAAAGACCGAAATCCAAAGAGCCGAAATCCCAAAGGCTGAATTTCCAAAGACCGACATCCCAAAGGCCGAAATCCCAAAGGCCGAAATCACAATGGCCGATATCCTAAAGGCGGAAATTCCAAAGGACGAAATCCCAAACGCCGGAATCCCAGAAGTCCGAAATCCCAATGGCCGAAATCCCAAGAGCCGAAATCCCAAAGGCCGAAATCCCAAAGGTCCAAATCCCAACGGTCGAAATCCCAAAGGCCGATATCCCAAGGGCCCATATCCCAAGGGCCGAAATCCCAAGGGCCGAAATTCCAAAGGTCGAAATCCCAAAGTCCGAAATCCCAAGGCCAAAATACCAAAGGCCGAAATCCCAAAGGCCGAAATCCCAAAGGCTGAAATTCGAAAGACCGAAATCCCAAAGGCCGAAATCTCAAAGGCCGAAATCCCAAAGGCCGAAATCCCAAAGGCCGAAATCCCAAAGGCCGAAATCCCAAAGGCCGAAATCCCAAAGGCCGAAATCCCAAAGGCCGAAATCCCAAAGGCCGAAATCCCAAAGGCCGAAATCCCAAAGGCCGAAATCCCAAAGGCCGAAATCCCAAAGGTCCAAATCCCAAGGGCCGAAATCCCAAAGGTTGAAATCCAAAGGGCCGAAATCCCAAAGGTTGAAATTCCAAAGACCGACATCCCAAAGGCCGAAATCCCAAAGGCTGAAACTCCAAAGACCGACTTTCCAAAGATCGAAATCCCAGAGGCCGATATCCCAAAGGTCGAAATCCCAAAGGCCGAAATCCAAAGGGCCGAAATCCCAAACTTCGGAATCCCAAAGGCCGAAATCCCAAAGGCCGAAATCCCAAAGGCTGAAATTCCAAAGGCCGAAATCTCAAAGGCCGAAATCCCAAAGGCTGAAATCCCAAAGGCCGAAATCCAAAGGGCCGAAATCCCAAAGGTTGAAATTCCAAAGACCGACATACCAAAGGCCGAAATCTCAAAGTCCGAAATCCCAAAGGGCGAAATCCCAGGGCCGAAATACCAATGGATGAATTCCCAAAAGGCCGAAATCCCAAAGGATGAAATCCCAAAGGCCGAAATCCCAAAGGCCGAAATCCCAAAGGCCGAAACCCCAAAGGCCGCAATCCCAAGGGCCGGAATCCCAAGGGTCGAAATCCCAAACGGCGAAATCCCAATGCCGAAATACCAATGGATGAACTCCCAAAAGGCCGAAATCCCAAAGGTCGAAATCCCAAAGGCCGAAATCCCAAAGGTCGAAATCCCAAAGGCCGAAATCCCAAAGGCCGAAATCCCAAGGCCGAAATACCAATGGATGAATTCCCAAAAGGCCGAAATCCCAAAGGATGAAATCTCAAAGGCCGAAATCCCAAAGGCCGAAATCCCAAAGGCCGCAATCCCAAGGGCCGGAATCCAAAGGGCCGTAATCCCAAACGTCGAAATCCCAAAGGCCGAAATCCAAAGGGCCGAAATCCCAAAGGCTGAAATGCCAAAGACCGAAATTTCAAAGGCCGAAATCCTAAAGGCTGAAATCCCAAAGGCCGAAATCCAAAGGGCCGAAATCCCACAGGTTGAAATTCCAAAGATCGCCATACCAAAGGCCGAAATCCTAAAGGCCGAAATCCCAAAGGCCGAAATCCCAAAGGCTGAAATCCCAAGGGCCGAAATCCCAAAGGTCGAAATTCCAAAGGCCGACATCCCAAAGGCCGAAATCTGAAAAAAAGTCCGAAATCCCAAAGGCTGAAATCCCAAAGACCGAAACCCAAAGTGCCGAAATCCCAAAGACTGAAATTCCAAAGACCGAAATCCCAAAGGCCGAAATCCCAAAGGCCGAAATCACAATGGCCGATATCCTAAAGGCGGAAATTCCAAAGGACGAAATCCCAAACGCCGAAATCCCAAAAGGCCGAAATCCCAAGAACCGAAATCTCAAAGGCCGAAATCCCAAATGTCCAAATCCCAACGGTCGAAATCCCAAAGGCCGATATTCCAAGGCTCCATATCCCAAGGGCCGAAATCCCAAAGGTTGAAATTCCAAACATCGACATACCAAAGGCCGAAATCCCAAAGGCCGAAATCCCAAAGGCCGAAATCCCAAAGGCCGAAATCCCAAAGGTCGAAATCCCAGAGGCCGAAATCCCAAAGGCCGTAATCCCAAGGGCCGGAATCCCAAGGTTCGAGATCCCAAAGGTCGAAATCCCAATGGCCGAAATCTCAAAGGCCGAAATCCCAAAGGCTGAAATTCCAAAGGCCGAAATCACAAAGGCCCAAATCCCAAGGGTCGAAATCCCAAAGGTCGAGATCCCAAAGGCCGAAATCTCAAAGGCCGAAATCCCAAAGGCCGAAATCCAAAGAGCCGAAATCCCAAACGCTGAAATTCCAAAGACCGATATCCCAAAGGCCGAAATCAGAAGGGCGAAATCCCAAAGGCCGAAATCCCAAAGGCCGAAATCCCAAAGGCGGAAATCCCAAAGGCTGAAATTCGAAAGACCGAAATCCCAAATGCCGAAATCTCAAAGGCCGAAATCCCAAAAGCCGAAATTCCAAAGGCCGAAATCCCAAAAATCGAAATCCCAAAGGCCGAAATCCCAAAGACCGACTTCCCAAAGGTCGAAATCACAAGGGCGAAATCCCAAAGGTCGAAATCCCAGAGGCCGAAATCCCAAAGGCCGTAATCCCAAGGGCCGCAATCCCAAGGTTCGAGATCCCAAAGGTCGAAATCCCAATGGCCGAAATCTCAAAGGCCGAAATCCCAAAGGCTGAAATTCCAAAGGCCGAAATCCCAAAGGTCGAAATCCCAAAGGCCGAAATCCCAAAGGCCGCAATCCCAAGGGCCGGAATACCAAGGGTCGAGATCCCAAAGGTCGAAATCCCAATGGCCGAAATCTCAAAGGCCGAAATCCCAAAGGCTGAAATGCCAAAGGACGAAATCCAATGGGCCGAAATCCCAAAGGCAGAAATTCCAAAGACCGACATCCCAAAGGCCGAAATCACAAGGCCGAAATCCCAAAGGCCGAAATCCCAAATGTCGAAATCCCAAGGCCGAAATCCCAAAGGCCGAAATCTAAAGGGCCGAAATCCCAAAGGCTGAAATTCCAAAGACCGACATCCCAAAGGCCGAAATCCCAAAGGCTGAAACTCCAAAGACAGACTTCCCAAAGGTCGAAATCCCAGAGGCCGATATCCCAAAGGTCGGAATCCCAAAGGCCGAAATCCAAAGGGCCGAAATCCCAAACTTCGAAATCCCAAAGGCCGAAATCCAAAGGGCCGAAATCCTAAAGGCTGAAATTCGAAAGACCGAAATCCCAAAGGCCGAAATCTCAAAGGCTGAAATCCCAAAGGCTGAAATCCCAAAGGCCGAAATCTCAAAGTCCGAAATCCCAAATGCTGAAATCCCAAAGATCGAAATCCAAAGAGCCGAAATCCCAAAGGTCCAAATCCCAAAAGACGAAATTCCAAAGGCCGAAATCCCAAATGCCGATATCCCAAAGGCGGAAATTCCAAAGGCCGAAATCCCAAAGGATGAATTCCCAAAAGGCCGAAATCCAAAATGCCTAAATCCCAAGGGCCGACATCCCAAAGGTAAAAATCCCAAAGGCCGAAATCCCAAAGGCCGAAATCCAAACGGCCGAAATCCCAAAGGCTGAAATTCCAAAGACCGACATCCCAAAGGCCGAAATCCCAAATGCTGATACTCCAAAGACCGACTTCCCAAAGATCGAAATCCCAGAGGCCGATATCCCAAAGGTCGAAATCCCAAAGGCCGAAATCCAAAGGGCCGAAATCCCAAACTTCGGAATCCCAAAGGCCGAAATCCCAAATGCCGAAATCCCAAAGGCCGAAACCCCAATGGCTGAAATTCCAAAGACCGACTTCCCAAAGGTCGAAATCACAAGGGCGAAATCCCAAAGGCCGAAATCCCAAAGGCCGAAATCCCAAAGGCCGAAATCCCAAAGGCCGAAATCCCAAAGGCCGAAATCCCAAAGGCTGCAATTCGAAAGACCGAAATCCCAAAGGTCGAAATCCCAGAGGCCGAAATCCCAAAGGCCGTAATCCCAAGGGCCGCAATCCCAAGGTTCGAGATCCCAAAGGTCGAAATCCCAAAGGCCGAAATCCAAAGGGCCGAAATCCCAAACTTCGGAATCCCAAAGGCCGAAATCCCAAAGGTCGAAATTTCAAAGGCCGACATCCCAAAGGCCGAAATCTCAAAGTCCGAAATCCCAAAGGCTGAAATCCCAAAGACCGAAATCCAAAGAGCCGAAATCCCAAAGGCTGAAATTCCAAAGACCGACATCCCAAAGGCCGAAATCCCAAAGGCCGAAATCACAATGGCCGATATCCTAAAGGCGGAAATTCCAAAGGACGAAATCCCAAACGCCGGAATCCCAGAAGTCCGAAATCCAAATGGCCGAAATCCCAAGAGCCGAAATCCCAAAGGCCGAAATCCCAAAGGTCCAAATCCCAACGGTCGAAATCCCAAAGGCCGATATCCCAAGGGCCCATATCCCAAGGGCCGAAATCCCAAGGGCCGAAATTCCAAAGGTCGAAATCCCAAAGTCCGAAATCCCAAGGCCAAAATACCAAAGGCCGAAATCCCAAAGGCCGAAATCCCAAAGGCTGAAATTCGAAAGACCGAAATCCCAAAGGCCGAAATCTCAAAGGCCGAAATCCCAAAGGCCGAAATCCCAAAGGCCGAAATCCCAAAGGCCGAAATCCCAAAGGCCGAAATCCCAACGGCCGAAATCCCAAAGGCCGAAATCCCAAAGGCCGAAATCCCAAACGCCGAAATCCCAAAGGTCCAAATCCCAAGGGCCGAAATCCCAAAGGTTGAAATCCAAAGGGCCGAAATCCCAAAGGTTGAAATTCCAAAGACCGACATCCCAAAGGCCGAAATCCCAAAGGCTGAAACTCCAAAGACCGACTTTCCAAAGATCGAAATCCCAGAGGCCGATATCCCAAAGGTCGAAATCCCAAAGGCCGAAATCCAAAGGGCCGAAATCCCAAACTTCGGAATCCCAAAGGCCGAAATCCCAAAGGCCGAAATCCCAAAGGCTGAAATTCCAAAGGCCGAAATCTCAAAGGCCGAAATCCCAAAGGCTGAAATCCCAAAGGCCGAAATCCAAAGGGCCGAAATCCCAAAGGTTGAAATTCCAAAGACCGACATACCAAAGGCCGAAATCTCAAAGTCCGAAATCCCAAAGGGCGAAATCCCAGGGCCGAAATACCAATGGATGAATTCCCAAAAGGCCGAAATCCCAAAGGATGAAATCCCAAAGGCCGAAATCCCAAAGGCCGAAATCCCAAAGGCCGAAACCCCAAAGGCCGCAATCCCAAGGGCCGGAATCCCAAGGGTCGAAATCCCAAACGGCGAAATCCCAATGCCGAAATACCAATGGATGAACTCCCAAAAGGCCGAAATCCCAAAGGTCGAAATCCCAAAGGCCGAAATCCCAAAGGTCGAAATCCCAAAGGCCGAAATCCCAAAGGCCGAAATCCCAAGGCCGAAATACCAATGGATGAATTCCCAAAAGGCCGAAATCCCAAAGGATGAAATCTCAAAGGCCGAAATCCCAAAGGCCGAAATCCCAAAGGCCGAAATCCCAAAGGCCGAAATCCCAAAGGTCGAAATCCCAGAGGCCGAAATCCCAAAGGCCGTAATCCCAAGGGCCGGAATCCCAAGGGTCGAAATCCCAAAGGTCGAGATCCCAAAGGCCGAAATCTCAAAGGCCGAAATCCCAAAGGCCGAAATCCAAAGAGCCGAAATCCCAAACGCTGAAATTCCAAAGACCGATATCCCAAAGGCCGAAATCAGAAGGGCGAAATCCCAAAGGCCGAAATCCCAAAGGCCGAAATCCCAAAGGCGGAAATCCCAAAGGCTGAAATTCGAAAGACCGAAATCCCAAATGCCGAAATCTCAAAGGCCGAAATCCCAAAAGCCGAAATTCCAAAGGCCGAAATCCCAAAAATCGAAATCCCAAAGGCCGAAATCCCAAAGACCGACTTCCCAAAGGTCGAAATCACAAGGGCGAAATCCCAAAGGCCGAAATCCCAAAGGCCGAAATCCCAAAGGCTGCAATTCGAAAGACCGAAATCCCAAAGGTCGAAACCCCAGAGGCCGAAATCCCAAAGGCCGTAATCCCAAGGGCCGCAATCCCAAGGTTCGAGATCCCAAAGGTCGAAATCCCAATGGCCGAAATCTCAAAGGCCGAAATCCCAAAGGCTGAAATTCCAAAGGCCGAAATCCCAAAGGTCGAAATCCCAAAGGCCGAAATCCCAAAGGCCGCAATCCCAAGGGCCGGAATACCAAGGGTCGAGATCCCAAAGGTCGAAATCCCAATGGCCGAAATCTCAAAGGCCGAAATCCCAAAGGCTGAAATGCCAAAGGCCGAAATCCAAAGGGCCGAAATCCCAAAGGCTGAAATTCCAAAGACCGATATCCCAAAGGCCGAAATCACAAGGGCGAAATCCCAAAGGCCGAAATCCCAAAGGCCGAAATCCCAAAGGCCGAAATCCCAAAGGCTGAAATTCGAAAGACCGAAATCCCAAAGGCCGAAATCTCAAAGGCCGAAATCCCAAAAGCCGAAATTCCAAAGGCCGAAATCCCAAAGGTCGAAATCCCAAAGGCCGAAATCCCAAAGACCGACTTCCCAAAGGTCGAAATCACAAGGGCGAAATCCCAAAGGCCGAAATCCCAAAGGCAGAAATTCGAAAGACCGAAATCCCAAAGGTCGAAATCCCAGAGGCCGAAATCCCAAAGGCCGTAATCCCAAGGGCCGGAATCCCAAGGTTCGAGATCCCAAAGGTCGAAATCCCAATGGCCGAAATCTCAAAGGCCGAAATCCCAAAGGCTGAAATTCCAAAGGCCGAAATCCCAAAGGTCGAAATCCCAAAGGCCGAAATCCCAAAGACCGACTTCCCAAAGGTCGAAATCACAAGGGCGAAATCCAAAAGGCCGAAATCCCAAAGGCCGAAATCCCAAAGGCCGAAATCCCAAAGGCAGAAATTCGAAAGACCGAAATCCCAAAGGTCGAAATCCCAGAGGCCGAAATCCCAAAGGCCGTAATCCCAAGGGCCGGAATCCCAAGGTTCGAGATCCCAAAGGTCGAAATCCCAATGGCCGAAATCTGAAAGGCCGAAATCCCAAAGGCTGAAATTCCAAAGGCCGAAATCCCAAAGGTCGAAATCCCAAAGGCCGAAATCCCAAAGGCCGCAATCCCAAGGGCCGGAATACCAAGGGTGGAGATCCCAAAGGTCGAAATCCAATGGGCCGAAATCCCAAAGGCTGAAATTCCAAAGACCGACATCCCAAAGGCCGAAATCACAAGGCCGAAATCCCAAAGGCCGAAATCCCAAATGTCGAAATCCCAAGGCCGAAATCCCAAAGGCCGAAATCTAAAGGGCCGAAATCCCAAAGGCTGAAATTCCAAAGACCGACATCCCAAAGCTCGAAATCCCAGAGGCCGATATCCCAAAGGTCGGAATCCCAAAGGCCGAAATCCAAAGGGCCGAAATCCCAAACTTCGAAATCCCAAAGGCCGTAATCCCAAGGGCCGGAATCCCAAGGTTCGAGATCCCAAAGGTCGAAATCCCAATGGCCGAAATCTCAAAGGCCGAAATCCCAAAGGCTGAAATGCCAAAGGCCGAAATCCAAAGGGCCGAAATCCCAAAGGCTGAAATTCCAAAGACCGATATCCCAAAGGCCGAAATCACAAGGGCGAAATCCCAAAGGCCGAAATCCCAAAGGCCGAAATCTCAAAGGCCGAAATCCCAAAGGCTGAAATCCCAAAGGCCGAAATCTCAAAGTCCGAAATCCCAAATGCTGAAATCCCAAAGATCGAAATCCAAAGAGCCGAAATCCCAAAGGTCCAAATCCCAAAAGACGAAATTCCAAAGGCCGAAATCCCAAATGCCGATATCCCAAAGGTGGAAATTCCAAAGGCCGAAATCCCAAAGGATGAATTCCCAAAAGGCCGAAATCCAAAATGCCTAAATCCCAAGGGCCGACATCCCAAAGGTAAAAATCCCAAAGGCCGACATCCCAAAGGCCGAAATCCAAACGGCCGAAATCCCAAAGGCTGAAATTCCAAAGACCGACATCCCAAAGGCCGAAATCCCAAATGCTGATACTCCAAAGACCGACTTCCCAAAGATCGAAATCCCAGAGGCCGATATCCCAAAGGTCGAAATCCCAAAGGCCGAAATCCAAAGGGCCGAAATCCCAAACTTCGGAATCCCAAAGGCCGAAATCCCAAATGCCGAAATCCCAAAGGCTGAAATTCCAAAGGCCGAAATCTCAAAGGCCGAAATCCCAAAGGCTGAAATCCCAAAGGCCGAAATCCAAAGGGCCGAAATCCCAAAGGTTGAAATTCCAAAGACCGACATACCAAAGGCCGAAATCTCAAAGTCCGAAATCCCAAAGGCCGAAATCCCAAGGCCGAAATACCAATGGATGAATTCCCAAAAGGCCGAAATCCCAAAGGATGAAATCCCAAAGGCCGAAATCCCAAAGGCCGAAATCCCAAAGGCCGAAACCCCAAAGGCCGCAATCCCAAGGGCCGGAATCCCAAGGGTCGAAATCCCAAAGGCTGGAATTCCAAAGGTCGAAATCACAAAGGCCGAAATCCCAAAGACTGAAATCCCAAAGGCCGAAATCCAAAGGGCCGAAATCCCAAAGGTTGAAATTCCAAAGATCGACATACTTAAGGCCGAAATCCCAAAGGCCGAAATCCCAAAGGCCGAAATCCCAAAGGCTGAAATCCCAAGGGCCGAAATCCCAAAGGTCGAAATTCCAAAGGCCGACATCCCAAAGGCCGAAATCCCAAAGGCCGAAACCCCAATGGCTGAAATTCCAAAGACCGACTTCCCAAAGGCCGAAATCCCAAAGGTCGAAATCCCAAAGGCCGAAATCCAAAGGGCCGAAATCCCAAAGGTTGAAATTCCAAAGATCGACATACCAAAGGCCGAAATCCCGAATGTTGAAATTCCAAAGATCAACATACTAAAGGCCGAAATCCCAAAGGCCGAAATCCCAAAGGCCACAATCCCAAGGGCCGGAATCCCAAGGGTCGAAATCCCAAACGGCGAAATCCCAATGCCGAAATACCAATGGATGAACTCCCAAAAGGCCGAAATCCCAAAGGTCGAAATCCCAAAGGCCGAAATCCCAAAGGTCGAAATCCCAAAGGCCGAAATCCCAAGGCCGAAATACCAATGGATGAATTCCCAAAAGGCCGAAATCCCAAAGGATGAAATCTCAAAGGCCGAAATCCCAAAGGCCGAAATCCCAAAGGCCGCAATCCCAAGGGCCGGAATCCAAAGGGCCGTAATCCCAAACGTCGAAATCCCAAAGGCCGAAATCCAGAGGGCCGAAATCCCAAAGGCTGAAATGCCAAAGACCGAAATTTCAAAGGCCGAAATCCTAAAGGCTGAAATCCCAAAGGCCGAAATCCAAAGGGCCGAAATCCCAAAGGTTGAAATTCCAAAGATCGACATACCAAAGGCCGAAATCCCAAAGGCCGAAATCCCAAAGGCCGAAATCCCAAAGGCCGAAATCCCAAAGGCTGAAATCCCAAGGGCCGAAATCCCAAAGGTCGAAATTCCAAAGGCCGACATCCCAAAGGCCGAAATCTCAAAGCCCGAAATCCCAAAGGCTGAAATCCCAAAGACCGAAACCCAAAGAGCCGAAATCCCAAAGACTGAAATTCCAAAGATCGAAATCCCAAAGGCCGAAATCCCAAAGGCCGAAATCACAATGGCCGATATCCTAAAGGCGGAAATTCCAAAGGACGAAATCCCAAACGCCGAAATCCCAAAAGGCCGAAATCCCAAGAACCGAAATCTCAAAGGCCGAAATCCCAAATGTCCAAATCCCAACGTTCGAAATCCCAAAGGCCGATATCCCAAGGCTCCATATCCCAAGGGCCGAAATCCCAAAGGTTGAAATTACAAACATCGACATACCAAAGGCCGAAATCCCAAAGGCCGAAATCCCAAAGGCCGAAATCCCAAAGGCCGAAATCCCAAAGGCCGAAATCCCAAAGGCCGAAATCCCAAAGGTCGAAATCCCAGAGGCCGAAATCCCAAAGGCCGTAATCCCAAGGGCCGGAATCCCAAGGTTCGAGATCCCAAAGGTCGAAATCCCAATGGCCGAAATCTCAAATGCCGAAATCCCAAAGGTCGAAATCCCAAAGGCCGAAATCCCAAAGACCGACTTCCCAAAGGTCGAAATCACAAGGGCGAAATCCAAAAGGCCGAAATCCCAAAGGCCGAAATCCCAAAGGCCGAAATCCCAAAGGCCGAAATCCCAAAGGCCGAAATCCCAAAGGCCGAAATCCCAAAGGCAGAAATTCGAAAGACCGAAATCCCAAAGGTCGAAATCCCAGAGGCCGAAATCCCAAAGGCCGTAATCCCAAGGGCCGGAATCCCAAGGTTCGAGATCCCAAAGGTCGAAATCCCAATGGCCGAAATCTCAAAGGCCGAAATCCCAAAGGCTGAAATTCCAAAGGCCGAAATCCCAAAGGTCGAAATCCCAAAGGCCGAAATCCCAAAGGCCGCAATCCCAAGGGCCGGAATACCAAGGGTGGAGATCCCAAAGGTCGAAATCCCAATGGCCGAAATCTCAAAGGCCGAAATCCCAAAGCCTGAAATGCCAAAGGACGAAATCCAATGGGCCGAAATCCCAAAGGCTGAAATCCCAAAGACCGACTTCCCAAAGGTCGAAATCACAAGGGCGAAATCCCAAAGGCCGAAATCCCAAAGGCCGAAATCCCAAAGGCTGCAATTCGAAAGACCGAAATCCCAAAGGTCGGAATCCCAAAGGCCGAAATCCAAAGGGCCGAAATCCCAAACTTCGAAATCCCAAAGGCCGAAATCCAAAGGGCCGAAATCCTAAAGGCTGAAATTCGAAAGACCGAAATCCCAAAGGCCGAAATCTCAAAGGCCGAAATCCCAAAGGCTGAAATCCCAAAGGCCGAAATCTCAAAGTCCGAAATCCCAAATGCTGAAATCCCAAAGATCGAAATCCAAAGAGCCGAAATCCCAAAGGTCCAAATCCCAAAAGACGAAATTCCAAAGGCCGAAATCCCAAATGCCGATATCCCAAAGGTGGAAATTCCAAAGGCCGAAATCCCAAAGGATGAATTCCCAAAAGGCCGAAATCCAAAATGCCTAAATCCCAAGGGCCGACATCCCAAAGGTAAAAATCCCAAAGGCCGAAATCCCAAAGGCCGAAATCCAAACGGCCGAAATCCCAAAGGCTGAAATTCCAAAGACCGACATCCCAAATGCTGATACTCCAAAGACCGACTTCCCAAAGATCGAAATCCCAGAGGCCGATATCCCAAAGCTCGAAATCCCAAAGGCCGAAATCCAAAGGGCCGAAATCCCAAACTTCGGAATCCCAAAGGCCGAAATCCCAAATGCCGAAATCCCAAAGGCTGAAATTCCAAAGGCCGAAATCTCAAAGGCCGAAATCCCAAAGGCTGAAATCCCAAAGGCCGAAATCCAAAGGGCCGAAATCCCAAAGGTTGAAATTCCAAAGACCGACATACCAAAGGCCGAAATCTCAAAGTCCGAAATCCCAAAGGCCGAAATCCCAAGGCCGAAATACCAATGGATGAATTCCCAAAAGGCCGAAATCCCAAAGGATGAAATCCCAAAGGCCGAAATCCCAAAGGCCGAAATCCCAAAGGCCGAAACCCCAAAGGCCGCAATCCCAAGGGCCGGAATCCCAAGGGTCGAAATCCCAAATTCTGGAATTCCAAAGGTCGAAATCACAAAGGCCGAAATCCCAAAGACTGAAATCCCAAAGGCCGAAATCCAAAGGGCCGAAATCCCAAAGGTTGAAATTCCAAAGATCGACATACTTAAGGCCGAAATCCCAAAGGCCGAAATCCCAAAGGCCGAAATCCCAAAGGCTGAAATCCCAAGGGCCGAAATCCCAAAGGTCGAAATTCCAAAGGCCGACATCCCAAAGGCCGAAATCTCAAAGTCCGAAATCCCAAAGGCCGAAATCCCAAGGCCGAAATACCAATGGATGAATTCCCAAAAGGCCGAAATCCCAAAGGATGAAATCCCAAAGGCCGAAATCCCAAAGGCCGAAATCCCAAGGCCGAAATCCCAAAGGCCGAAATCCCAAAGGCTGAAATTCCAAAGACCGACATCCCAAAGGCCGAAATCCCAAAGGCTGAAACTCCAAAGACAGACTTCCCAACGGTCGAAATCCCAGAGGCCGATATCCCAAAGGTCGGAATCCCAAAGGCCGAAATCCCAAAGGCCGAAATCCCAAGGGCCGAAACCCCAATGGCTGAAATTCCAAAGACCGACTTCCCAAAGGCCGAAATCCCAAAGGTCGAAATCCCAAAGGCCGAAATCCAAAGGGCCGAAATCCCAAAGGTTGAAATTCCAAAGATCGACATACCAAAGGCCGAAATCCCGAAGGTTGAAATTCCAAAGATCAACATACTAAAGGCCGAAATCCCAAAGGCCGAAATCCCAAAGGCCACAATCCCAAGGGCCGGAATCCCAAGGGTCGAAATCCCAAACGGCGAAATCCCAATGCCGAAATACCAATGGATGAACTCCCAAAAGGCCGAAATCCCAAAGGTCGAAATCCCAAAGGCCGAAATCCCAAAGGTCGAAATCCCAAAGGCCGAAATCCCAAGGCCGAAATACCAATGGATGAATTCCCAAAAGGCCGAAATCCCAAAGGATGAAATCTCAAAGGCCGAAATCCCAAAGGCCGAAATCCCAAAGGCCGCAATCCCAAGGGCCGGAATCCAAAGGGCCGTAATCCCAAACGTCGAAATCCCAAAGGCCGAAATCCAGAGGGCCGAAATCCCAAAGGCTGAAATGCCAAAGACCGAAATTTCAAAGGCCGAAATCCTAAAGGCTGAAATCCCAAAGGCCGAAATCCAAAGGGCTGAAATCCCAAAGGTTGAAATTCCAAAGATCGACATACCAAAGGCCGAAATCCCAAAGGCCGAAATCCCAAAGGCCGAAATCCCAAAGGCCGAAATCCCAAAGGCTGAAATCCCAAGGGCCGAAATCCCAAAGGTCGAAATTCCAAAGGCCGACATCCCAAAGGCCAAAATCTCAAAGTCCGAAATCCCAAAGGCTGAAATCCCAAAGACCGAAACCCAAAGAGCCGAAATCCCAAAGACTGAAATTCCAAAGACCGAAATCCCAAAGGCCGAAATCCCAAAGGCCGAAATCACAATGGCCGATATCCTAAAGGCGGAAATTCCAAAGGACGAAATCCCAAACGCCGAAATCCCAAAAGGCCGAAATCCCAAGAACCGAAATCTCAAAGGCCGAAATCCCAAATGTCCAAATCCCAACGGTCGAAATCCCAAAGGCCGATATCCCAAGGCTCCATATCCCAAGGGCCGAAATCCCAAAGGTTGAAATTACAAACATCGACATACCAAAGGCCGAAATCCCAAAGGCCGAAATCCCAAAGGCCGAAATCCCAAAGGCCGAAATCCCAAAGGTCGAAATCCCAGAGGCCGAAATCCCAAAGGCCGTAATCCCAAGGGCCGGAATCCCAAGGTTCGAGATCCCAAAGGTCGAAATCCCAATGGCCGAAATCTCAAATGCCGTAATCCCAAAGGTCGAAATCCCAAAGGCCGAAATCCCAAAGACCGACTTCCCAAAGGTCGAAATCACAAGGGCGAAATCCAAAAGGCCGAAATCCCAAAGGCCGAAATCCCAAAGGCCGAAATCCCAAAGGCCGAAATCCCAAAGGCCGAAATCCCAAAGGCAGAAATTCGAAAGACCGAAATCCCAAAGGTCGAAATCCCAGAGGCCGAAATCCCAAAGGCCGTAATCCCAAGGGCCGGAATCCCAAGGTTCGAGATCCCAAAGGTCGAAATCCCAATGGCCGAAATCTCAAAGGCCGAAATCCCAAAGGCTGAAATTCCAAAGGCCGAAATCCCAAAGGTCGAAATCCCAAAGGCCGAAATCCCAAAGGCCGCAATCCCAAGGGCCGGAATACCAAGGGTGGAGATCCCAAAGGTCGAAATCCCAATGGCCGAAATCTCAAAGGCCGAAATCCCAAAGCCTGAAATGCCAAAGGAAGAAATCCAATGGGCCGAAATCCCAAAGGCTGAAATTCCAAAGACCGACATCCCAAAGGCCGAAATCACAAGGCCGAAATCCCAAAGGCCGAAATCCCAAATGTCGAAATCCCAAGGCCGAAATCCCAAAGGCCGAAATCTAAAGGGCCGAAATCCCAAAGGCTGAAATTCCAAAGACCGACATCCCAAAGGCCGTAATCCCAAAGGCTGAAACTCCAAAGACAGACTTCCCAAAGCTCGAAATCCCAGAGGCCGATATCCCAAAGGTCGGAATCCCAAAGGCCGAAATCCAAAGGGCCGAAATCCCAAACTTCGAAATCCCAAAGGCCGAAATCCAAAGGGCCGAAATCCTAAAGGCTGAAATTCGAAAGACCGAAATCCCAAAGGCCGAAATCTCAAAGGCCGAAATCCCAAAGGCTGAAATCCCAAAGGCCGAAATCTCAAAGTCCGAAATCCCAAATGCTGAAATCCCAAATGCTGAAATCCCAAAGATCGAAATCCAAAGAGCCGAAATCCCAAAGGCTGAAATTCCAAAGACCGACATCCCAAAGTCCGAAATCCCAAAGGCTGAAATTCCAAAGACCGAAATCCCAAGGGCCGAAATCCCAAACGTCGAAATCCCAAAGGCCGAAATCCAAAGGGCTGAAATCCCAAAGGCTGAAATCCCAAAGGTCGAAATGCCAAAGGCCGAAATCCCAAAGGTCCAAATCCCAAAAGACGAAATTCCAAAGGCCGAAATCCCAAATGCCGATATCCCAAAGGCGGAAATTCCAAAGGCCGAAATCCCAAAGGATGAATTCCCAAAAGGCCGAAATCCAAAATGCCTAAATCCCAAGGGCCGAAATCCCAAATGTCCAAATCCCAACGGTCGAAATCCCAAAGGCCGATATCCCAAGGCTCCATATCCCAAGGGCCGAAATCCCAAAGGTTGAAATTCCAAACATCGACATACCAAAGGCCGAAATCCCAAAGGCCGAAATCCCAAAGGCCGAAATCCCAAAGGCCGAAATCCCAAAGGTCGAAATCCCAGAGGCCGAAATCCCAAAGGCCGCAATCCCAAGGGCCGGAATCCCAAGGTTCGAGATCCCAAAGGCCGAAATCCCAAAGGCCGAAATCCCAAAGGCCGAAATCACAAAGGCCGATATCCCAAGGGCCCATATCACAAGGGCCGAAGTCCCAAGGGCCGAAATTGCAAAGGTCGATATCCCAAAGTCCGAAATCCCAAGGCCAAAATACCAAAGACCGAAATCCCAAAGGCCGAAATCTCAAAGGCCGAAATCCCAAAGGCCGAAATTCCAAAGGCCGAAATCCCAAAAATCGAAATCCCAAAGGGCGAAATCCCAAAGACCGACTTCCCAAAGGTCGAAATCACAAGGGCGAAATCCCAAAGGCCGAAATCCCAAAGGCCGAAATCCCAAAGGCTGCAATTCGAAAGACCGAAATCCCAAAGGTCGAAATCCCAGAGGCCGAAATCCCAAAGGCCGTAATCCCAAGGGCCGCAATCCCAAGGTTCGAGATCCCAAAGGTCGAAATCCCAATGGCCGAAATCTCAAAGGCCGAAATCCCAAAGGCTGAAATTCCAAAGGCCGAAATCCCAAAGGTCGAAATCCCAAAGGCTGAAATCCCAAAGACCGACTTCCCAAAGGTCGAAATCACAAGGGCGAAATCCCAAAGGCCGAAATCCAAAGGGCCGAAATCCCAAAGGCTGAAATTCCAAAGGCCGAAATCTCAAAGGCCGAAATCCCAAAGGCTGAAATCCCAATGGCCGAAATCCAAAGGGCCGAAATCCCAAAGGTTGAAATTCCAAAGATCGACATACCAAAGGCCGAAATCCAAAAGGCCGAAATCCCAGAGGCCGAAATCCCAAATGCCGAAATCTCAAAGGCCGAAATCCCAAAAGCCGAAATTCCAAAGGCCGAAATCCCAAAAATCGAAATCCCAAAGGCCGAAATCCCAAAGACCGACTTCCCAAAGGTCGAAATCACAAGGCCGAAATCCCAAAGGTCGAAATCCCAGAGGCCGAAATCCCAAAGGCCGTAATCCCAAGGGCCGGAATCCCAAGGTTCGAGATCCCAAAGGTCGAAATCCCAATGGCCGAAATCTCAAAGGCCGAAATCCCAAAGGCTGAAATTCCAAAGGCCGAAATCCCAAAGGTCGAAATCCCAAAGGCCGAAATCCCAAAGGCCGCAATCCCAAGGGCCGGAATACCAAGGGTCGAGATCCCAAAGGTCGAAATCCCAATGGCCGAAATCTCAAAGGCCGAAATCCCAAAGGCTGAAATGCCAAAGGACGAAATCCAATGGGCCGAAATCCCAAAGGCTGAAATTCCAAAGACCGACATCCCAAAGGCCGAAATCACAAGGCCGAAATCCCAAAGGCCGAAATCCCAAATGTCGAAATCCCAAGGCCGAAATCCCAAAGGCCGAAATCCCAAAGGCTGAAATTCCAAAGACCGACATCCCAAAGGCCGAAATCCCAAAGGCTGAAACTCCAAAGACAGACTTCCCAACGGTCGAAATCCCAGAGGCCGATATCCCAAAGGTCGGAATCCCAAAGGCCGAAATCCCAAAGGCCACACTCCCAAGGGCCGGAATCCCAAGGGTCGAAATCCCAAACGGCGAAATCCCAATGCCGAAATACCAATGGATGAACTCCCAAAAGGCCGAAATCCCAAAGGTCGAAATCCCAAAGGCCGAAATCCCAAAGGTCGAAATCCCAAAGGCCGAAATCCAGAGGGCCGAAATCCCAAAGGCTGAAATGCCAAAGACCGAAATTTCAAAGGCCGAAATCCTAAAGGCTGAAATCCCAAAGGCCGAAATCCAAAGGGCCGAAATCCCAAAGGTTGAAATTCCAAAGATCGACATACCAAAGGCCGAAATCCCAAAGGCCGAAATCCCAAAGGCCGAAATCCCAAAGGCCGAAATCCCAAAGGCTGAAATCCCAAGGGCCGAAATCCCAAAGGTCGAAATTCCAAAGGCCGACATCCCAAAGGCCGAAATCTCAAAGTCCGAAATCCCAAAGGCTGAAATCCCAAAGACCGAAACCCAAAGAGCCGAAATCCCAAAGACTGAAATTCCAAAGACCGAAATCCCAAAGGCCGAAATCCCAAAGGCCGAAATCACAATGGCCGATATCCTAAAGGCGGAAATTCCAAAGGACGAAATCCCAAACGCCGAAATCCCAAAAGGCCGAAATCCCAAGAACCGAAATCTCAAAGGCCGAAATCCCAAATGTCCAAATCCCAACGGTCGAAATCCCAAAGGCCGATATCCCAAGGCTCCATATCCCAAGGGCCGAAATCCCAAAGGTTGAAATTACAAACATCGACATACCAAAGGCCGAAATCCCAAAGGCCGAAATCCCAAAGGCCGAAATCCCAAAGGTCGAAATCCCAGAGGCCGAAATCCCAAAGGCCGTAATCCCAAGGGCCGGAATCCCAAGGTTCGAGATCCCAAAGGTCGAAATCCCAATGGCCGAAATCTCAAATGCCGAAATCCCAAAGGCCGAAATCCCAAAGACCGACTTCCCAAAGGTCGAAATCACAAGGGCGAAATCCAAAAGGCCGAAATCCCAAAGGCCGAAATCCCAAAGGCCGAAATCCCAAAGGCCGAAATCCCAAAGGCAGAAATTCGAAAGACCGAAATCCCAAAGGTCGAAATCCCAGAGGCCGAAATCCCAAAGGCCGTAATCCCAAGGGCCGGAATCCCAAGGTTCGAGATCCCAAAGGTCGAAATCCCAATGACCGAAATCTCAAAGGCCGAAATCCCAAAGGCTGAAATTCCAAAGGCCGAAATCCCAAAGGTCGAAATCCCAAAGGCCGAAATCCCAAAGGCCGCAATCCCAAGGGCCGGAATACCAAGGGTGGAGATCCCAAAGGTCGAAATCCCAATGGCCGAAATCTCAAAGGCCGAAATCCCAAAGCCTGAAATGCCAAAGGACGAAATCCAATGGGCCGAAATCCCAAAGGCTGAAATTCCAAAGACCGACATCCCAAAGGCCGAAATCACAAGGCCGAAATCCCAAAGGCCGAAATCCCAAATGTCGAAATCCCAAGGCCGAAATCCCAAAGGCCGAAATCTAAAGGGCCGAAATCCCAAAGGCTGAAATTCCAAAGACCGACATCCCAAAGGCCGTAATCCCAAAGGCTGAAACTCCAAAGACAGACTTCCCAAAGCTCGAAATCCCAGAGGCCGATATCCCAAAGGTCGGAATCCCAAAGGCCGAAATCCCAAAGGCCGCAATCCCAAGGGCCGGAATACCAAGGGTGGAGATCCCAAAGGTCGAAATCCCAATGGCCGAAATCTCAAAGGCCGAAATCCCAAAGCCTGAAATGCCAAAGGACGAAATCCAATGGGCCGAAATCCCAAAGGCTGAAATTCCAAAGACCGACATCCCAAAGGCCGAAATCACAAGGCCGAAATCCCAAAGGCCGAAATCCCAAATGTCGAAATCCCAAGGCCGAAATCCCAAAGGCCGAAATCTAAAGGGCCGAAATCCCAAAGGCTGAAATTCCAAAGACCGACATCCCAAAGGCCGTAATCCCAAAGGCTGAAACTCCAAAGACAGACTTCCCAAAGCTCGAAATCCCAGAGGCCGATATCCCAAAGGTCGGAATCCCAAAGGCCGAAATCCAAAGGGCCGAAATCCCAAACTTCGAAATCCCAAAGGCCGAAATCCAAAGGGCCGAAATCCTAAAGGCTGAAATTCGAAAGACCGAAATCCCAAAGGCCGAAATCTCAAAGGCCGAAATCCCAAAGGCTGAAATCCCAAAGGCCGAAATCTCAAAGTCCGAAATCCCAAATGCTGAAATCCCAAATGCTGAAATCCCAAAGATCGAAATCCAAAGAGCCGAAATCCCAAAGGCTGAAATTCCAAAGACCGACATCCCAAAGTCCGAAATCCCAAAGGCTGAAATTCCAAAGACCGAAATCCCAAGGGCCGAAATCCCAAACGTCGAAATCCCAAAGGCCGAAATCCAAAGGGCCGAAATCCCAAAGGCTGAAATCCCAAAGGTCGAAATGCCAAAGGCCGAAATCCCAAAGGTCCAAATCCCAAAAGACGAAATTCCAAAGGCCGAAATCCCAAATGCCGATATCCCAAAGGCGGAAATTCCAAAGGCCGAAATCCCAACGGATGAATTCCCAAAAGGCCGAAATCCAAAATGCCTAAATCCCAAGGGCCGAAATCCCAAATGTCCAAATCCCAACGGTCGAAATCCCAAAGGCCGATATCCCAAGGCTCCATATCCCAAGGGCCGAAATCCCAAAGGTTGAAATTCCAAACATCGACATACCAAAGGCCGAAATCCCAAAGGCCGAAATCCCAAAGGCCGAAATCCCAAAGGCCGAAATCCCAAAGGCCGAAATCCCAAAGGTCGAAATCCCAGAGGCCGAAATCCCAAAGGCCGCAATCCCAAGGGCCGGAATCCCAAGGTTCGAGATCCCAAAGGCCGAAATCCCAAAGGCCGAAATCCCAAAGGCCGAAATCACAAAGGCCGATATCCCAAGGGCCCATATCACAAGGGCCGAAGTCCCAAGGGCCGAAATTGCAAAGGTCGATATCCCAAAGTCCGAAATCCCAAGGCCAAAATACCAAAGACCGAAATCCCAAAGGCCGAAATCTCAAAGGCCGAAATCCCAAAGGCCGAAATTCCAAAGGCCGAAATCCCAAAAATCGAAATCCCAAAGGGCGAAATCCCAAAGACCGACTTCCCAAAGGTCGAAATCACAAGGGCGAAATCCCAAAGGCCGAAATCCCAAAGGCCGAAATCCCAAAGGCTGCAATTCGAAAGACCGAAATCCCAAAGGTCGAAATCCCAGAGGCCGAAATCCCAAAGGCCGTAATCCCAAGGGCCGCAATCCCAAGGTTCGAGATCCCAAAGGTCGAAATCCCAATGGCCGAAATCTCAAAGGCCGAAATCCCAAAGGCTGAAATTCCAAAGGCCGAAATCCCAAAGGTCGAAATCCCAAAGGCTGAAATCCCAAAGACCGACTTCCCAAAGGTCGAAATCACAAGGGCGAAATCCCAAAGGCCGAAATCCAAAGGGCCGAAATCCCAAAGGCTGAAATTCCAAAGGCCGAAATCTCAAAGGCCGAAATCCCAAAGGCTGAAATCCCAAAGGCCGAAATCCAAAGGGCCGAAATCCCAAAGGTTGAAATTCCAAAGATCGACATACCAAAGGCCGAAATCCAAAAGGCCGAAATCCCAGAGGCCGAAATCCCAAATGCCGAAATCTCAAAGGCCGAAATCCCAAAAGCCGAAATTCCAAAGGCCGAAATCCCAAAAATCGAAATCCCAAAGGCCGAAATCCCAAAGACCGACTTCCCAAAGGTCGAAATCACAAGGGCGAAATCCCAAAGGCCGAAATCCCAAAGGCCGAAATCCCAAAGGCTGCAATTCGAAAGACCGAAATCCGAAAGGTCGAAATCCCAGAGGCCGAAATCCCAAAGGCCGTAATCCCAAGGGCCGCAATCCCAAGGTTCGAGATCCCAAAGGTCGAAATCCCAATGGCCGAAATCTCAAAGGCCGAAATCCCAAAGGCTGAAATTCCAAAGGCCGAAATCCCAAAGGTCGAAATCCCAAAGGCCGAAATCCCAAAGGCCGAAATCCCAAAGGCCGAAATCCCAAAGGCCGAAATCCCAAGGGCCGAAATCCCAAAGGCTGAAATTCGAAAGACCGAAATCCCAAAGGCCGAAATCTCAAAGGCCGAAATCCCAAAAGCCGAAATTCCAAAGGCCGAAATCCCAAAGGTCGAAATCCCAAAGGCCGAAATCCCAAAGACCGACTTCCCTAAGGTCGAAATCACAAGGGCGAAATCCAAAAGGCCGAAATCCCAAAGGCCGAAATCCCAAAGGCCGAAATCCCAAAGGCCGAAATCCCAAAGGCCGAAATCCCAAAGGCCGAAATCCCAAAGGCCGAAATCTCAAAGGCAGAAATTCGAAAGACCGAAATCCCAAAGGTCGAAATCCCAGAGGCCGAAATCCCAAAGGCCGTAATCCCAAGGGCCGGAATCCCAAGGTTCGAGATCCCAAAGGTCGAAATCCCAATGGCCGAAATCTCAAAGGCCGAAATCCCAAAGGCTGAAATTCCAAAGGCCGAAATCCCAAAGGTCGAAATCCCAAAGGCCGAAATCCCAAAGGCCGCAATCCCAAGGGCCGGAATACCAAGGGTCGAGATCCCAAAGGTCGAAATCCCAATGGCCGAAATCTCAAAGGCCGAAATCCCAAAGGCTGAAATGCCAAAGGACGAAATCCAATGGGCCGAAATCCCAAAGGCTGAAATTCCAAAGACCGACATCCCAAAGGCCGGAATCACAAGGCCGAAATCCCAAAGGCCGAAATCCCAAATGTCGAAATCCCAAGGCCGAAATCCCAAAGGCCGAAATCCCAAAGGCTGAAATTCCAAAGACCGACATCCCAAAGGCCGAAATCCCAAAGGCTGAAACTCCAAAGACAGACTTCCCAACGGTCGAAATCCCAGAGGCCGATATCCCAAAGGTCGGAATCCCAAAGGCCGAAATCCCAAAGGCCGAAATCCAAAGGGCCGAAATCCTAAAGGCTGAAATTCGAAAGACCGAAATCCCAAAGGCCGAAATCTCAAAGGCCGAAATCCCAAAGGCTGAAATCCCAAAGGCCGAAATCTCAAAGTCCGAAATCCCAAATGCTGAAATCCCAAATGCTGAAATCCCAAAGATCGAAATCCAAAGAGCCGAAATCCCAAAGGCTGAAATTCCAAAGACCGACATCCCAAAGTCCGAAATCCCAAAGGCTGAAATTCCAAAGACCGACTTCGCAAAGTTCGAAATCCCAGAGGCCGATATCCCAAAGGCCGAAATCCCAAAGGCCGAAATCCCAAGGGCCGAAATCCCAAACGTCGAAATCCCAAAGGCCGAAATCCAAAGGGCCGAAATCCCAAAGGCTGAAATCCCAAAGGTCGAAATGCCAAAGGCCGAAATCCCAAAGGTCCAAATCCCAAAAGACGAAATTCCAAAGGCCGAAATCCCAAATGCCGATATCCCAAAGGCGGAAATTCCAAAGGCCGAAATCCCAAAGGCCGAAATCCCAAAGGCCGAAACCCCAAAGGCCGCAATCCCAAGGGCCGGAATCCCAAGGGTCGAAATCCCAAAGGCTGGAATTCCAAAGGTCGAAATCACAAAGGCCGAAATCCCAAAGACTGAAATCCCAAAGGCCGAAATCCAAAGGGCCGAAATCCCAAAGGTTGAAATTCCAAAGATCGACATACTTAAGGCCGAAATCCCAAAGGCCGAAATCCCAAAGGCCGAAATCCCAAAGGCTGAAATCCCAAGGGCCGAAATCCCAAAGGTCGAAATTCCAAAGGCCGACATCCCAAAGGCCGAAATCCCAAAGCCCGAAACCCCAATGGCTGAAATTCCAAAGACCGACTTCCCAAAGGCCGAAATCCCAAAGGTCGAAATCCCAAAGGCCGAAATCTAAAGGGCCGAAATCCCAAAGGTTGAAATTCCAAAGATCGACATACCAAAGGCCGAAATCCCGAAGGTTGAAATTCCAAAGATCAACATACTAAAGGCCGAAATCCCAAAGGCCGAAATCCCAAAGGCCACAATCCCAAGGGCCGGAATCCCAAGGGTCGAAATCCCAAACGGCGAAATCCCAATGCCGAAATACCAATGGATGAACTCCCAAAAGGCCGAAATCCCAAAGGCCGAAATCCCAAAGGCCGAAATCCCAAAGGTCGAAATCCCAAAGGCCGAAATCCCAAAGGCCGAAATCCCAAGGCCGAAATACCAATGGATGAATTCCCAAAAGGCCGAAATCCCAAAGGATGAAATCTCAAAGGCCGAAATCCCAAAGGCCGAAATCCCAAAGGCCGCAATCCCAAGGGCCGGAATCCAAAGGGCCGTAATCCCAAACGTCGAAATCCCAAAGGCCGAAATCCAAAGGGCCGAAATCCCAAAGGCTGAAATGCCAAAGACCGAAATTTCAAAGGCCGAAATCCTAAAGGCTGAAATCCCAAAGGCCGAAATCCAAAGGGCCGAAATCCCAAAGGTTGAAATTCCAAAGATGGACATACCAAAGGCCGAAATCCCAAAGACCGATATCCCAAAGGCCGAAATCACAAGGGCGAAATCCCAAAGGCCGAAATCCCAAAGGCCGAAATCCCAAAGGCTGAAATTCGAAAGACCGAAATCCCAAAGGCCGAAATCTCAAAGGCCGAAATCCCAAAAGCCGAAATTCCAAAGGCCGAAATCCCAAAGGTCGAAATCCCAAAGGCCGAAATCCCAAAGACCGACTTCCCAAAGGTCGAAATCACAAGGGCGAAATCCAAAAGGCCGAAATCCCAAAGGCCGAAATCCCAAAAGCCGAAATTCCAAAGGCCGAAATCCCAAAGGTCGAAATCCCAAAGGCCGAAATCCCAAAGACCGACTTCCCAAAGGCCGAAATCCCAAAGGCCGAAATCCCAAAGGCCGAAATCCCAAAGGCCGAAATCCCAAAGGCCGAAATCCCAAAGGCAGAAATTCGAAAGACCGACATCCCAAAGGCCGAAATCACAAGGCCGAAATCCCAAATGTCGAAATCCCAGAGGCCGAAATCCCAAAGGGCGTAATCCCAAGGGCCGGAATCCCAAGGTTCGAGATCCCAAAGGTCGAAATCCCAATGGCCGAAATCTCAAAGGCCGAAATCCCAAAGGCTGAAATTCCAAAGGCCGAAATCCCAAAGGTCGAAATCCCAAAGGCTGAAATCCCAAAGGCCGCAATACCAAGGGCCGGAATACCAAGGGTCGAGATCCCAAAGGTCGAAATCCCAATGGCCGAAATCACAAAGGCCGAAATCCCAAAGGCTGAAATGCCAAAGGACGAAATCCAATGGGCCGAAATCCCAAAGGCTGAAATTCCAAAGACCGACATCCCAAAGGCCGAAATCACAAGGCCGAAATCCCAAAGGCCGAAATCCCAAATGTCGAAATCCCAAGGCCGAAATCCCAAAGGCCGAAATCTAAAGGGCCGAAATCCCAAAGGCTGAAATTCCAAAGACCGACATCCCAAAGGCCGAAATCCCAAAGACCGAAATCCCAAAGGCCGAAATCTCAAAGGCCGAAATCCCAAAGGCTGAAATCCCAAAGGCCGAAATTCCAAAGACCGACATCCCAAAGTCCGAAATCCCAAAGGCTGAAATTCCAAAGACCGACTTCGCAAAGTTCGAAATCCCAGAGGCCGATATCCCAAAGGCCGAAATCCCAAAGGCCGAAATCCCAAGGGCCGAAATCCCAAACGTCGAAATCCCAAAGGCCGAAATCCAAAGGGCCGAAATCCCAAAGGCTGAAATCCCAAAGGTCGAAATGCCAAAGGCCGAAATCCCAAAGGTCCAAATCCCAAAAGACGAAATTCCAAAGGCCGAAATCCCAAATGCCGATATCCCAAAGGCGGAAATTCCAAAGGCCGAAATCCCAAAGGATGAATTCCCAAAAGGCCGAAATCCAAAATGCCTAAATCCCAAGGGCCGACATCCCAAAGGTAAAAATCCCAAAGGCCGAAATCCCAAAGGCCGAAATCCAAACGGCCGAAATCCCAAAGGCTGAAATTCCAAAGACCGACATCCCAAAGGCCGAAATCCCAAATGCTGATACTCCAAAGACCGACTTCCCAAAGATCGAAATCCCAGAGGCCGATATCCCAAAGGTCGAAATCCCAAAGGCCGAAATCCAAAGGGCCGAAATCCCAAACTTCGGAATCCCAAAGGCCGAAATCCCAAATGCCGAAATCCCAAAGGCTGAAATTCCAAAGGCCGAAATCTCAAAGGCCGAAATCCCAAAGGCTGAAATCCCAAAGGCCGAAATCCAAAGGGCCGAAATCCCAAAGGTTGAAATTCCAAAGACCGACATACCAAAGGCCGAAATCTCAAAGTCCGAAATCCCAAAGGCCGAAATCCCAAGGCCGAAATACCAATGGATGAATTCCCAAAAGCCCGAAATCCCAAAGGATGAAATCCCAAAGGCCGAAATCCCAAAGGCCGAAATCCCAAAGGCTGAAATCCCAAAGACCGAAACCCAAAGAGCCGGAATCCCAAGAACCGAAATCTCAAAGGCCGAAATCCCAAATGTCCAAATCCCAACGGTCGAAATCCCAAAGGCCGATATCCCAAGGCTCCATATCCCAAGGGCCGAAATCCCAAAGGTTGAAATTACAAACATCGACATACCAAAGGCCGAAATCCCAAAGGCCGAAATCCCAAAGGCCGAAATCCCAAAGGCCGAAATCCCAAAGGTCGAAATCCCAGAGGCCGAAATCCCAAAGGCCGTAATCCCAAGGGCCGGAATCCCAAGGTTCGAGATCCCAAAGGTCGAAATCCCAATGGCCGAAATCTAAAAGGCCGAAATCCCAAAGGCTGAAATTCCGAAGGCCGAAATCCCAAAGGCCCAAATCCCAAGGGTCGAAATCCCAAAGGTCGAGATCCCAAAGGCCGAAATCTCAAAGGCCGAAATCCCAAAGGCCGAAATCCAAAGAGCCGAAATCCCAAACGCTCAAATTCCAAAGACCGATATCCCAAAGGCCGAAATCAGAAGGGCGAAATCCCAAAGGCCGAAATCCCAAAGGCCGAAATCCCAAAGGCGGAAATCCCAAAGGCTGAAATTCGAAAGACCGAAATCCCAAATGCCGAAATCTCAAAGGCCGAAATCCCAAAAGCCGAAATTCCAAAGGCCGAAATCCCAAAAATCGAAATCCCAAAGGCCGAAATCCCAAAGACCGACTTCCCAAAGGTCGAAATCACAAGGGCGAAATCCCAAAGGCCGAAATCCCAAAGGCTGCAATTCGAAACACCGTAATCCCAAAGGTCGAAATCCCAGAGGCCGAAATCCCAAAGGCCGTAATCCCAAGGGCCGCAATCCCAAGGGCCGGAATACCAAGGGTCGAGATCCCAAAGGTCGAAATCCCAATGGCCGAAATCTCAAAGGCCGAAATCCCAAAGGCTGAAATGCCAAAGGACGAAATCCAATGGGCCGAAATCCCAAAGGCTGAAATTCCAAAGACCGACATCCCAAAGGCCGAAATCACAAGGCCGAAATCCCAAAGGCCGAAATCCCAAATGTCGAAATCCCAAGGCCGAAATCCCAAAGGCCGAAATCTAAAGGGCCGAAATCCCAAAGGCTGAAATTCCAAAGACCGACATCCCAAAGGCCGACATCCCAAAGTCCGAAATCCCAAAGGCTGAAATTCCAAAGACCGACTTCGCAAAGTTCGAAATCCCAGAGGCCGATATCCCAAAGGCCGAAATCCCAAAGGTCGAAATGCCAAAGGCCGAAATCCCAAAGGTCCAAATCCCAAAAGACGAAATTCCAAAGGCCGAAATCCCAAATGCCGATATCCCAAAGGCGGAAATCCCAAAAGCCGAAATTCCAAAGGCCGAAATCCCAAAAATCGAAATCCCAAAGGCCGAAATCCCAAAGACCGACTTCCCAAAGGTCGAAATCACAAGGGCGAAATCCCAAAGGCCGAAATCCCAAAGGCTGCAATTCGAAAGACCGAAATCCCAAAGGTCGAAATCCCAGAGGCCGAAATCCCAAAGGCCGTAATCCCAAGGGCCGCAATCCCAAGGGCCGGAATACCAAGGGTCGAGATCCCAAAGGTCGAAATCCCAATGGCCGAAATCTCAAAGGCCGAAATCCCAAAGGCTGAAATGCCAAAGGACGAAATCCAATGGGCCGAAATCCCAAAGGCTGAAATTCCAAAGACCGACATCCCAAAGGCCGAAATCACAAGGCCGAAATCCCAAAGGCCGAAATCCCAAATGTCGAAATCCCAAGGCCGAAATCCCAAAGGCCGAAATCTAAAGGGCCGAAATCCCAAAGGCTGAAATTCCAAAGACCGACATCCCAAAGGCCGAAATCCCAAAGGCTGAAACTCCAAAGACAGACTTCCCAAAGCTCGAAATCCCAGAGGCCGATATCCCAAAGGTCGGAATCCCAAAGGCCGAAATCCAAAGGGCCGAAATCCCAAACTTCGAAATCCCAAAGGCCGAAATCCAAAGGGCCGAAATCCTAAAGGCTGAAATTCGAAAGACCGAAATCCCAAAGGCCGATATCTCAAAGGCCGAAATCCCAAAGGCTGAAATCCCAAAGGCCGAAATCTCAAAGTCCGAAATCCCAAATGCCGAAATCCCAAAGGCCGAAATCCCAAGGGCCGAAATCCCAAACGTCGATATCCCAAAGGCCGAAATCCAAAGGGCCGAAATCCCAAAGGCTGAAATCCCAAAGGTCGAAATGCCAAAGGCCGAAATCCCAAAGGTCCAAATCCCAAAAGACGAAATTCCAAAGGCCGAAATCCCAAATGCCGATATCCCAAAGGCGGAAATTCCAAAGGCCGAAATCCCAAAGGATGAATTCCCAAAAGGCCGAAATCCAAAATGCCTAAATCCCAAGGGCCGAAATCCCAAATGTCCAAATCCCAACGGTCGAAATCCCAAAGGCCGATATCCCAAGGCTCCATATCCCAAGGGCCGAAATCCCAAAGGTTGAAATTCCAAACATCGACATACCAAAGGCCGAAATCCCAAAGGCCGAAATCCCAAAGGCCGAAATCCCAAAGGCCGAAATCCCAAGGGCCGAAATCCCAAACGTCGAAATCCCAAAGGCCGAAATCCAAAGGGCCGAAATCCCAAAGGCTGAAATCCCAAAGTTCGAAATGCCAAAGGCCGAAATCCCAAAAGTCCAAATCCCAAAAGACGAAAATCCAAAGGCCGAAATCCCAAATGCCGATATCCAAAGGGCCGAAATCCCAAAGGTTGAAATTCCAAAGATCGACATACCAAAGGCCGAAATCCCAAAGGCCGAAATGCAAAGGGCCGAAATCCCAAACTTCGGAATCCCAAAGGCCGAAATCCCAAAGGTCGAAATTTCAAAGGCCGACATCCCAAAGGCCGAAATCTCAAAGTCCGAAATCCCAAAGGCTGAAATCCCAAAGACCGAAATCCAAAGAGCCGAAATCCCAAAGGCTGAAATTCCAAAGACCGAGATCCCAAAGGCCGAAATCCCAAAGGCCGAAATCGCAATGGCCGATATCCTAAAGGCGGAAATTCCAAAGGACGAAATCCCAAACGCCGGAATCCCAGAAGTCCGAAATCCCAATGGCCGAAATCCCAAGAGCCGAAATCCCAAAGGCCGAAATCCCAAAGGTCCAAATCCCAACGGTCGAAATCCCAAAGGCCGATATCCCAAGGCTCCATATCCCAAGGGCCGAAATCCCAAAGGTTGAAATTACAAACATCGACATACCAAAGGCCGAAATCCCAAAGGCCGAAATCCCAAAGGCCGAAATCCCAAAGGTCGAAATCCCAGAGGCCGAAATCCCAAAGGCCGTAATCCCAAGGGCCGGAATCCCAAGGTTCGAGATCCCAAAGGTCGAAATCCCAATGGCCGAAATCTCAAAGGCCGAAATCCCAAAGGCTGAAATTCCGAAGGCCGAAATCCCAAAGGCCCAAATCCCAAGGGTCGAAATCCCAAAGACCGAGATCCCAAAGGCCGAAATCCCAAAGGCCGAAATCGCAATGGCCGATATCCTAAAGGCGGAAATTCCAAAGGACGAAATCCCAAACGCCGGAATCCCAGAAGTCCGAAATCCCAATGGCCGAAATCCCAAGAGCCGAAATCCCAAAGGCCGAAATCCCAAAGGTCCAAATCCCAACGGTCGAAATCCCAAAGGCCGATATCCCAAGGCTCCATATCCCAAGGGCCGAAATCCCAAAGGTTGAAATTACAAACATCGACATACCAAAGGCCGAAATCCCAAAGGCCGAAATCCCAAAGGCCGAAATCCCAAAGGTCGAAATCCCAGAGGCCGAAATCCCAAAGGCCGTAATCCCAAGGGCCGGAATCCCAAGGTTCGAGATCCCAAAGGTCGAAATCCCAATGGCCGAAATCTCAAAGGCCGAAATCCCAAAGGCTGAAATTCCGAAGGCCGAAATCCCAAAGGCCCAAATCCCAAGGGTCGAAATCCCAAAGGTCGAGATCCCAAAGGCCGAAATCTCAAAGGCCGAAATCCCAAAGGCCGAAATCCAAAGAGCCGAAATCCCAAACGCTCAAATTCCAAAGACCGATATCCCAAAGGCCGAAATCAGAAGGGCGAAATCCCAAAGGCCGAAATCCCAAAGGCCGAAATCCCAAAGGTGGAAATCCCAAAGGCTGAAATTCGAAAGACCGAAATCCCAAATGCCGAAATCTCAAAGGCCGAAATCCCAAAAGCCGAAATTCCAAAGGCCGAAATCCCAAAAATCGAAATCCCAAAGGCCGAAATCCCAAAGACCGACTTCCCAAAGGCCGAAATCACAAGGCCGAAATCCCAAAGGCCGAAATCCCAAATGTCGAAATCCCAAGGCCGAAATCCCAAAGGCCGAAATCTAAAGGGCCGAAATCCCAAAGGCTGAAATTCCAAAGACCGACATCCCAAAGGCCGAAATCCCAAAGACCGAAATCCCAAAGGCCGAAATCTCAAAGGCCGAAATCCCAAAGGCTGAAATCCCAAAGGCCGAAATCTCAAAGTCCGGAATCCCAAATGCTGAAATCCCAAATGCTGAAATCCCAAAGATCGAAATCCAAAGAGCCGAAATCCCAAAGGCTGAAATTCCAAAGACCGACATCCCAAAGTCCGAAATCCCAAAGGCTGAAATTCCAAAGACCGACTTCGCAAAGTTCGAAATCCCAGAGGCCGATATCCCAAAGGCCGAAATCCCAAAGGTCGAAATGCCAAAGGCCGAAATCCCAAAGGTCCAAATCCCAAAAGACGAAATTCCAAAGGCCGAAATCCCAAAGGCCGAAATCTCAAAGGCCGAAATCCCAAAAGCCGAAATTCCAAAGGCCGAAATCCCAAAGGTCGAAATCCCAAAGGCCGAAATCCCAAAGACCGACTTCCCAAAGGTCGAAATCACAAGGGCGAAATATAAAAGGCCGAAATCCCAAAGGCCGAAATCCCAAAGGCCGAAATCCCAAAGGCCGAAATCTCAAAGGCAGAAATTCGAAAGACCGAAATCCCAAAGGTCGAAATCCCAGAGGCCGAAATCCCAAAGGCCGTAATCCCAAGGGCCGGAATCCCAAGGTTCGAGATCCCAAAGGTCGAAATCCCAATGGCCGAAATCTCAAAGGCCGAAATCCCAAAGGCTGAAATTCCAAAGGCCGAAATCCCAAAGGTCGAAATCCCAAAGGCCGAAATCCCAAAGGCCGCAATCCCAAGGGCCGGAATACCAAGGGTCGAGATCCCAAAGGTCGAAATCCCAATGGCCGAAATCTCAAAGGCCGAAATCCCAAGGGCCGAAATCCCAAACGTCGAAATCCCAAAGGCCGAAATCCAAAGGGCCGAAATCCCAAAGGCTGAAATCCCAAAGTTCGAAATGCCAAAGGCCGAAATCCCAAAGGTCCAAATCCCAAAAGACGAAATTCCAAAGGCCGAAATCCCAAATGCCGATATCCCAAAGGCGGAAATTCCAAAGGCCGAAATCCCAAAGGATGAATTCCCAAAAGGCCGAAATCCAAAATGCCTAAATCCCAAGGGCCGACATCCCAAATGTCCAAATCCCAACGGCCGAAATCCCAAAGGCCGATATCCCAAGGCTCCATATCCCAAGGGCCGAAATCCCAAAGGTTGAAATTCCAAACATCGACATACCAAAGGCCGAAATCCCAAAGGCCGAAATCCCAAAGGCCGAAATCCCAAAGGTCGAAATCCCAGAGGCCGAAATCCCAAAGGCCGTAATCCCAAGGGCCGGAATCCCAAGGTTCGAGATCCCAAAGGCCGAAATCCCAAAGGCCGAAATCACAAAGGCCGATATCCCAAGGGCCCATATCACAAGGGCCGAAGTCCCAAGGGCCGAAATTGCAAAGGTCGATATCCCAAAGTCCGAAATCCCAAGGCCAAAATACCAAAGACCGAAATCCCAAAGGCCGAAATCTCAAAGGCCGAAATCCCAAAGGTCGAAATCCCAAAGGCTGAAATCCCAAAGACCGACTTCCCAAAGGTCGAAATCACAAGGGCGAAATCCCAAAGGCCGAAATCCAAAGGGCCGAAATCCCAAAGGCTGAAATTCCAAAGGCCGAAATCTCAAAGGCCGAAATCCCAAAGGCTGAAATCCCAAAGGCCGAAATCCAAAGGGCCGAAATCCCAAAGGTTGAAATTCCAAAGATCGACATACCAAAGGCCGAAATCCAAAAGGCCGAAATCCCAAAGGCCGAAATCCCAAATGCCGAAATCTCAAAGGCCGAAATCCCAAAAGCCGAAATTCCAAAAGCCGAAATCCCAAAAATCGAAATCCCAAAGGCCGAAATCCCAAAGACCGACTTCCCAAAGGTCGAAATCACAAGGGCGAAATCCCAAAGGCCGAAATCCCAAAGGCCGAAATCCCAAAGGCTGCAATTCGAAAGACCGAAATCCCAAAGGCTGAAATTCCAAAGACCGATATCCCAAAGGCCGAAATCACAAGGGCGAAATCCCAAAGGCCGAAATCCCAAAGGCCGAAATCCCAAAGGCCGAAATCCCAAAGGCCGAAATCCCAAAGGCCGAAATCCCAAAGGCTGAAATTCGAAAGACCGAAATCCCAAAGGCCGAAATCTCAAAGGCCGAAATCCCAAAAGCCGAAATTCCAAAGGCCGAAATCCCAAAGGTCGAAATCCCAAAGGCCGAAATCCCAAAGACCGACTTCCCAAAGGTCGAAATCACAAGGGCGAAATATAAAAGGCCGAAATCCCAAAGGCCGAAATCCCAAAGGCCGAAATCCCAAAGGCCGAAATCCCAAAGGCTGAAATTCCAAAGGCCGAAATCCCAAAGGTCGAAATCCCAAAGGCCGAAATCCCAAAGGCCGCAATCCCAAGGGCCGGAATACCAAGGGTCGAGATCCCAAAGGTCGAAATCCCAATGGCCGAAATCTCAAAGGCCGAAATCCCAAGGGCCGAAATCCCAAACGTCGAAATCCCAAAGGCCGAAATCCAAAGGGCCGAAATCCCAAAGGCTGAAATCCCAAAGTTCGAAATGCCAAAGGCCGAAATCCCAAAGGTCCAAATCCCAAAAGACGAAATTCCAAAGGCCGAAATCCCAAATGCCGATATCCCAAAGGCGGAAATTCCAAAGGCCGACATCCCAAAGGTAAAAATCCCAAAGGCCGAAATCCCAAAGGCCGAAATCCAAACGGCCGAAATCCCAAAGGCTGAAATTCCAAAGACCGACATCCCAAAGGCCGAAATCCCAAATGCTGATACTCCAAAGACCGACTTCCCAAAGATCGAAATCCCAGAGGCCGATATCCCAAAGGTCGAAATCCCAAAGGCCGAAATGCAAAGGGCCGAAATCCCAAACTTCGGAATCCCAAAGGCCGAAATCCCAAATGCCGAAATCCCAAAGGCTGAAATTCCAAAGGCCGAAATCTCAAAGGCCGAAATCCCAAAGGCTGAAATCCCAAAGGCCGAAATCCAAAGGGCCGAAATCCCAAAGGTTGAAATTCCAAAGACCGACATACCAAAGGCCGAAATCTCAAAGTCCGAAATCCCAAAGGCCGAAATCCCAAGGCCGAAATACCAATGGATGAATTCCCAAAAGGCCGAAATCCCAAAGGATGAAATCCCAAAGGCCGAAATCCCAAAGGCCGAAATCCCAAAGGCCGAAACTCCAAAGGCCGCAATCCCAAGGGCCGGAATCCCAAGGGTCGAAATCCCAAAGGCTGGAATTCCAAAGGTCGAAATCACAAAGGCCGAAATCCCAAAGACTGAAATCCCAAAGGCCGAAATCCAAAGGGCCGAAATCCCAAAGGTTGAAATTCCAAAGATCGACATACTTAAGGCCGAAATCCCAAAGGCCGAAATCCCAAAGGCTGAAATCCCAAGGGCCGAAATCCCAAAGGTCGAAATTCCAAAGGCCGACATCCCAAAGGCCGAAATCTCAAAGTCCGAAATCCCAAAGGCTGAAATCCCAAAGACCGAAACCCAAAGAGCCGAAATCCCAAAGACTGAAATTCCAAAGACCGAAATCCCAAAGGCCGAAATCCCAAAGGCCGAAATCACAATGGCCGAAATCTCAAAGGCCGAAATCCCAAAAGCCGAAATTCCAAAGGCCGAAATCCCAAAAATCGAAATCCCAAAGGCCGAAATCCCAAAGACCGACTTCCCAAAGGTCGAAATCACAAGGGCGAAATCCCAAAGGCGGAAATCCCAAAGGCTGCAATTCGAAAGACCGAAATCCCAAAGGTCGAAATCCCAGAGGCCGAAATCCCAAAGGCCGTAATCCCA